>NW_027397068.1:24837774-24848058 GCF_003265705.2 Callorhinus ursinus | reverse complement strand
TTTTTTTAAAAGAAAAGTTAACAAAAGTAAACAGCAAAATTCCACCCATATCTCTTCTCAGAGTGATATATATATATATATATATATATATATATATATATATATATATATATTAGACTTTATTAGCAGGGATTGTGGGTATACAGGGGAAGAGGAGATTCTGACTGGGAGATATTTTTTAAAAGCAAACAATTAAATCAAAGTTGATGTTTTTTCTTTAAAAAAGTAGCCTTCACTAGTCCATTTCTATGGATAGTCAGGCCAAATCACTACATTTTCCTCTGAATAGTGATGGCAGAGGTTTTAAGTTGTGAAATGTTCAGCACCAGTGTGAGGTGTGAACATTGAATTTGGAGTCAGATGACCTTGATTCAAGCCTCAAATCTGCCACTTAGTAGCTCTGTAGCTTTGGACATGTCATATAACCTTTCCCATCCTTGGTTTTTCTCATCTTTAAAGTGGACTCAATAGTACCTGCCTTGGCTGGTGTGTCACATGTGTCGAGATCTATCAAAGAAATGGGTGACCAGTAAAGAACTAGACAGTCTTAACTGGAAAGGGAGTTTTAGCTGAATCTTATTTTTATTTGAGGAAGTGTAGTGAATTCCTCTCTCCATTTCTTTTCTTTTTATCCATGTTTGTGAGACCCATTGGACTTCTTAAAATATTGCCTTGAAGAGGGACTTAATGACTGTGAGATCTGAGAAGCTAAGTGAGCCCACTGTCTACTTCAGATGTGATTTCATACATTCCTCCTTGGTTTGCTGGTATTTCTTTGTTACTTATGACTCATTATAAACCATGTTTTAGATGGAGCCACAGACATAAAAGAATCAAGGGTTCAATATCTTCGGTTAAGTGGATAGGTTGATAATGACATTTGTAACAGTGACAAAGTTATGTAGAAGGTATATTCCAGTTTTAAGGTCAGTTATATATTGCAAGCTTGCAATCATTACAAATAACACAAGTCAGGAGAAGAAGGGAACTCCATCCCCAAGGCTCAGCATTCTCAAATGCAGTATTTGTGACACTGGAGTTATTTTGGTAGAGGTTAGGGACCTGCCCTGGCTGACTCTTATACCCTTTCATTTACTTTTATTGAGTACACATTGATATCAGTGGCAGCAACAGTGAGCAGTCCCTGCAGCGATGTCACATGCCGCTCGTTGAGGATATTCTAGATGCCAGGTCCAGTGCTAGGTGTTTATACACATTTCATACTTGCTTTTCATAACAACCCTGTCAGACACTCCTTATAGATTCCCTGTCTTACAGACAAGGGAGTGAAGCTTGGAGAGGTTAAATAATGACCAAAACACACATTGCTGGGAAGTAGAGATGGCAGGAGATGAAGTCAGGTTGGTCTGATTCCAAAGTCTAAGCAGTTCAAAGCTTTACACTCCAGGGTCACCCCCTAAATACTGTAAATGCCTTTTATTTATATTCTAAGATACTAACTTCTTGTGCAACTCACTACAGTCTGAATCTTCTATGTTTCATATTTATTTCCTTTTATTTTCTTTATTGGAATAACAGAAAGGGAAGAAGGAAGGCAGATAAAAAATGGAAGGAGGGAAGAAAGAAAGAAAGAAAAGCTCACTTAGGTTAAATCCATTTTTGAGGGTTTTAGTTCTTATTTCTTGACAGGATGATATACTTCTGTTTTTAAAAATTATCTGTTCTCCTTCTGTAACCAATTTGTTAATCATGTTTTGGTGACTGACTTTTGGGCACATTTCCCAGAAACTTTAAGGCAACCCTTAATAAACACTAATAAGTCTGCATGCAGAAGCAGCCTATTATTATTCATGGACAGTATTACGTAGAATTAAACTTTTGGAAACTGCACCAAACACATTCAGCTAGACATGAAAGTAAGCTGAATTTCCATTTGGTTTGCTTCTTGCTGAGCCTTCAAATTATAAAGTGAAGCAAAGCCAAAAGATTAATACAATGAAAACAAAGATTGGGAAATTAAATGACACGATGCAATTTTCTGCCTCATCGGGCTGGCACCAATAATATGCAAAGGAAAGTGTGCTTAGTGTTGGTTAGCTGCTGTATAAATGCAGGACAATCAGTCTCCTTCTCGAGGGAGACTATTTTCTTGAATCATATGGCCATTGACTCTTCCAATTACCAGAGACCCCACACACAGTTATGCTCTATCTATTTTTTTTAACTTTCTGCTCTGCTCTGCCATGGTGTTATTATTATTAGCATTTACACAGGTACATGCTTTTATATTATCTGAAATATTTTAGTGATGGCTTCAGGGTATACATAAAAACCTGGAGTCTACTGCCACATTCATAATTAAATAATAATAATATTTTATAAAATGGATCTTTATGGGTAGTTGAAGGCCATAATCTTTAAATCTTTAAGTCTATCTTTAAATCATACCTATCAGAAACGTTAGCTCATGGTTGATGTCTCACATTTGGGCTTCTATTGGCATGCCACCCATAATGTATCATTACTGATCATTGTCAAGATTCATTCTACAGTGATTTGGGTGATAGGAAATGGCTGTAAGGTATCCTTAGTGTTATTTGAAATTACTTATATCACAGCTGTATTTAAAAGCTGTTATGTCTATACTACCAAAATTCTCCAGACGATGCAGACATCCTCTGGAGAATTAAATTGTTCATTAACTTTCAAATTTCCCTCTAACTCTGCCAGACAATATAAACCAGTCAACAGTAATCAATCTCCTGTAAAGTGCAGATTGGAAGAAGGTAAAATAAAAGTAAAATAAAGAATAGACTGCCTCAGGCCTCCAGTACCTTGGAGAGGGACGAATCCTTCCGTATCACTTCTGGATCATCTTCAGACACTGAAAAGCCGCCAAGCCAGTGGCTACCCACCTACTTCCCTCATGATCCAAGACCTTCAACAGGATCCTTGGTCTTTTCTGCCAAAGGCAAATCCTTTTAAAAGGAAAGAATGTGTGTGTGAGTGTGCACACACATGCATGTGCATTTGTTTCATTCTTTGTAGTAATAATAGAGGGCAAAATGTTCAAAGAAAGTAATATTTACTACAGAGGATGATCATCTCTCTACTTGTTTATGGACTTGACTTAGTTATTCCAGTCTGGAATTTCCTACAAATACTTGTTTTTAGAAATCGATTTTAAGTTTTTTCCCCCTTCAGATTTCTCAAGAGTTTCTGGAGATATTGATTTTGAATTTTCCATTTAAACAATCAGAATGCTTAAAAGATGAGTAAAATCCTTTCAAATCATGGCAAATGGAAATAAAAGCTGCTGGGTGGTCAAGCATCCAGAAATGGGAGGGGAAAGCTTGTGATGAATCATATGGAGTAGAGCAGACTAGAAAGAGAGGATCCATATTCCTGCCAAATTTTATTATGTTTCCTTTTCTGCTATTTTTTAAAGATAGACATTTGAATTTTAAGATGATTAGCTTGGAATTTACTTAATTTTTGCAGAAGAATATGCCTTGTTTTGATTTTCTGTTTGCTAGACCTCTAATTTGTATGTTGCTTACTTCCCAAATATGATTGGCTTGGAGATAGTCAAAACCTGCTTTGGGGCCATCTGCTTTGAGACTTTGATGTGGTGATTTTGAAACATGAAACTAAACCCTAAAAATAATGAAGCAAAAAGAGTGAACATCTCATCCTTGCTCTTCTCATTATGATGTTTTTGTCTTAACAGAAATTAACCACCTTTACCCTAGAAAAAGAATACTTCATATTTTGTACGAAATTTTGAAATGAATTGAGGATCCACATTATTTCACTTGAGAGAAATTCACTGAGATGTATAATCTCACCTTTTGGGACCTTAATAAAAATACACAGAAACTGAATGATCTTTTTTGTTTATTATTAAAATGAAAACTTCGAGTTGTTCTCGTTGCCTTTCTGAAGATAATATGATGTGAATAAGTGCATGGGCTCTGGAGTATGGCTGCCTTGATTTGAATCTGGTCTCCACCACTGATAGGTATTGACCTTGGATAAATTACTTTACCTCTCTGTGCCTTGGTTTCTTCAGTTGTAAGATGGGGATAATAATAGGATCATTGTTATAACATTGTTCTGAGTACAAATTGAGTTAATACACATAAAGTGCTTAGAACAGTTTCTGTCTCTCATCCCAGATATTTTTTTTTCTGGTCTAAAACATCTTAAATGATAAAATACTTCAAGAAAAATAGAAGTTAGTAACAAACTCTTAATGATTAGTAATAGTTTTCTGGGCTGTGAATGCTCCTTTTGATTTTCTTTATCCAGTATTTCAGAGACTCTTGATACTTTCATTACCTTGGTGGAAGAAAAAGAAGGAATGAAATGCAAAAGCACAATGGGCAGATTTTTAATAGTGTCTTCGCAGATGAAGGAGCATAAAAGTGCTACAGTCTTCAACATAATCTATGGCTGCTGAACTTAACAATAAATGCATTTTGGCTTCATCCACTTTTTTGGTTCAGTTAAAGAGAAACATGATCTTTGGTGCATTGTCAAGAAAAAAAAAGCTTTATAAGACTTCAAGGCACCTAAACAATTTCTACAGTGGTACAAATTTATCATAAAAAGTGACTGTATACTGAAAAGAGAAATAAAATAAGGAAAGATTTTGGGAGGTTTCTTAACTTCTTAGAGCCTATCTAACTATATATTCTTTGACTATTACTAAAAAGTTTCTGTATGGGACTGATGGTAGAAATTGCTATGATATCCTTGACTTCAGCTGAATTTTTGCTAAAATCATTTATCTCCAGTGGTCCAAAATTGATGTGGATGTCCCTATTCTCAGCCCTGCATGATTCACTCCTATTGAAACATCTTCCTGTAATGCATTGATTTTTCTGTTTCTATGACAATGATGGGGTTAGCAGGATTTTTTATTTCTCTTGAAAATGTGAAGTTTTGGGCAGAGCCTAAAGCCTATAGGATTCATTTTTATTTAAATTAAAATATATTTCGATAATGACTCTGTAAATGCCACTAGTAAAACCAACGTTGGCTTTTGGCATATGGAAACATCATTTGACCTACAGTTTCAAGATGCCAGTGGTGGTTCAAAAAAGAGAATAGCTCCTTTCCACTTAATTCACACTCCATTGAATTACAGAAACAAGCATTAACTCTGCCAGAGTCGTCATTTTCAAGTGACCCCAGGAACCACAAGGTCAGGCTACCCTAAGGTTATTTAAACTTTTACTTCAGTCAGTACTTCCGTCCCTGAAGGGTTAAAGATGAGCTTTGGGAAAAGGACAAAGGGACTTGGGAGGCCATTTACTCAAGCTTTCAGCATTTGTGGCAGGTTGAGTCACACCAGTTTTTATTAAATGATGCATACTTCAGTGATAAATTAGTTTAGCTCTGCCTGTTACAAGTCGGGCCCGAGGTTTGACAGGGGTCAGTGTAGAGGCACTGTGGCTTTCATGTCATTAGTTTTGCATTCAGTTGCAATGTGTAACTGCTCTAGCACATGTCTTCAATTAGAGGGTACAATGCACGCTTTGTGTGTGAACATCCTTAGATGGTAAAAGCCAATTTGGAGCTTTCTCACCTTCCTTTTATGTCAGTGGATTCCATCAGACCCACATGTGTATGGAGCTGAAGGTTTTTGTGATGGGGTCAAGCTCATTTCCCATTTGTATTGCATCCTGCCCAGCTGATCCAGGCTAGAAGTTTTCTCTGAAGTTAATGGGTGTTGAGCACTGAATAAGACCATGGTGTCAACTTGCCAAACTTCCTCCTCTCTGGAGTTTAGAAAGTTCATGTAATCCCACTTCCTTTATAGAGCTTTCTTTTGCTAAGTGGGAAAAAGAGAGTTATTTTTTTCCATTAACTCAGATATAAAACCCAGGCTTTTGTTTTCTATCAACACTTGCACCCCTTGCCCACCCCCTACTGTTCCAAACACTACTAACAATGTAATTAGCTTTGGGGAAGGTTTCGGTGTGTGCAAGAAGTTATCTGCATGTTAATTAATCTTTTGTAGGCATATATAACAGCAGTTACTTCAAAGCTAGGAATTTTAAATATTTTGTGGAACATCTACAGTAACAGTGAACACATGGACATTTTATAAAATGAAATTGTTTTTTAGAATTCTCTTTTCAGTTGAGATTACATTTGTTTGGGAACTGAGGAATATAACTGCAGTGGGACAGGTTCTCTGAGTGAGTTAGGTAGTCATCCTTATGTGCTCAAATTGTGTACCTGAATACCTAGTATAGTGGAAAGAATGTGACTTTGCATTTAGACCAACAGGGGTTCACATCTGGGCTTTTTCACTTCTGTATGTGATATTCTGATTATCAGAGACTGTTTTCTCATTTGAAATATGGATGTCATAATAGTTCTCTCTCAAGGGGTTGTTATAAGTATGAAATGAGATGATATATGCAAATAAGCCTAGAGAGGTGTCTGATACACAATTGGCCCTCATTCATTCATTCAACAAGTACTCTGAAGACCTACCATGTATCAGGCACTGTTTGAAGCATAGAGGATACAGTCGTGAATGAAAGAGACACACAACAAAATGCTTCATAGTGAGATAAGCAAGATAATACATATAGCAAACCATGTATTATAGCATATGTTTGGGTGAGTGCTACAGAGAAAA
This sequence comes from Callorhinus ursinus, assembly GCF_003265705.2. NCBI lineage: Eukaryota > Metazoa > Chordata > Mammalia > Carnivora > Otariidae > Callorhinus > Callorhinus ursinus. The sequence goes on along the minus strand of NW_027397068.1, from coordinate 24,841,439 downwards.
ACAAAGTAGGGTATGAAGTATGGGAGTGTAGGGCAATTCCAGTGTCATAGGATGATCAAGAAAGGCTTCTCTAGCAAAGTGTCATTTCAGTAAAGACTTGAAAGAGGCGAGTAAACAGTGTGGATATGTGGAGGAAGAACGTTCCAGATAAGGGAACAGCCAATGGAGGGAGTGTGCTTGGCATGTGGTTGGTTAGTGTAGTAGGGACAAGAGTAGTAGTAGATGAGGTGAGAGTGGGTTTCACTTAAGACTTAAGGCCATTTCACGTATGACTTTTAGGCCATTATAAGGACAGTGGGTTTTATATGAAATGGAAAGTAATTGGAAGTTTCTGCCCAGGAAAGGGATGTGATCTTGATTTACTGTCTTAAGTCCAGTTCTCCTGGAAACAGGCTCTGAGATGCTTAGTCGCATGTAGTAGGTTTATTTTGGAAATGTTCTCAGAAGCAACACCTCTGAGTGAGTTGGGGAGCAGGACTGGCCAGGGGAGGAGATGAAATGTGATACAGTTGCAACAGAGGCCTCCGCTGGTCCGAAGGGAGCCCTGAGCTGCCATGGCTCACATTGAGGAAAAGGGGTGGAGCTTTTGTATCTCCACATTGATTAGTCATTGTTTATGCCTGAAGGGAAAGGCAAAACTTGAGCAAGGCAGCTCCTGTTAGATGAGGGCAATTCCAAGAGTAGACTCAGGTGCAAGCCATTGGCAGCTAATGCTCCAGGCTGTTGGCATAGTGAGTAGTTCAGTTCTGAAGGGTGCATCTTGGTGGTACCCCATAACATCCACCACACTCAGGGTTTATCAAGACCATGCTGGTGGCTATGTTGAGAATATGCCATAGGGGGAAAGGGTAAAAGGAAGGTGACCAGTTAATAGGTTACTGAAAGAACACAGGAGAGGGATGGTGGTGGCTTGGATCAGGGTGTGGAGATGAGAAGATATGGGATTCTGGATATATTTTGAATGGACTGCTGACAGAATTTGCTGATGGATTAGATGTAGGCTGTGAAAATAATAAAGGAGTCAAGAATAATTTTAAGGTTTTTGCCTGAACAACTGGAAGGAGAAATTTGCTCTTAATGGAGGTAGGGAAGACTGTAAGAGAAGCAGGTTTGAGAGAGAGAGGGAGTGAAGAGCTCAATTTTAGATGTACTGAGTCAGAGGTACGTAGTAGACATCCAAGTGGGTGTGTTGAGTAGGTAGTTGGTTATAGGGTCTGATTGGGAGAGGTAATTTTGGAATCCTTGGCATGTACATAGTATTTAAGACAAATTGGATGGGATTACCAAGTGCAATAAATATATAAGAGAAGTTCTGGGGATGATCCCTTAGGTCTACCTTCCTTTGGCCACGTTTATGATAGGTAATAAGTTAGTTCCTTAGATAAAGAAGGTCCTGGCTTCCCTCCTTCCCCCAGCTGTGATAGTTGTCTTACAGAGAGTTTGTGGTAGACAGAATCAGGGCTCCCCAGAGGTGTCCATGTCCATGTCCCAATCCTCAGACTTTGTGAATATGTTACCTTATATGGCAAAGGAGCTTTGTAGATGGGGTTAAGGATCTTGAGATGGGAAGAGTAGTCCAGATTACCCAGGTGGGCCCAATGTAATCATATGGGTTCTTATAAGAAGAAAGCAAGAGGGTCAGAGTTAGAAAAGGAGATGTGATGTTGGAAGCAGAAGTTGAAGTGATGTTCTCTGAAGACGGAGGAAGGGGTCATAAGGCAAGGAATGCAGGCAGCCTCTACAAGCTGAGAAAGGCAAGGAACTGGACTCTCTCCCAGAGCCTCCAGAAAGAATGCGGCTCTGCCAACACTTGGAATTTAGCTCATAAAACCCATTTTGGGCCTTTGATCTCCAGAACTATAAGATATTACATTTGTTTTGTTGTTATGTGTAATTTGTTACACCAGCTATAGGAAACTATTAAGCTAAATATTGTCTAACTTTATCCTGTAGGGGCTAAATTGTGTTTGGGGAACTAGGAATAGGTAACCTTTAAGGGTCTAAAATTCTGATGTTTGCTTATAAATGAAGATTCCTTTCAATTGTTCTATCTATATCTATCTATCTGTCTATCATCTATCTATCTATCTATCTATCTATCTATCTATCTATCATCCATCCATCCATCCATCCATCTATCCATCTTCTCTCTTTCTGGCAAATAAAAATAAGTTACAAAATTGTTACAAATTGCCTAGTTTTCTAGGGTAATTTTACCATTTTGTGAACATGAGACTTATACTATGTTGGCTGAAGGTCTGTATTCTCTCTTAAATAAATTGTTTTGTTTCACTATTGAGGGTGCAGGTAGATAAATATAATATTTACCAAAAAATAATAACTTATTTTGTGTTTCCATTAGATGTGCTTTGGGTTGTTTTTACATTATCTATGAAATGCTTTGAAAGGTACCTGATCAGCTCATGGTTGCCAGCATTAATGGGGCTAAAAATATAATGTGAAATTCACAAAAATTATTTTGTGTTGCATTTTAGCCTAAGTTAGTGAAGTTTATTGTATGAATAGATATTTTTTCTACTGGGTTATTTTAAAAATGGAATTAAGTACCTCCCGTTTTTTTTTTTTTCTTAAAAGTTTTTTTTTAAAGATTTATTTATTTATTTGAGAGAGAGAGCATGAATGGGGAGAGGGGCAGAGCAAGAGGGGGAGGGAGAGAATCTCAAGCAGACTCAGAGAGAGAGAGAGAGAGAGAGAGAGAGAGAGAGAGGTGGAGGGAGAAAATCTCAAGCATGACTCCCTGCTGAGTGCAGAGCCTGACATGATTTTGAATCTCATGACCCTGAGATCATGACCTGAGCCAAAATCAGGAGTCAGACGCCTAACTGACTGAGCCACCCAGGCACCCCAATTTTTTTTTTAAAGCATCTCTATTGAAAATTACAAATCCTTGCCTTCTAAAACACTGGAATTTTATATTCCAAGATATTCTGAATATCAGATTCAGTGGGGCAAAGTGGTTAAGAACATGGGTTTTGTCTATAAAATAGGAATAATAATATCTTCTTCACAGGAGTATTCTTCATAGATTAAGAGGATGTATGTATATTAGGGTTTTCTAGAAATACAGAACCAATAGGATATATCTAGGAAGAGATTTATTGTAAGGAATTGGCTCATACAGTTACAGAGGCTAAGAAGTCCCATGATCTGCCATCTGCAAGTCTAGAAAACCAGGAAAGCCAGTAGTATAATTTAGCCCAATTTTGAAGGCTTGAGGACAGGAACATTGAGGCCAGGAGAAGATCCATGTTCCAGTTCAAGCATCCAGGCAGGAAGGGCCAAATTCTTCTTCCACCTTCTTCGTCTATTTTTAAAATAAATTTTAAATTTTAATTCCAGTATAGTTCACATTCAGTATTAGATTAAGGTGTACAATATAGTGAATCAGTAATTCTGTACATTACTCAGTGCTCATCATAAGTGTACTTTTTAATCCCCCATTTCACCCATCCTCCCCCACCTGCCCTGTGGTAACTATCAGTTTGTTGTCTATAGTTAAAAGTCTGTTTCTTGGTTTATCTCACTCTTGCTCTCTCTTTCTCTCTTTTTTCTTTTGTTCATTTGTGAATGAAATCATATGGCATTTGCCTTTCTCTGACTGACTTATTTCACTTGGCATTATACTCTCTAGCTCCACCCATGTC
>NW_027397068.1:24781069-24837374 GCF_003265705.2 Callorhinus ursinus | reverse complement strand
ATTCTTTGGGTAAATACCCAGTAGTGCAATTACTAGATCATAGGGTAGTTCCATTTTTAGCTTCCTAAGTAACCTCCATACTATTTTCTACAGGGGCTGCACCATTTTTTTATTAACATATAATGTATTATTTGTTTCAGGGGTACAGGTCTGTGATTCATCAGTCTTAACACAATTCACAGCGCTCACCATAGCACATACCCTCCCCAATGTCCATCACCCAGCCTTCCCATCCCTCCCACACCCCACCACTCCAGTAACCCTCAGTTTGTTTCCTGAGATTAAGAGTCTCTTATGGTTTGTCTCCCTCTCTGGTTTCGTCTTGTTTCATTTTCCCTCCTTTCCCCTATGATCCTCTGTCTTGTTTCTCAAATTCCACGTATTAGTGAGATCATATGATACTTATCTTTCTCTGACTGATTTTGCTTAGCATAATACCCTCTAGTTCCATTCATGTCATTGCAAATGGCAAGATTTCATTTTTTGATGGCTGTATAATATTCCATTGTGTGTGTGTGTGTGTGTGTGTGTGTGTGTGTGTGTACACACCACATCTTCACATCTTCTTTATCCATTCATCTGTCGATGGACATCTAGGCTCTTTCCATAGTTTGGCTATTGTGGACATTGCTGCTATAAACATTAGGGTGCACGTACCCCTTTGGATCACTCCATTTATATCTTTGGGGTAAATACCAAGTTGTGCAATTGCTGGGTCATAGGGTAGCTCTATTTTCAACTTTTTGAGGAACCTCCATACTGTTCTCCAGAGTGGCTGCACCAGCTTGCATTCTCACCAACAGTGTAGGAGCGTTCCCCTTTCTCTGCATCCTTGCCAACATCTGTCATTTCCTGACTTGTTAATTTTAGCCATTCTGACTGGTGTGATGTGGTATCTCATTGAGGTTTTGATTTCTATTTCCCTGATGCCGAGTGATGTTGAGCACTTTTTCATGTGTCTTTTGGCCATTTGGATGTCTTCTTTGCAGAAATGTCTATTCCTGTCTTCTGCCCATTGGATTATTTGTTCTTTGGGTGTTGAGTTTGATAAGTTCTTTATAGATTTTGGATACTAGCCCTTTATCTGATATGTCATTTGCAAATACCTTCTCCCATTCTGTTGGTTGTCTTTTGGTTTTGTTGACTGTTTCCTTTGCTGTGCAAAAGCTTTTATCTTGATGAAATCCCAATAATTCATTTTTTCCTTTGCTTCCCTTGTCTTTGGCAATGTTTCTAGGAAGAAGTTGCTGCGGCTGAGGTCGAAGAGGTTGCTGTCTGTGTTCTCCTCAAGGATTTGGATGGATTCCTGTCTCACATTTAGGTCTTTCATCCATTTTGAGCCTATTTTTGTGTGTGGTGTGAGGAAGTGGCCCAGTTTTATTCTTCTGCATGTGGTTGTCCAATTTTCCCAACACCATTTGTTGAAGAGACTGTCTTTTTTCCACTGGACATTCTTTCCTGCTTTGTCGAAGATTAGTTGACCATAGAGTTGAAGGTCCATTTCTGGGCTCTCGATTCTGTTCCATTGATCTGTGTGTCTGTTTTTGTGCCAGTACTATACTGTCTTGATGATGACAGCATTGTAATGGAGCTTGAAGTCTGGAATTATGATGCCACCAGCTTTGCTTTTCTTTTTCAATATTCCTCTGGCTATTCGGGGTCTTTTCTGGTTCCATACAAATTTTAGGATTATTTGTTCTATTTCTTTGAAGAAAGTTGATGGTATTTTGAGAGGGATTGCACTGAATATGTAGATTGCTCTAGGTAGCATAGACATTTTCACAATATTTGATCTTCTAATCCATGAGAATGGAATATTTTTCCATTTCTTTGTGTCTTCCTCAATTTCTTTCATGAGTATTCTATAGTTTTCTGAGTACAGATCCTTTTCCTCTTTGTTTAGATTTATTCCTAGGTATCTTATGGTTTTGGGTGCAATTGTAAATGGTATCGACTCCTTAATTTCTCTTCTGTCTTGTTGGTGTATAGAAATGCCACTGATTTCTGTGCATTGATTTTATATCCTGCCACTTTACTGAATTCCTGTATGAGTTCTAGCAGTTTTGGGGTAGAGTCTTTTGGGTTTTCCACGAGTGTTCCTTTTTCTCCACATCTTCACTAACACCTGTTGTTTCTTGTGTTTTTGATTTTAGCCATTCTAACAGGTGTAAGGTGATATCTCCATTGGAGTTTTGATTTGCATTTCCCTGATGGTGAGTGATGTTGAGCATCTTTTCATGTGTCTGTTGGCCATCCATATGTCTTCTTTGAAGAAATGTCCATTCATATCTTCTGCCCATTTTTAAATTGGGTTATCTGTTTTTTGGGTATTGCACCTTCTTGATCTATTGAGGCCCTCAGTGGATTGGGTGATGCCCACCCATACTGGGGAGGGCCATCTGTTTTACTGAGTCCACTAATTCAAATGCTAATTTCTTCTGGAAGCACCCTTACAGACACACCCAGAAATAATGCTTAACCAAATATTGGGGGATCCCATGACCCAGTCAGGTTGACCCATAAAATTAACCAGTGCTGGGAACATAGTAAATACTCAAGAATACCATTTCTTAATAGTTATTCTTATCCTTCCATAGCAGCTGAGTTAGGAATTAAAAGCCCCAACACCTTTCTGAGAATTTTCCTCGTTATGCCCTTGTACTCCTTTATTTTAATAATCCGTTTATGAAGCCATCAGTATTCTGCTGCCAAAAGAATTTATAAGCCAATTAACCCTGGTGGCTGGACACTTCCAGCAGCATAACATTGTCCTGCATGTCACAATCAGTACAGGGAAAGAAGAGTGCATGGTCTCCAGAGGCGCATTATTCATCAGCCCCTTTGCCATAAAACGTGCTATGTTTGTGAAGCATTCCTTGGTTATATTTTTATTTTACAGCACTTTGCTTTTACCATTTTGTAAATTAATGATGCTCTCTCCTTATCAGCTCATCTGCTGCCAGTCAGTAATTTATTTGAATGGATTCTTTCAGCATCAATATACAGTACAAGTCCAGGTAAGGCATTGGCTGTAATAACAGTGGGCCATGGTGCAGCAGACAGGAGTTAAAGTGCCTATTGCTTACAGTGGCAAAATGGATGCTAAGTAGTGTTTGTTGTTTTCTGGAAGGGAAAACATCTGGAACTATGTACAAATTGTTCCCAGAAGAAAATGCACCTTTGAATGTGTGTAAAAATCTGAATGCTGGTGTTCATTTGGAAGTCTGGTTTTTATGCATATTTAATCTTGTGCTTTCTGTTTGTTGTATGTCCAAGGAATAAAGCTTCATAACAAGGGTATAATATAATCAGGTGTAGTAACTTTAGTAACTTTCAGGGAAAATACCCCACCCTAGACTATAATTCTCTTCTACCTACATCTTTTTTTTTTTTTTTCATACTGAGAGCAGTGATTACTTCCAAGATTTCTTCAAGGGAAGTTTGAATTTTTATCTTTTGATGCTAGTCCCCTTTCCAGTTTGAAATAATTTTTGATGTCATTTAGGAGGATGCTGAGCACTTAAAGATCATATGTCCATTGTCCAAGAGTAAGTGCAAAGCAAGTACTTGCTTACTTCATTAGAAAGCTGTAGTGTCCACTGTTCTTGGGGTGGGAGGGCAATGGCAATTGTAGGGAGAGAAAGAAAGCACTTGGTTGTTGGGGGCAGGTTGTCATTTCCCCAAATTCCTACATTTTTCCCCCTCAGAGGATAATCTTAAAACTTTAGTTGTAGATGATGAATTGAACTTTATTTCTTGCCTCTACCTACCCCCACCTCCCATAGCTTTTATGTCAGCTAACTGATAGCATGAAAAATTGAGTGGGATTTTTCCTTGTGAGCTTAAAATATTTGATTGCCTGTTGTCAACTCTGATTTTGTGTGAGGCCATGCTTGTCATTGTCATAGCTGATGGAAGCCATTTGGCTTCCAAATAGTTCCACATAGGAACTTTTAGGAAAATTTAAATTTTCCTTAAGCCAATTCCAGTGGTTAATTTTACCCAAGTTTAATGGAGCAAGAACTACCATTGTGAAATTTTAAGAATGGTCTTGTACTGTCAAAGCAAAGGATAGTGACTTAAAGCATTTGCCAGTGTTTGGTTATGAATTACACAACAACAAACATACACTTGGAGGCTTCACTGCAGCTGCAGTGAGTAATGAAGCTGGGTTTCTCGAGGGACAAGGTATCCTGGCTGTATTTACCATCTGATTGGATGGAGTTTCCTACACTCTAAGGAGACTGTGACTTACTTCTGAAGTCCTGTCTGCATGATCTTCATGGTGAAAAGAAATTTTCCAGAAATGGGAGTCTAGGGAAATAATAATTATTTCTTTATGCTGCCGAGACTTGAGTGGATGTTCAATAGTCCTTGTTTAAATTCATAATGTGTAAGAAGTTTTAGGGCAGCTTTTGTTCAGTTGTGAATATAATTATGTATTCAACTAGCAATGGAAGTATAAATAATTCACTTTTGAACATTTTGTAATTAGCTGAGACATAAATACTGGATCAAGGGTTTCACTCACAGAATTTCCATTGGAGTTCATGCTTTTTATTAATTATTTTCCTCTGATACAGTTAAAACACTCCTAAATATACTTGAGCATATGTGCATGTGTAAGCACAAATGCTCACATAGGTAGGAGCATCATGTACTATGTCCAACCTCAAAAAAGGCTAAAAAATTTAATGAATAGGGCAGCCCTGTCATGAATCCTAACTGTTTCCTGATGAGATAAACAATGACTCTTAATTAGAAGCTAAAATTTTTAATTAAGATGATTCTGCAGTAATTATCTCAGTTGTCTGCTTCACTGGATTTTAATGGAAAAGATTGATTAGGTATAAAACTAGTAGCATAATTAAACATTCAGGGTTGCACTGGCCACTGAGGTGAAAGTAATGTGATTAAACCCTAAAGTACATTAAAAAAAAAAAACCCAAATCCTTAAAGTACATTCCTTAACAAAGTTGTTTTAGACAGATCTAATGTCGTGTCAGTAAGCTTCTTTTTTTATGAATAGCTTCAACATCTTAGGGTAAAGACAGGTTCAACCACAGTTGGCTTATTTACACAAAAATATTGAGCACTTACTATGTGCCATAGTGATTCAGTAGCATAAAGCATGGTCTTTAGAGTTGGATATACTAGTTCAAAGTCAAGTTCTTTTACCTTAGCAGACTTGGGATATTAAGAAGGCTGTATAACCTCTCAGAACATTTTTTATCCCATATTTAAAGGGGGATAAATACTGCTTCTTTTTGTGGTTTTTGAGTTCATAAATGAGTCAACAAATATTTAGCCTTTACCACAGTGCCTGGTACAGAGTAGATTCTCTATAAATAAGGAGTTATTTTAACTATAGCTTTTATTTTGAAAATGTTGTAGAATTTCCTTTGAATTGTGTATAGATGCAGTGGGTAGAATCCTACCAGTTTACAAAAAACTTGAGCAAAGAGAGAAAAAAATGGTGTCAGTGGGTGATACTGAGGACTTAAAAGCTTGAAGATATTATTAATTTTCTTTGCAACAGTAATGAGCAGTTGTTAGAAGTTAAGAAAATATTTTCAAAAGCTGGAGCAAATTCTCTCTCTTTTTGCCACAGTAACACTGTCTTCTTGGATATGTAGAGTAATTGGCTTCTAGAATTGCTTCATTTTATTATTTGCTTTAAAATGTAGGGTTCAAAGAACAAATTTCAGGATCTGGCAGGATCAATTCACATTATCTTAACTAGTCTCTGTCAGCCTAGGATACTTAGTTTGCTAGGAAGTTGGTATGAGTTAAGAACATGTGCATAGTGTTGGATGAATTAATCCAACCTAGCTTCATAGACACGTCCTAACCTTATAATTCTTCTCTCCTTGGCACTGTGCTGTGATCATGTGAACTAGCCATTTACAGACAGAACCAACATAGTGCTGACTAGGGATGAGAAGAAATTCAGAATAATCCAGGTAGGTTGAGGTTAATAACCAGATACTTCAGAGAGCACAGAACAAGTTTTGGGCAATTTGACCCATGAGGTGGCTAAATTTCTGTGCTGAGGAGCTGCTGAGGCATCCTTGAATATTGCCATTATAAACACTGCATTTGAAGCCAGAGGGACCTGGATTTGAAACTTAGATCCTTGGGAACACCTACCTGGCTGGCTCATTTGGTAGAGCATAAAACTCTTGACCTCAGGGTTGTGAGTTTGAGCCCCACATTGGGTATACAGATTACTTAAAAAAAATAAAAAAAAGAAACTAGATCTTTGATTTACTAGTGGCATAATCTTGTGGCAGATACCCTTTTTGTCTTTTTATCAGCATAATAGAGACTCTGGTATCTGTACATTTAATTTCATGGGACTAAAGTGAGAATCAAACAAAACAGTGGATGTGGAAATAACAAATCATGCAAAGCATGATTTACTTATTCTTATGTTCATTTGTCGGTTTTTTTAAGCAACTGATATAATTCCAAACACTGTGCCAGGCAGCAGAAATTCAAACATGAATGAGGTACCCCCAAGCCTTCAAGGAGTTTTCAGTCTAAGTGGGGAGATGTATGAGTCAACAGAAAATTGTCATTCAGTATGATAAATGCTGTGCTAAAACTGTGTGTGGAGTGTTTTGAAAGCCCAGAGAAGCATCTAATCCAGATGGAAGAGTTAGGGCATGCTTCCAGGAGAGATTGACACTTGATCTGAATTTTGAAGGATGAAGACATTAGTTTGGGGAATCAAGGTAGCAAGGGCATCCTAAACAGAGGTAACTGCTTGAATGGTGTCTTGGAGGTGTGCGTGAGAGAGCATGGGAGGTAGGGAACTGCTTTGGTAGGGATGGAGTTTAATGAGATTTCCCTCCGGGCAACACAGACAAGGAGTTGGCATGAATGCAAGACAAGTATTTTTCATGTTATCCTGAAGGCTTTGAGGTATTGTAAAGGGATTTTAGCCAGACATGGCATGATCAGATTTATATTTCAGGAAGATTATTTTGGTAGCATTGTGGAAGGTAGATTAGAGGGAAGAGACTGGTGAGAGGAAGAAAAGCCAAGAAATGAGTTCATTCTACAAACCTTTTTTTTTTTTTTTTTGAGTATCTAATATATGCCCAGCACTTTATAATGTGCTGGCAAAAAAAAGTCATGTAGGATACGATGCCTGCCCACAGGGAACTTATAATACTGTCTCATAGAAATATAGGCAAATCATCATCCACAGGGCTGTGTGATAAGTGCATAACCCTAATGAGAAGTGATGAAGTGCTGAACTAAAGCTGTGGCAGTGGGAGGTAGGATGAGGGGATGGACTTGAGAGAGAATGAAGAGGTATCATTGTCAGGACTGGTTTACAAATGTACAAGTAACTCTATATCTAATTAGTTGTATAAATTAGAGCAGAGGATGGGTTCACAACCCATCAGAACTTTATAACAATCCCACTTAACTTGGACCTGAGATGGCTACCTGGGGATTCAGGGGCTCCTTGAGCCATTAGGGAACTACATAAGGATAAGGACTGTGTTGTTGGACAGTTTATTTAATCATACCAAAGAGAATTAGTGCTTCCCGCTTTTTGCAAAAAAGTGAACAAAAAAGAACTGCAACTTTAAGTAGCAGTGAGGGCTCAGTTCCATTGGGTTGGTTAATCCCAGGAGACCATGGGTCCTGTGAGGCACTGCCTGAAGGCAGGAGGAACACAGAACAGGTTGCAGAAGAGGAAAGACCTACATTCAAGCCCCAGCCTTGTGTTCAGTTGCAGAGATGAAAGAGGTGGCTTCCTCTACCCTTCATTTTCTTTTTCTTTTTCACTGCATGGGTATTTAGAAATTTAAAAGTTACGAACTCCCTGCTCCTATTCATTCCAGCCCTTTCCTTCCTTTTCTTTTTCCGCTTTCCAGTAGAAGTTGCAGTGGCCACGTCAGTGATGTTCTTTCACAGTTGTATATCCAGTGTGGTGATAGTAGTTAGATGACCATTTAGTCTATAGGTTACAGAATGACAAAAATAGTGTGGATAATTTCACAAGAGGCCTAGAAGAGAAAAGGATATCATCTAGAGACAGGTTTCTGAGACTGGCAGCCAGCTTCTGAAGTGACCTGGAAAATTTATCTTGGATATAGTTGATAAATTTGACATTAGGTTGCTATCTAGTTGCAGAATATTTGAGATTGTGCAAGTGGTGGTTGAATTATATTAGAGGGAGGACACTTTTAACCTTCAGATGCAAGATGAAGGTTGCCTGTGCCAGGCATATTGTATGCACAACACAAACAAAGGACATCAAGCCATTTCTAATGAGCTAGAAGTCCTTGAGAGGCTCTGAAGAGGATAGTCTGGTTGCTATGAATTACTAAGAAGCCAGAGATGGCCATGCTGCAAGGAAGCACTGCTCAGTCTCTCCCTTGCCTGGCAGTGGGCATCTGAACAAACAAGGATGCTGCCTATTCCATTCTTGTGTCCAGTTATTTGGTACAGACTCCTTTTGAGGGAAGACCATGGTATGCATCCATTCTTCTGAGAGTATTAGCTAATGTTGTCTGCAGAAGATACTGGCAGTCATTAATGTTACCATCTTTGATGAACTTTTTTGGAGTGGGTGATGATTCATTATTTAAATTTATGAAACATGGGAGACATAATTGAGGAGACCTGCTGGGGATAAGAAAATAGCAGACACAGAGGATTCTCTGTAATTTGTTAGTTTATGAAGCCATATAATTTTTGTTATGTTAAAGTGCAATAAATGAAGGCTCATTGCCTGGTCATTTCTTCTAACCAAAATGTTTTATAAGCATTTCATAATACTTAGTTTTCAAAACTGAATATCCAGTTTGTGACACTCAACGGTTAACTGTCCTTTTCCTGTGTGCATTAGCAAATGGGATGGCAGGTGGGAAGTGAGTGAATATTTTACATTAGTGCCTGATTGGAATGGAAGTTTTTACTTATTAAAATAAAGAGATCACTTGTTTGTAATTATAAATTACAGAAGCACGTGTGTCTTTTATTAATGGGAAGACTTGGGGATTTATTCAGAAAATTGTATCTAACATCAGAATTTGTCTTTATTTTCCATTAGTCTGTGAATTCCTTGAGGCAAAGTATAGTGTTTTATTCACTATGCACATAGTTGGCATTCATCAGTTTGTGTAGAAATGAATAATTTTATGTGACAATGGTGTGTTTATCATCATAGAATCACACTTTAGGAGGGGCTTCTGGGTGGCTCAGTCATTTAAGTGTCTGCCTTCGACTCACATCATGATCTCAGGGTTCTGGGACTGAGCCCCACGTTGGGCTCCCTGCTGAGTGGGAGTCTGCTTCTCCTTCTCCCTCTCTCCTGCACCTGCTGTCTCTCTCACTCTCTCTCTCAAAAAAAAAAAGAAGTCTTAAAAAAAAAAAGAGAAAAGAATCACACACAGGAGTCTAAGAATAGACATTCAAATTCTTCACATAGTTTATAGCCAATCTGTTGTTCCCTAGGCCAATGGTTAATATTATGAGATATGAATTTATGTTTTTTAATATCTGACTTTTCCTTTTTTATTTCTTTCTACATTTAAACATTAAATATACCTTAATCAATCATATACTTAAATATACTTTGTTTCTGATAGTCTTCAGATGTAAATTTATAACTTTTGAGAATTGTGAGGGTTTCATAATCCACAGTTGCAACAAACATTATTCATGATGTCATTATAATTTTTTGGAGGGGGGGGAGCAAAGGGAGAGGGAGAGAGAGAATCTTAAGCAGGTTCCACGTCCAGTGTGGAGCCCAATGCAAGGCTCGATCTCACAACCCTGAGATCATGACTTGAGCTGAAATCAAGAGTTGGATACTTAACTGACTGAGCCACCCAGGTGCCCCTATAATTTTTTAATGTGATTGTACTGAAAATGTGAACTTCAGTGACTCTCCATGTACAACTTCTTAAAGGAGCAGCTTCTGAGAGAAATTAATAGGTGTATCTACCTTCTTTCCCTGATCATAGTTTTCTTCCATCAGTCTAAACTATAACCTGGTCAACAGACACATGAAAAGATGGTCATCATTATTTACCATCAGGGAAATGCAAATCAAAACTATAGAGAGGGGATTAAGGAGAACGCTTGTTGTAATGAGCACCTGGTATTGTATGGAAATGTTGAACCACTAAATTGTACACCTGAAATGAATATTACACTGTATGTTAACTAACTGGAATTTAAATAAAAACTTAAAAACTACAATGAGATATCACCTCACACCTGTCAGAATGGCTAACATCAAAAACACAAGAAACAACAGATGTTGGTGAAGATGTGGAGAAAAAAGGAACCCTCATGCACTGTTGGTGAGAATAAAAACTGGTGCAGCCCCTGTGGAAAACAGTATAGAGGTTCCTTACGAAGCTAAAAATAGAAGTACCCTATGATCTAGTAATTGCACTACTGGGTATTTACCCAAAGAATACAAAAACACTAATTCAAAGGGATACATGCAGCCCTATGTTTATAGCAGCATTATTTACAATAGCCAAGATATGGAAGCAGCCCAAGTGTCCATGTATTGATAAAGAGATAAAGAAGATGTGGTACACACACACACACATACACACACACACACTGGGATATTACTCAACTATAAAAAAGAATAAAATCTTGGCATTTGCAATGACATGGATGGAGCTAGAGAGTATAATGCTAAGTGAAATAAGTCAGTCAGAGAAAGGCAAATTCCATATGGTTTCACTCACAAATGAACAAAGGAAAAAAGAGAGAGAGAGAAACCAAGAAACAGACTCTGAACTATAGAGAACAAACTGATAGTTACCAGAGGGGTGGTAGTGATGGGTGAAATAGGTGATGGGGATTAAGGAGAGCACTTGCTGTGATGAGCACCGGGTGATGTGTGGAATTATTGAATCACCATATTGTACATCTGAAACTAATATAACACTGTATGCTAACTATACTGGAATTAAAATAAAAACTTAAAAAAAAATCTAATCTGTAACCCAGTAAGGACTGTGACTGGCTTTTATAATGAAAAGATGTACAACTAGAAAAAAAATCTTAGAAATTGGAACCATGGAATGAATGACTCTCTCTCTCTCTCTCTCTCTCTCTCTCTCTATATATATATATATATATATATATATATATATAACTTTTGAAGGCTTCAAGTAAATTAAGGTTTGAGAACATAAATTCTATACTAAGCTGGTCTAAATGCAATGAAGGGTGTACTGTAAAGATGGCTGTAATAGTTGGAAGAAACCATGGCTGTGACCTTTCTATGCATAATTATGATAAACTTGAATATTTATCAGACAAATGATAAATTTAGGAAAATATTCAAATGTCTCAGAGACAAAAAAAATCTACATTTTCCCTAATGTATAAAGAAAAACAGAAATAGGATGAATTTTTTTTCAGTGTTATCTTAGAGGCATATAGATTTTAGGGCCTATTAGTAGATAGTGCTTCTGTGTCTATTCTTTATTTTTCTTAAGATTTTATTTATTTTTTGACAGCAAGAGACACAGTGAGAGAGGGAAAACAAGCAAGGAGAGTGGGAGAGGGAGAAGCAGGCTTCCCATGGAGCAGGGAGCCCGATGCAGGACTCGATCCCAGGACCCTGGGATCATGACCTGAGCTGAAGGCAGATGCTAACTGACTGAGCCACCCAGACGCCCCATTCTGTGTCTATTCTAATTAAAGAGCATGTTTGATAAAAATTCGCTTTTTTAAGAAAAAAATCTTATCATAAATATTGGGGTAAAGATTACTACTAAACCTGAAAGAGAAGAAAGCAAACCCAAAACAATTTTCCTATGGGTAAAAAGGAAACGTGTGTGTTTGTCAATATAGTAATTATCAGAGGTCTTAGAAACAAAACAATATACATAAATAAACTTAGAATACTTTGTAAACATCAAAAGACATTGTCTCATGTTTTTACAGACTATCTCAGTGTGACCTTCAGTAGGCTCTAGAGTTAAAATGAAATGATGTGCTTCCCACAGCCACTTGTGAGAAGGTTTAAATGATTCTAGGATTGTCAGGTAGTATTGACAGGAAGTGAGTATGCTGAAGACACTTCCATTTTGACAGCCCAGTAATGACTTGGAGCTAATTTTAGTTGGTTTCTATTCAGAAAGAAATGAAAAGGTTGTGTAGAATGAAATCCCTCATCTTTGGATTTCAAAGAGGGTATTATGGTAACTAGGAGCCTGTTTAATTAATCTATAGTCTTCATAGTAATTATACCAATGGATCAAAATGCAGAGTAGAGATATTATCCCTTTCTCCTGCCAGGTTTCATAGCTGCTGGCCCATCAGATCCACCCAGTGTGAAAATAACTCAGAAAGAAAGAAGTACTGATGGAATCAGAAGCCAAGTGGTTACTAAATCACTATTCAGAAGTAAGCATCTGCCACTTAGAAAAGTCATGACCCGTAGAGCTCCAAAATTAACCACATGGGTTCTGAGAAAATGGTACATTGGCAATACCATCAGACACATTACTCAGTGGTGCAAACATTTGTTTCTTTCGTTCAGCAACTATTTAATGAGTGTTACTTTGTTTCAGGCATCCTTTGTGGTGCTGGATTATATAACAGTGAACAGATGGCCAGGACCTTACCTTTATAAAGCATATAGTCTTGCTGGCCGCAGAAATCAAAAGTAAATAGCAATTATAGTATCCAAGCAGAAGAGCGTTGAAGTGGCACCTAATCTAGATTTGGATCTCACAAAAGATGTTCTGAAGAAGTAGTATTAATATCACACAGGGCAGTTGCTGTCATCAGAAGAACTAGTTCTGTATCGGCTGGATGGAGGCTATTGCAGTTCAGTCCATTAGACATGTAGGAATAAGAATGGAAAGAAGAAAGGGAAATAAAATTAAAAAAAGTCTTTACTAGAAATTAGCCTATGCACCAAAATTTCCAAAACTTATGAAAAAAATGTGATGCTAAGAAAGACAAACACATGAGCAGAAAACAAATAATCAGAACATAAACTGATCAATTTTAGAGAAGCCTGAGAAAGACTTTGAAATGGTTGTTAAAAGAACAGTAAAGTGTGAGACAAAAATAGGATAAAATAATGTACTGGTAGATTGAATCAAATGTCTTGGAAATAAAATGTAGTCAATGAAATAAAAATATGGTATATTGGACGGGCTCTAGAAGGGACACAGTCAAAAAGAGAAGAGTAAACTTGGAGAACTCAAGTGCTCATTCATCATGCAGCACAGACAAGATAGAGAAGAGTAGTTAAGAAACATGACAGATTAATTGAGGAGCTCCAATACTTATTTAGTATGAGTTATAAAAAAGTGAAAATGGAAGAAATATTAAAGAATCAATACATGAAAGATAACTGTTAATTAAATTTCTAGGGGTGCCTGCGTAGCTTAGTCAGTTAAGTGACTGACTTTGGTTCAGATCATGATCTCAGGGTCCTGAGATCAAGCCCCGTGTTGGGCTCCCTGCTCAGCCGGGAGTCTGCTTGTCCTCCCTCTGCCTCTCCTCCCACTCATACTCCCTCTCTCTCATAAATAAAGAGAATAAATGAATAAATGAATAAATAAATAAATAAATAAATAAATAAATAAATAAAATTTCTACAATTTAAGATTATCCCTCATATACTCTGAGGATAAAACTATATAAATCATAAGGAAATTCACTTTTAGAAATATAATGAAACTAGGTCATTAGGAATAAAGGAAAATCTTAAAAGTTATCAAAGTACAAAAATTACCTGCAGATAAACAGCATTTAGACAAACAGCAACATTTTACTTTTGACAATTGATGCCAGAGAGAATGGAGTGGTATTTTAGAAGTGCTGAATAAAAATCTAAATAAACTTCAAATTGTATATACAAAAAATCATGCAAGAGTGAGGGCAAAATAAAGAGAATTTAGGTCACATAAAGTGTAAGAGAATTTCTCATTTACATCCACTAAAAGAATTTTTCTTTGGTAAGAAAAAAAAAAAAGTGACCACAGAGGGAAACGTGGAGCATGAGAAACAAGAATGAACACAGCATTAATGAAATATGTTGGCAAATTTAATTAACTATTGATTACAAAAAATGCTCTATTTGTTTAAAAGAGTAAAAAGTGAAGCTCTATGTAAGAATAATAAGATGTGAAGCTTTCAGGGGTTTTCAGTGTACTGTAGTCATTGTTTTAATTACAGATAGAAGTATTACATAATTCAGGATCTTGTTAGAAAGTTTTTAAGTTTCAATCTCAATATACTACTGACTCTTGATTTTGGCTCAGGTCATGATTCAGGGTGCTGAGATCAAGCCCCACATCCTCTCCGTGCTCACTGTGGAGTCTGCTTGTCCCTCTCCCTCCTCCTCTGCTCCCCTCCTCTGCCCCCCCCACTGCTTGTGCTCTCTCTCTTAAATAAATAAATAAATAAATAAATAAATAAATAAATAAATAAATAAAATCTTTTAAAAAATGAATCTTAATATGCTAAAATGAATCACCAAAATAATAGCAATGCAATCCAGTTTTTAAATGAACAGGAGGAAAAAATACAGGTATAAAAATAATCAGTCCAACAGGAAGCAAGTCAGTGAAGAAAGGACCAAGAAACAATATGATAAAAAGAAAGCAAAAAGAAAAAAATTCAGATAATGGAAATAAATCCAAATTCACCAGTAGTGCTACAGTCACAATGAATGTACATTGATTAAACTCATCTGTTAGAAGTTGGATTATCAGTTTGGTTTTAAAACTCAGTCAGTTTTGGGGTGCCTGGGTGGCTCAGTCAGTTGAGTGTCTGCCTTTGGCTCAGGTCATGATCTCAGGGTCCTGGGACTGAGCCCCACATCAGGCTCTCTGCTCAGTGGTAAGCCTGCTTCTCCCTCTCCCTCTGTGATCTCTCTTGCTTTCACTCTTTCTTAAATAAGTAAAATCTTAAAAAAAAAAAAAACCCAAACAACTCAGTTAGCTTTACCCAGCAACCAAGTGAAATATCAAAACCAAAATGATACTAAAAAGCTGAAATTGCAGGATGCCAAAAGATCTAATGTGTAAATACAAATTAAAGAAAGCTGAGGTCCTAAAGTGAAATAGCATTTAAACTAAAAGATATATATATATATATATATGTATATATAAATAATGAAACCAATAGATCAAGAATATTAAACAGGTAAGGTTATGTAAGCATTAAAATGTGAAATTAAGGGGTGCCCGGGTGGCTCAGTTGGTGCTAACCCTCCGACTCCTGATTTCCACATCGAGCTCCACACGCCGGTTGTGGAGCCTGCTTCAGATTCTCTCTCTCCCTCTCCGTTTGCACCAACCCCTCCCCCCCCAGCTTGTGTGCATGCTCTCTCTCTCTCTCAAAAAAAAAGTAAAATCAATAATCTCTTTGTATATCTTTAACTTTGTATGTACCATATGTACCTCTTTATATCATTTCTAATATTTTTTTAGTTCTCTGACCACAAGTCAGTAAAAAGCTAGTTGAAAAATTGCTATGTATTTGGTACTATTAAATTCTATTTCTAAATAATATGGGTGAAGGAAGGAAACACAATTCAAAAGCTTATATATCAAAACTTATGAGATGGAGCTAAAGCAGGATCTAGAGGTAACTTTATTAAAAAGAAAAAAGTCTGAAGATAAATGATTCATGTTCCATCCTAGAAACTATAAGGATAAAAATAAGAATAGATGAACATAAAACTATAACAAGAGATAATAAAGATGAGAGAAATATTACTGAAGTAAAAGACCAAATAAACAAAGATCAACATAATCCCAAATTAGTAATTTGAAAGAATTCTTTTTTTTTTTTTTTTTTTAGAGCGAGAGAGCGAGAGAGCAAGCAGGGGAGGGGCAGAAGGAGAGGGAGAGAGTCTTAAGCAGGCTTCAGCTCAGCGTGGAGCTTGACGTGGGGCTTGATCCTGAGATCATTACCTGAACTTAATGGTGCTTAATGGATTGAGTCACTCAGTCACCCAGTTGCCCCAAGAATTAATTCCTTAACAAATTCCTGGCAAGACTGATTAAGAAAAAAGAAAAAAGGCATAGAGAAACATTTTGGATTTTTTTTGGATGAGTATATTAGATATATATAGATTATATATGGATATATTTGAAAAAGGATATGAGTATAAAAGTGAAGATTTAAAAACTCATGAATGAATACTATGGGCAACTTTATGCAGGGAGATGGATAATTTCTGAGAAAAAATATAATACCAAAATCAACACAAGAATTAGATAACTACTAGAGAAATGGAATTAATAATCTGCCGGGAATGGCCAGCAATCCCTGTACTGACGGATGAAAGATTAATCCGAACTTTGCTGTGAAATAGAGAAGGCAAGGGGGTCAATGCTCAGAGACAAAGACTCTTTGCCCTTCTTTACTCCCACTTTTATTGGTCCTTCAGTATAATCACAAATCCTTATCACTGTTTCTCAAGCACGTGATGTGTGACGAGGGGTCTTACTGGAACTAGGAGGAACTGTTTGCGGGAAGGATACGATATGCTAACCTGTGTGTTCTACGAGTTCTGCTAAACATAGACTAAGGGACAATGCATACGTCTCTTAGATTACAGGATGGCTGTTTGGGCTAAGAAAGCTTTGGGGAAGGCAACTCCCCGTGGCATTCCTACGGCAGAGTGGTCACATGGGCCTCGGCATTCCAAAGGCCTACCTCCTTCTCCGAAACCTTCCCTTGCCCTTAGCAGCCACTGTGTTAACATTTTAGCAAGCCAGGTCTTATGGCTGATTTCATGATCTACATTAACCCCAACAATAATCCAGTTTTCTTACCCTTAAGGAGACAAAGTATAGATGATTCTCTAGGCTAATTTTACCTTATCTTCAAATAACAGAAATTCTTATTTTATATATACTCACTCTGTGACTAGAAAAAGAAAAACTTACCTACCTCATTTTTATAAGGCTAGTTTATCTTTGACACTAAAACTGGTCAAGAACAATAAAAACAATGTAATTTATAGATACAATTATTTTTAAACCATATAAGCAAAACACAAAAATTAAAAAAAAAATGGGAAAAATCACAATCCAGATATGTACCACAATGAAGGAGGATTTATCCAAAGAACATGAAGTTTTTCAACTCTAGAAAATGTATTGGTGTTACTATGTACCATATTGGAAAAATTGTTGGAACACAATTCTCATGTTTTTGCACATCTTGCAAGTTGAGACAGTGACTCTTTTTTGTTCAGGACTGTCTGATAAGTATGCATGTAAAGTGAACAGCCTTGGAAAGTAGAGATAGTGTTTCCCCCTGAAGCAAAAGGCAGGCATGCTTACTGTCCAGTATAATAAGGATGTCTCCCTCTGGAGCAGAGGGCAAACATTTTAAGACTTGGGTTCTCTAAACACAGGTTTCATTTTGTGTGATGCAACCTACTGCCTTTGCAGGCTCCACATGGGTCCATCTGTTTTTCCCATGGGACTTTGGGGCAAGGGGACCTGACACAAATATGCTGACATTTGTGCTGCTTGCTGTGCCAAGGATAAAAAAGTCTCTTGACTCTGACCCTGGAGTTTCATGTCTTCTGCCAGCCACCATGGAGTTGTGACAAGCTAACTTAACTTGCAAGTAAGGTAAAATCTCACATCCTTCAGTTCTTGACTATAGCTACAGAAATAGCATTTGACGAAATCCAAAATTCATTCATGATAAAAATCTTTAGCAAACTAGGAATCAAAGGGAATGACCTTAACCCTAAAGCATATATATCAAATACCTGCAGTAAGCATATTTAATGGTGAGATTTTAGAATGATTTCCATTTAAGTTGGGATCAAAACACAGAATTCTATCTTTACTTCTATTTTGCTTATATTGGAGCTCTTAGACAATGAAGGTAAGACAAGACAAAGCAATTAGAGGTATAAGGACTAAAAAGAAAAGAAAATTAAAGAGAAAAAATTCAAGAGAATCTACCTGCAGTGACCCAGGTTTATGAGCAGACTTAGGGTTAATATGTCTGAATTTCCTACTAAACTCAGGACAAAGATCGTATCTTGCTCATCGGGGTATACCTAGTACCTAACACAGTGTCTGATACATAGTAGATGCTTATTAAATTGTTGAACAGATGAAAATATTGGCTACATAAGTTACATAACATATAAAGTATATTGTTATACTTTCAATTTATAGATGAGGAGACTGCTGTTATGTTCAACTTTACATAGTCTATTACTGTTTTTAAGTTTTTATTTAAATTCCAGTTAGTTAACATACTGTGTATTAGTTTCAGGTATACAATATAGGGATTCCACACTTCCATACAACACTGGTGCTCATCACAAGTGCCCTCCTGAATCCCCATCACCTATTTCATCCATCCCCCAGCCACCTCCCTTCTGGTAACCATCAGTTTATGCTCTATAGTTAAGAGTCTGTTTCTTGGTTTGCCTATCTCTCTCTTTTTTTCCCCCCACTGCTCATTTGTTGTTTCTTAAATTCCACATATGAATGAAATCATATGGTATTTGTCTTTCTCTGACTGTACATAGTCTATTATTAATTAGTAAAGAAATTTAGATATTTTGAATCCAAGCCCATCCCTTCCATATACTTTTGTACTACTTTTGATGCTAAAGTGACAGTTTTTGTTTTTCAAATTAAAGAGGCTAGTAAATATTTCATATAATCACAGCACTGATCTAATAAAACAAAATAAGGTCTTTGCTTAGTAAACATACTTTTTTGGGCTTTTCCCTTTCTTTTATGTCTCTTTTTAGATAGCATATTTTAATAGGCCAAAGTATTTTTCATTTATTTATTTATTTATTTATTAAAGATTTTATTTATTTTTGACAGAGAGAGAGTGTACAAGCAGGGGAGCGGCAGGCAGAGGCAGAGGGAGAAGCGGGCTTCCCGCTGAGCAAGGAGCCCGAGTGGGGCTTGATCCCAGGACCCTGGGATCATGAACTGAGCCAAAGTAGATGCTTAACCGTCTGAGCCACCCAGGCACCCCTAAAGTATTTTTCTTTTAGTATAATTTTGAAGACTGTCATTAATGAGTCATATTGCCTGGCCCCTTCATGGAGGATACTTAATATGTTGAATGAATTCTGGTATCAGTGTATTCTTGTCCAAATCATCTCAGTTGATTCTTTTCATGGAGTGTTGCCTGCTTTGCATATTCACACCCCTATCTCTCATTCCTAGCACTTCTAGGAACAATTATCATACAGGGTAGGTACACTTGGTATAGTCAATTAGCGAACTTCTTCATCCATACCTCTGCATTTCAGATCTTGAGAATATCTGTCACTCAATGTGATGGTTAAAAGTAATGATTATTCCATTCAGACTTTCTGACCTGTATGGTCTACATCAGTGGGCTCCTCTGCCACCGGCTTCTGGTTAGGTTTGGCCAATGTCCCTCCTCCTACCACCCCTACCACAACAGGAGATTAAGGCGGTTGGTGCCGTACACCTGTACTGTCCAGCATAGTAGCCATTAACCACATGTGGCTACGGAGCACCTGATATATGGTGAACTGAAATTGAGACATGCTGTAATTGTAAAATACACACTGGACTTCAAAGACTTATAAAAAAACAATGTAAGGTATCTCATTAATAATTTTTCTATTGATTAAATGTTGAAAAGACACATTGGATTAATAAAGTGTACTGTTAATTTCACTTGTCTAATTTTTAAAAATGTGACCGGTAGAAAAAGTTAAATTTTATGTATGGGCCTCATCCTGTTTCTATTGCACAACACTAGCCTGTGGAATTCTTTCTCCTCCTGGGCATTTATTTATTTATTTATTTTTAAAGATTTTATTTATTTATTTGACAGAGAGAGAGACAGCAAGAGAGGGAACACAAGCAAGGGGAGTGGGAGAGGGAGAAGCAGGCTTCCCGCAGAGCAGGGAGCCCGACGCGGGGCTTTATCCCAGGACCCTGGGATCATGACCCGAGCCGAAGGCAGATGCTTAACGACTGAGCCACCCAGGAGCCCCCTCCTGGGCATTTATAATCTCATTTTCCCCTTATCCCTTCAGGCCTGGGTGTGATTATAGCTCTCCAGCTGCTAATTCTGAGTTTCTGCATTATTCCTGGTAGTTTGCTCATACCCTACCCACTCTACTAATTTTGTAATTAGAGTTTTTGTAAGTAATCCTTCCTGGAATTTTTGCTAATGCAGACTGTCTCTGATTTATGATTGACTTATGATTTTTTGATTTTATGATGTTGCAAATGTAATATGCATTCAGTAGGAACCTTAGTTCGAATTTTGAATTTGGGTCTTTTCCCAGGCTAGTGATGTGTGGTAGATACTTGTGGTGCTGGGCAGCAGCCAGCTGCAGTTGCAGGTCAACCCCACCAACGGGAGGGCTCACAGCCCCTGCGCTTACATTCTGTACCCACGCAGACCTCTGTTTTTCACTTTCAGTCCAGTATTCGATAAATTACCTGAGACATTCAGTACTTCATTATAAGATAGACTTTGTGTTAGGTGATTTTGCCCAAACGTAAGCTAATGTAAGTGTTCGGAGCATCTTTAAGGTAGTCTAGTAAGCTATGATATTCAGTAGGTAAGGTGTATTAATTACATTTTCAACTTAAAAAAATTCGATTTAGGGTGTGTTTCCTGGGAGGTAACTCTGAGGAGGCCCAATATGTGGTTATTAAATAATTGCATGAAAATATTTATAGTAACTTTTAGCATTTCTTTAGTGCCTCATAGAAGGAAGACATGTGTCTATATTAGCTCATTAAATCCTTACAGCAGTTCTTAGAAGCAGATATTATGACCCCCATTTTATAGTTGAGGAAGATCTGTAATTTTTTTTTTTTAAGATTTATTTATTTATTTTGAGAGAAAGAGTGAGTGAATGTGCGAGCAGGGGGAGAAGGAGAGGGAAAGAGAGACTGTGAAGCTGACTCCCCACTGAGCGTGGAGCCTTACGGAGCGCTCCGTCTCATGACTCTGAGGTCATGACCGGAGCTGAAACCAAGAGCTGGACAGACGCTAAAACAACTGAGCCTCCCAGGCACCTGGAAGATCTGTAATTCTGTTTCCTATTGGAACCCTGAAATATACCATAACTATTTGACATAGGCTGGTAGATGATCAGGTTAACTATGGCTTCTACCTTTGGCTAGAAATTATGGAAGACAGAACGTTGTTGATCTACTCTCATCTGATTTCAAGATGACTGTAGAAGGTTACAGCGTAAAAGCACTTTTGCTATTGTTGTTAACATTATTATATTTGTTTCTTTCCACAACCTTCACTTTGGTTAGACTTGTACCCTCAATAGGAGTAAAGATTTGAAACTGACATTTTGTTGTATAGAAAGCCAACAACTCAGATATTTTTTAAACACTTAAAGCCTCCTTTGGTATTTATCCAATAATATTCAAAGCACTGATAAGGTCAAGAAAATGGTTTTGGAGGCTAATGTAAAAATATTAAAAATAGTATTATGAACAACAACCATAATAAAAGCAGTTTTGCATATGTGGCTTTTTTCCTGCTCGTTCTAATTCAGATCAGATTGGTGTACATTGCAGTAAATAGAAATATAGGAAGCAAAATAAGATGGAGGGTTAGGATAAAATTAACCTATTTCTGTCTTCCTCCCTCTGCAACAACAATACCACATATTCTATTGTATCTTTGGTAGAAGTAACGGCCATTCATGACTTAGCTCCCAGTAGGAGATTAGGAATTGTGGGTCCAGTAGTCTCAACACTTTCTTGTTAAAATTCTTCTCGGTTAATTTTGTTCACAATAAAAATTTCCAGAGATACTTTTGTTGTTATTGTTCCTAGGATTACTGAATGTTTTTGTGAGGAAATACTTTTTTTGTTCCAAGTTGACATAGGAGGGAAATTCCTGGATATCAAAATATCTTTCATTTGTATAGGCTAGTCATTTTCCGGTGGTGTTCTGAGGCCTGCTGGGGTTCCATAAATTGGGGGAGGGTGAAGCATGCCGGAGGGAGACCATGCAGATTGGGTCCTAGCCTCTTCTCCTTGCTGCCACCTCTTTCAACTAGTGTAGCTCCCATCTCACACTTAATACCTACATGTTCAAAAAAAAAAAATGTTACCTTTGCTTTAAAATTTTTTAAATTCACTTCTATAGGGGCAGTTCTCCTCCTCTTTTTCCTCCTCCTCCTTTTTACTTCAGTAAAACGTCTATAATTTGATAGGGCAGAAGCAATTTTCTCATTTATAAAAGAGGAAACTTAAATTTTAAGTGAGATTGTCTAAGGTCACAGAAAAAGACAAAGTAATTGTCGCCCACTAGGTCCAGGTCTCCGATCTCCCGTTCTGGGCTTTTGGCGGTTCTCTGCAGTGCCTCCCCCTCTGGGCGGACACTGATCAGTGTGAAACTGGGCAAGCCGGTGGGAATGGCGTTTAGATAAAGATGTTTCCAAAGGATACTGAAGAAGTTGGTCTAACACAAACACAAATCAGGTGCTTAATTGCTTATGTTGTAAAGCTTTGGATAGCCCGTTCAAGGTGCCTGCCATATCAGACCATCACCTTCTAAGATGTTCTTGCGCCTTCCAGAACAAACTCTTTGTCTTGGTAGTAGGCATCAGCCACTGACATAATCACGGCTGATTGCACTGGAGATGCAGTTAGCCTGGCAGAGAATTCCAACTGTGTCGAGCTCTCCCTTCTAGCTGGGGAATGGCTAATTCAATCAGACCTCCTCTCAGTTTCAACGATGAGACCTATTGCTGGTGGCAGGAGGGTTCACAGAGATGAAGTAGTAAGAGGAAACTCGGAGCAGAGGAAAGATGGGTGCAGCAGCAAGAGGTTGATCCATTGAGTAGGAGCGCTGAGAAGCTGAGTCCGTTTTTGAGACACTGGCAGTGGTTCCCCAAAAACCCACCGTGTTCCTCTTTTCCCATCTCTGAGTTCAGGGACAGCACATTCACAGCTTGAAAGTGGCCCTGAAGGGAATTTTTTTACCCAGAAGAAACTGGCAAAAGCTTCGAATCAAGGCTCCTTATACAGAGCCGACTGTTAAACCTTTCCCAGCACGGTGCTGTGAGAGCACCTGAGTAGCCAGTGATGAAGGCCCCCTAGTCCCCTAGGAGGGAGTGATTGCTGGAGTTCCTGTCTGGGTTGCCAGATGACTACTGTGTGCTTCCAGGCTTATGAATCTCTGTGAGCTGTGTGGAGAGTGAACTGCTCCCTGAGTGGACATTAGCTTCCTTACTTCTGCATCTTAACTCTCCATTTAAGGTAGCCCAGTAGTGGGTTTTACAGCATCAAAGAGTTAAACAGTCTTCGTGGTGCCAAGCAGCTGATTTAGCTCATAGTCACACCTCTATTTGTTGTTTTGGCATCATTCTCAACTGTAAACGCAGTATGGATATATTTGTGTCCTGATCGAGTTAGGAAGCTCATACACTTTCCTTTGTCAAGTATAAAAGCCAGCAGGGCTTTGTTTTTGAATGGTCAGAGTTAGCAAGGTTCTTGCTGTGTTTATTTGCAACATATGAAATAGCTTTCAGCATGCCAACATGCTTTCTGGGTTCACTTCTGACAATCATTATAATAGGAAAGAAAGACCAAACCTGCGTGGGGGGCTTTAGGGATCTCATTTCTCATTAAGAAAGTCGTGCCCATCAGCCTCCCTTTGCAGGTCTTCTCCACTGTGAGCGCTCCTTCCTTCTCTCCCGTTCTTGTTCCTCACCTTGCTAACATATCAGACTCAAAGGCTCTCCTGATCTAGGAAGACTTCCCAATTAAATGCGATAATCTCCATTCATGCCTTTTATTGTATCCCAATCACCCCAATTAAATGCAATAATCTCCATTCATGCCTTTTATTGTATCCCAATCACCCTTTTCAGTTGATTCATACTTAAGTAGTTCTTAGTGGTTTCCTGTTTCTGTAAATTGCTGTTAGTACAGTTAAATGATAAATTCCTTGGTGATGGAGAAATCGTTTCTTTCTCTTGCTGCTTCCTATACTTAATGCCCAATTTGTGGCTATGAAATAATTACATGAAAATACTTATATTTTAGCATTTCTTTAGTGCCTCGTGTAAGCAAGACATGTAACCTGTGTTAGCTCATTAAATCCTTACAGCAGTTCTTAGAAGCAGATATTATAATCCCCATTTTATAGGTGAAGACATTGAAATTAAGGATAGTCATGTAACTGCTTAAGGTATTATAACTGATGCAGTTGGATATGTGTTACCAATCTTCCAACTTTGGGAGAAGATTCTGAATTGGTATTCTCCACATCTCTTCAAATATAGGCGATTTCTCCTCCATACTCCCCCATGTGAGAAAGGGGTAATTTGGATAGGAGTCTGCAGAGTGTTAGGTCCCAAGTGACCTTATTCCCTGGTCAAACCTCTGTTGTTTTTTCCCTTCTCCAGACTGAATGACACTCTGCCAGTATTGCCCTCAGACTGGGGCAAGTGGGACTCCAGCTCCAGGACCTGTGCCTCAATAGGCACACCAACTGAAGGGTGCTTTATGCTAAAAAGTTTTTAAGTCCCCTTCTGAGGTCAGCGCCCTGACACTCAGTGCCATCTAAGTGGAGCATCCTGGGAGCTATACTGGAATCCATATGGGCCCTGGCCTCATTCACCCTTCCAGGGGCACTTTTTGACCCTCTCTGTCAACGTGGGTTCAATCAAGGAGCAGTAGGACTCCAGCCTATGAAGTTCTCCCAGGGTCCCATGACTGGGTTGGTCCCAGAAAGGTAGCCTGAGGGGGAAATGGCTCTGACCAGCTGGTGTGGTATTTTTTTTGTGGAATTGCCAAATTGGTGCTCACAGGCTGATTTTGGGTGACTTTCATGTGAAACACAGGATGAAGAATCTTTACATGCATTCCCTAGACAATAAATAAACACAAAAGTACCTCCTCTCTGCCTATTATTGTAAGTCTTCATTGATAAATCAGTATACCTCACATGGGGCTAGGAATTTCATTGTGTGTGTGTGTGTGTGTGTGTGTGTGTGTGTGTGTGTGTGTGTTTTAAGAGGGAGAGGGAGAGAAAGAATTTTAAGCAGGTTCCATGCCGAGGACAGAGTCTACCATGGGGCTCGATCCCACAAGCCTGAGATCCTGACCTGAGCCGAAATCAAGAGTCAAAGTGTCTGACGCTCAACCAACTGAACCACCTAGGCACCCCTCATAATGTGTTTTTAAGTAAGACTTTTAGATAGGCAGAAGCACTGCAAAAAATACTTACCTGGGACCCTGCACAATGTATACACAAACTTGCCCCTTAGGGGAGAGTGACCTGGCTCTCCCCAATATTCTTGATAGAATCTAGTATTTGTTCTTTTGGCCTTAGCTTTTGAATTCCAGAAATTTGGCTCTTAGAAGTCAACAGCCTTGGCTTTTAAGAATATGGTTTCTGGAGAGGAGGAGGGAGTTAAGAAAAGGAATACTGAGAGGCAAAAATCTCACAGTAAAATGTATCACATTATTGAATTACAAGATTCTAATCAGTTTTTGCTACAGTTACAAAGTCTATACTTCTTACCCCTCATGACATGGACACAAACTTTATTCCAGGTCTATGCATAAACACATTGTTGTTCACCACTCATCACAGTTAAATTGATTCAAATGACTGCATGAGAAGAAATAGACTTACTAGTTAACCAGAGGATTGCTCAGTTTTTCTATTGCTAAGACTCTGGGGCAGAGAGTTAGCAGGAGAAGGACAGGGTAGTAGATATATGGGCACACAGAAGCCAGACAGTCCAGGTTCAAGTGCTTGTCTCACCAGTGACTTGTGATATAACTGGGCAAATCATGGAATCTTTCGAAACCTCAGTTTCCTCACCTGTTGAAAGAAGGTAAACATTGAATTAATGCTTCTCTTGTAGGATTGAGGTGAGGGTTCATTAAGACAAAGTACTTGTTAAGGCATCTCAACCACTTCTAGAAAATTAAATTATTTTGTTTTGTATTTCTAAAAGGAGGTTTGTTGTTTTTTTTAAATTTTATTATTTTATTTTATTATTTTTTAAAGATTTTATTTATTTGACAGAGAGAGACACAGAGAGAGAGGGACCACAAGCAGGGGGAGGGGGAGAGGCAGAAGCAGGCTCTCCGCTGAGCAGGGTACCCAACGTGGGACTGGATCCCAGGACCCTGAGATCATGACCTGAGCCGGAGGCAGACGCTTAATGACTGAGCCACTCAGGTGCCCCTGTTTTTTATTTTTTAAATTGAAGTATAATTTACATACAGTGTTGTGTTAGTTTCAGGTGTACAATATAATGATTCAAAAATTCTACACATTTCTCAGTGATCTTCAAAATCAGTGCACTCTTAATCCCCTTTATCTATTTTACCCATCACCCCACCAATTTCCCCTCTGGAAACCACCAGTTTGTTCTCTGTATTTAAGTCTGTTTTTTTGTTTGTCTCTTTTTTCTTTGTTTTGGTTCTTAAATTTCAGATATGAATGAAATCATATGGCATTTATCTTTCTCTGACTCACTTATTTTGCTTGACATTATACCCCGTAGATCCATCCATGTTGTTGCAAGTGGCAAGATTTCATTCTTATTTTATGGCTGAGTAATATTCCATTGCATATATATTACACATCTTCTTTATCTATTTATTTTTGGATGGACACTTGGGTTGCTTCCATATCTTGGCTGTTGTAAATAATGCTGCAATAAACATAGGGGTGCATGTATCTTTTTTGAGTTAGTGTTTTCATTTTCTTTGGGTAAATACCTAGTAGTGGAATTCCTGGATCATATGGTAGTTTTATTCTTAACTTTTTGAGGAACCTCCATACTGTTTTCCATAGTGGCTGCATTAATTTGCATTCCTACCAAAAATGCATCAGGGTTCCTTCTTTCCCATATCCTCACTAACACTTCTTACTTCTTGTCTTGATTTTAGCTATTCTGACAGGTGTTAAGTGATATTTCATTGTGGTTTTAATGTCATTTCCCTAATGATTAGGGAAAGTGTGTCTGTTGGTCATCTATATGTTGGTCATCTTTATATTTTCTTTGAAAAAATGTCTATTCAGGTCTTCTGCCCATTTTTAATCAGATTATTATTATTTTGGTGCTGAGTTGTATGTTTTTTATATATTTGGGATATTAATCCCTTATTGGATATATCATTTGTGATTATATTCTCCTATTCAGTAGATTGCGTATTTATTTTGTTGTTGCTTTCCTTTGTGGTGCAAAACCTTTTTATTTTGGTATGGTCCCAATAGCTTAATTTTGCTTTTGTTTCTTTTGCCTGAGGAGACATATCTAGAAAAATTTTAGGATTATTTGTTCTAGTTCTGTGAAAAATGTTGGTATTTTGATAGGGATTGCATTAAATCTGTAGATTGCTTTGGGTAGTATGGGCACTTAAACAATATTGGTTCTTCCAATCTATGAGCATGGAATAGCTTTCCTGTTGTTTGTGTCATCTTCATTGTTTTTAATCAGTGTTTTCTAGTTTTTGGAGTATAGGTCTTTCACCTCCTTGGTTAAGTTTATTTCTGGGTATTTTATTGTTTTTGGTGCAATTGTAAATGGGACTGTTTTCTTAATTTCTCTTTCTGCTGCTTCATTATTATTGTACAGAAATGCAATGATATCTGTATATTGATTTTGTATCCTACGACCTTACTGAATTCATTTGTTACTTCTAATAGTTTTTTGGTAGAATTTTCTGTATCTAGTATCATGTCATCTGCAAATAATGAAAGTTTTACTTCTTCCTTATCAGTTTGGATGTCTTCCTTAACAGTTTTATTGCCTTTTTTGTTTGATTGCTGTGGCTAGAACTTCCACAACTATGTTCAATAAAAGTGGTGAGAGTGGACATTCTTTTTTTTTTTTTCAAGATTTTATTTATTTGAGAGAGAGAGAGAGAGAGAGAGAGAGCGAGCAAGAGGAGGGGGAGGGGCTAAGGGAGAGGGAGAGAGAATCCCAAGCAGACTCTGAGCTGAGCTTGGAGCCTGATGTGGGGCTTGATCCCACAATCCCAAGATCATGACCTAAGCTGAAATCAAGAGTCAGATGCCCAACTGACTGACCCACCCAGGTACCCTGAGAGTGGACGTTCTTGTTCCTGATCTTAGAGGAAAAGCTCCCAGTTTTTCACCATTGAGTATAATGTTAGCTGTAGGTTTTTCATATACAGCCTTTATTATGTTGAGGTAAGTTCCTTATAAGCCTACTCTGTTGAGAGTTTTTACTAAAATGGATGTTGTACTTTGTCATATGTTTTTTCTGCATCTATCGAGATGATCATTTTATTTCCTTTCTCTTGTTAATGTGGTGTATCATGTTGATTGATTTGTGAATATTGAATATTGAATCCCTGGATTTATCCCACTTGATTGTCGTGAATGATTTTTTAATGTATTGTTGGATTTGGTTTGCTAATATTTTGTTGAGAATTTTTGCATCTTTGTTTATCAGAGATATTGGCTTGTAGTTCTCTTTTTTTGTAGTGTCTTTATCTGGTTTTGGTATGACAGTGATGCTGTCCTCATAGATTGAATTTGGAACCTTTCCTTCCTCTTCTATATTTTGGAATAGTTTGAAAAGAATAAGTATCAACTCCTCTTTAAATGCTTCATAGAATTCACCAGTGAAGCCATCTAGTCTTGGACTTTTGTTTGTTGGGAATTTTTTGGTTACTGATTCAATTTCATTGCTAGTAATCAGTCTATTCAATTTTTTTATTTCTTCCTAATTTAGTTTTGGGAGGCTATATGTTTCTAGGAATATATCAACTTTTTCTAGGCTAATTTGTTGGCTTATAATTTTTCATAATATTCTCTTATAATCCTTTGTATTCCTGTGATGTCAGTTTTTATTACTTCTCCTTTGTTTCTGATTTTATTTATTTGAGTCCTAAAAGGAAGTTTTCATCAATTCTTTGTGTTCTTTGTAAGCACAATTCTAGCTTATGAGCACCTCCCTTCAGTGCCATTATCATCTTACAGACTCCACACTCTGTTGTGTGCATCGTGTACTCAATGTTGCTCCATCAGTGAATGGGCAAGTTCAGTGAGAAAGGTGAGTCATTCATATGAGAAAATGGGAAAGCTTATGCATAGAGAGAGAGAATTTCTTAGCAGTAATCACAGAGTATATGAAACAACAAGAAAAGTTCCATTCCATTGAAAAACAAGAAAGTTCCATTCATCTACCATTTTGCAAAAATGTAGGGGACAGGGAAGCATGTGAAATAACACCATGGAGAAGTAAACAACAAGCTCCAAATGATGGAGAACTCTGTGGTTTGTTGAACAAATAAATTTGAAGTAGGAAAAAAAAGAGTGGAAACCTTGATTAATCAACATAAGAGACCTGTTGACCAATCATAATGTCTAGAATTTACTGGAATCTTAACTAAAACATATTTAGAAAGATGAGTCAGTTGGAGAAATTTGAAGAGTAACCAAATGTTTTAGGATATTAAATAATCACTGTGAATTGTTAAGGTGAATTGTTAAGGTGATAAATTTTAGAAGTACAATTGCATTATTTATAGATAAAATAATATTTCTGAGAGTTACTTTAATAATCTGGCGTTTGAAGCACTGAATATGTTATAGATAACACTGGGAGTTATTGGTGCAGCAGAGTAGTGCTTACACAGAAATTTATTATGCTATCTTTTTTTTTAAGATTTTATCTATTTATTTGAGAGAGAGAGAGAACATGAGCAGAGGGAGAGGGAGGGGCAGAGAGAGAGAGAGAGAGAGAGAGGGAGGGAGAAGCAGACTCCTCTGCTGAGCAGGGAGCCCAATATGGGGCTTGATCCCAGGACCCTGGAATTATGACCTGAGCAGAAAACAGACGTTTAACCGACGGCCATCCAGGCGCCCCAGAAGTTTATTATTTCTTTGGTGTATGTTTTGCATAAACTTTCCATAATAAAAGTAAAGATACAAATAACCAAAAAAAAAAAAAAAGAAAGAGAGAGAGAATGAAATGAAAAATAGGGAGATCTATTCAAAACAATTCAATGTTATTTCCATTTAGTGATAATTAGTTTAAGGACTCTGGCCAGAACTTTTGATAAAATCTTATTACCATCAAATTCTCGGAAATAACATATTATTTTCAAATATTTTAAAATTAAAAAAAATAACACCATGTTTGCCATCAGTCTTCTACATATTTTTTTTCAAATTGAACTATCTGTTAAACTATACATTTCTTACATTGATGTCTGAAAGTACATCAAAAAAGGAAACTATCAGGACTTTTAAACTCATATTCAATATTACATGAATAAAGGAAATAAATGAGAAATTGTAGAGGCAGTTAAATGTAAATTTTCTGTTCGGGAGATGTTTCCATTAGGTTTCCCATGGCCTACCCATAGGAGGCAGATTTAAACCCCTTTGGTGAAGTGCTCCCTTTCTACCTCTCTCCTCCTGCATAAACAGACCATGCCCAGTGCCTCTGCTGTTGACCAGGGAGCCTGCTGATTGCAGTGAGTCACAGATGGTGAAGCTCCTGGCCTCTGATCAATTCCTTGGCTTGTGACCACAGGCTTGTATGGGGATTTTAGCTATTATTTGTGACTCTGGCTATTAATTGTGACCACTGGGGAATTACTTCTTCTTGTGTCCTGGTGTTATTTCCCTGCTTTGTATCATTTCCATGGCTTTGTTCTCCAGCTCGGCCCATGATACACCTAAGATTTTCTCAGGGACAGAGGGGTAAGGACCTGAGGCTGAGGCAAAAAATAGGGATCCCAACCCTATTAAAACATTTTGTAAACTTGGTATATTGCCTTACCTCTGTCTTAAGTTTTTTTAATCTTAAAATTGGGTGTAATAATAACTATTTGACATGGTTGCTATGGGGCATAATGATATAATTGATACAAAGGCCAAAAATGGGTGGGGTAGAGTCTCATACCAAAACATGCTTTATGAAATTCTCACATGGGACATGGATTTACTGATAATTTCCTGTAGTTTTAAGGAAAATAAGGGTACCCTCATAGATAATTAACCTTATAGGTTAATTATCTTGCTGAGAGGAAATAAATTATAGATCCTTAAGGCACACATAGTTTTGCCCAGATTAGGAGACTATCTGCACTCTTAAGAAAGATAAATTATGTTGTTAATAATTATGAATCATAATTAAAATTGAATTTTGCTAGAGGACTCTGGTAGAATGTTGGTCTTTTAGAAATGAATTTCTTCCTGAAACTGTAGGAAATTAATAAAGATAGGTAGGAGAGGAGATAGAAGCTATAAATATTTAATTGAAAATATTTATTGTTTTTGTTTCCATTAATGTTATATAAATTTGATGAAAGTGATTATTTTTATTGAATTTAGTTTACATACTAATAGAAGGCAAAATTATGAATAATCTTTTTTATAATATTTGTACCATATCCTTTATTTCATGTTGTATGGGGAAACTAAAACGCTACTACTTTTTTTTTAATAAAGATTTTATGTATGTATGTATTATGTATTTAGAGAGAGCATGAGGAAGGGGAGGGACAGAGGGAGACAAGAGAGAATCCCAAGCAGACTCCAGGCTGAATGCAGAGCCCATTGTGGGGCTCGATTTCACAACCCTGAGATGATGACCTGAGCCGAAACCAAGAGTCAGACGCTCAACCAACTGAGCCACCCAGGCATCCCTAAAACTCTATTACTTTTAAATACTGAGCTTTTTCTTATATATGTGGTACAAACCTCTTCACACAAAATTCCTCAAATAAGACCTGTAAGTCTCAAGTTTACATTTACATTTTCTCAAAAATACTTCCTTAATTTATAGGATTGTTGATATTCCTGCACTAGTTCTCAGATTTTTCTACCAAAGTACCACACTCTAAGAAAACATATGCAAACAGATAGGTGGTACCCTTCTCTCAGGCTTTAATTTTCTGTCCTAGAGGTGGAAGCCAAGGAACTGAGGTGATCGTGGGAGTTCTGATATTCGTCTAGGTGGGCTCTCCTGCAATGTTGTCTCCGACTGTGTGAAGCTACACTTACCTTGGCTGTCACCCAAGGCTAATAACAGTGCCTGAGGCCTCCCCATTACCTGTCAGGTTTTAGGCAAGAGAAAAGGTGGGTCTTGGGCTGAGTGCAGAGCAAAGAAAAATAAAAAAACAAACAAAAAAAGGAATGTTACCAGATGGCACTGAAATAGTATCTCGCTTCATACCCTTCATAAGATTTTTGCCACCAAAATTTTATAATTATGCTGTTGTAGCTGGTTAAGATCTTTTGTAAGATGTCTGAATGTATTATGTGTAAATGAAGTATCTATGATGGACACATTTAGGGATGTTTTTCTTACAAAATATTTTCAGGGCCTGCATGAAACGGTGATGGTCAAAACCATTTTTGTGCAGGTTTTGAAACACATATAGTACCCATCACTATCTAAAATATCCTTTTAGTTGTTGCTTTTGGTGTTGTTGCTTTTGGTATTGTTGCTTATGTGTTTGTCTCTCTCTCTCCACTAGAATATAAATCCCAAGACCACAGAGACTTTTATTTACTGCTGGATTGTCAGTGCCTAAAACAAGGCCTAGTTCAATAAATATTTATCACCTGACTCCTGTTGGGTAATTACATATTTTTGAGATGAATACATACCCACACTCAGATATACAGGGAGGTGGGGACAGTATAAGAAGGAGGAGGGAAGCAGGAAAGAAGGATTGAATCTTAGTGAGACCTGGCATGAGGGAAACAACGGAAGAGTGATCTCTAGAAGCACCATGATAGACAATGTTGACAATCTAGACAAGGAATCTAATATTTATTTTGAAGGCAATGCAAAGTCAAAGGGGAACTTTACATATGTAAAATCATTATAGCAGAGGATTACTTTGTAGGTAATTTAAACGTGAGGTAAGAAATTGTGATTACCATCATAGAAGGTACGTTTTTTATATGTAAGGACAACCTTAACCTGTATTGCAAAGTTAGGTCATTATTCCTGGTATACTATAAGAAATGGAAAAAATTGCTTCCACAACAAATGTGAAATAGCTGTGTTGGGGAAACCACAAGTATTAAATCCAGGAAACAGAAATTGGCTATCTTTTGATATTTGTAATGAAAAATATAACTTTTTTTTACCTTTTTTTCCAATCTTAATAAATCTTTAACTTCTCTTTAAGATATATTTTCTTCACATTGACTTTCCTTTGCAAGTTTTCAATTCATGCATAAGTCCAAAAGTATTTGAATTAGGTTTCTCTGGGGGGTGATTTAAGAAAAGGAATCAAATATAACTGTTTTTTGGCAGTATACTATTTTTCCCTCTGATAGTTTTGTATTATTCCCTTTTTATATTGAATTTCTTTTTAGCCCAGTGAGTGTGTATAAAATCTAAATCAAGAAACAAAATCTTAGAGCAGTAGAGTGTGTGCATTATAAATATAATTATTTACAGTGAACCAAGACAATGGGCTTTTGAATATTTAACATTTTCCTCTGTTCATCAATGGATTAAGAACTAGCATTTTATAAATATCTGTATTTGAGGCATTGCATATATCATTTCCAGTCCTCACAGCGGCTGTTTAAGGCAGTAACCAGGCCTTAGTTTTGGACCTCTCCTCTCTTCTCCCTTAGTATTGAGATAAACTCTGGGTCATGTCAACACCTCTTAAATTATTAAAACATTAGACTATAAGAATCTGGTGCACTATTCATCTTCCAAACTATACACTGTAAATGTAAAATAGTAATAACTGTTATCATTGATTTAGTTATGTATGTCATGCATCGTGCTAAGTGCTTGACATAAATTATCTATGGAATCCTCTCTACCAACCTGTGTGATGAGATAAGTGATTCTCTCAAGTTCATATCCAGCTGGGTCCAGAAACCTCTCCAACTTCAGATTCACACTCCGAGTACTAGGATAGATGGCCTTCCATCATAGCTGTTGTTCCACTTGATTTCTTTCCTAAAGGTTCTTTCTGTCTGGAATCTTATAATGGCAGCTGAGTCATCATCTCCTGTGAGCCCTTCATGTAATGGACGAAAAAATTGCAGTCTGGAGAGGTTAAATGACTGGCCAAATGTCACATGGAGACAGCTATCAGAATGAAATGGAGGTTTCCTCACGTCATGTCCTGGTTTCTTCTGTCTCTCCACTGTTTTATTGATGCTTTTAAATTAGTTGGAGATAATGAAATGCTTAGGTTTATCATTTTTTCTTGAAATGACTAATCATGAGTCAAACTTACTAGCTACCAGCACTATTTAAAAACTATTAAATGGGGTCAACATGCCCCAACTCTGCATTCCAATCACAGAGGCATAGATTCAACCAGCAGCCCAAAGCCAGGCAGTCAGCCTCAGGGTAGGGTCTCTGCAACAGCCTCTAAAGGGCAGAAAGTGCAAGCAAATCATCAACATCAGAAAATATGTACAATATTTTCACTAAATTTTGAAGATATGGTAAGGGATTAGTTCTGTAGTGTTTCAGATTCCTGGACTGCTTCCCTTTAAGGCTTTAGCACTTGCTTCTGAATTAAGCAACTACTGAATGACCCTTATTGACAAGAAAGGCCAACCTACTGAAGCAGGGCTTTGTAAAGGGAATTAATGGCTATGTAGATACAGGAAGTACTGTACACTTGCAGGCATTCACTGCCATTACCTTAGGCTTTTTTTTTTAAATTTATTTTTATTTTTTTAAAGTAAGCTCTATGCCCAACTTGGGGCTTGAACTCACAAACCTGAGATCAAGAGTCATGTGCTCCACTGACAGCCAGCCAGACGCCCCTCTCCCCACCTTAGACTACTTTTTAAAAAATATTTTATTTATTTATTTGACAGAGAGAGATAGTGAGAGCAGGAACACAAGCAGGGGGAGTGGGGGAGGGAGAAGCAGGCTTCCCATGGAGCAGGAAGCCCGATGCAGGGCTCGATCCCAAGACCCCGGGATCATGACATGAGCCGAAGGCAGACGCTTAATGACTGAGCCACCCAGGTGCCCTAGGCTACTTTGGTAGCTGCATGCTATACATGTACAGCGATGCAAAACCAAAGCAAAATGTTGAACAAATGTTTCAAGTAATATTTTGTGTAGACACCGGCTTAATGTCTTATGTTGGATGGGGCTGTTGGTAGAATGCTATTGCTAAAAATGCTTTGAAGACAGAGTTAAGCAGGAACTTCAAGAAAGATAACTCAGGAGGATGTTTATCAGGAACTCCTAGGAAGTATCACTATCATGATATTTCTGTCCCATTGAGGCATATTTTTTTTATTTTGTTTTAACTCTAATTAAGAAAACATTCTTCTAGTAGCCAAGAATATAGAAAACATAGAACACAGTTAGATGACATGTTATTGTGGTCATCCCAGGCCATCCCTGGGTAAAAATGTGAAGCAGGTGGCATCTGAGTGAGCTCTCTGACGCATAGCAGTTCTGTGGCAGAGACCTGGTATTCACTGTAAACTGGAACATACACAGAGAAGAAGTCAATGTCAGCCTAAACCAGCAAGGGACAAACAGTGTGTGACACACAGAGAAGGCTTAGCAAAGACTGGCAGAAGAAATTAATTCATGCCCAATTTGAAAAGAGATGTTTCCTGTTGCCATGCTTAAAGAATGATTTTTTACCACTTCTTTGGCTGGGATGACCAGGAAATTGAAATCAGACACCCTCGGCAAAACTTTCCTTTTCTTTTCTTTCCTTTTATTTTTTCTCTTCCCTCCCCCTCCCTCCCTTCCCCTCCCCTCCTCTCTCCTCCCCTCCCATCCCCTCCAATCCCATTCCCTTCCCTTCCCTCCCTTTCCCTTCCCTTCTTTTCTTTTTTTGCTTAGGTAGACCTAAATGTAAGTAAATTCTTATTTCCTACTCTGGGTATAGTCCTCTTCAACAAGGCTTTTGGCTGTCTATTGACATGGTGAAAGAGCCCTTGCAGGAAAGGTCAGAGGTAGACACCTGTTCTGATTCTTACTTGATTTTTCAGATAAAGATTCTAATGTCTGAAGTGGCAACCTGAGGTTGACAATGGCCCAAACACGATTTATATCTATCTGGATGTGCTCACGTGATAAACACAAACATTTTATAAACAAATAGTTTAAAATTTCTAGACAAGGGAAAAGATACAAGGGCCCCTTTTTTTCATTTCATTACACTGGCAGGATATCTTTAATCTCCTAATATTGCCTCATCTTCCCTCAGTCTTTCTTATTTTCATCTTCACATTAACATTTACACTATTTCTTGTAATGGCTGTTAAAGTTATGGGCTTGACTCTGGGTTGTCTTCAAATATTCTATGTATTTTAAAATATGTATTATGTCACTCCTCAAGTACCTTCTCTCCCCTAAGTTTCACTGTAATCAAAGAAAAAGAAAACAATGTCTGATCTCCTGTGTATATACAAATATAATATTCTAGTACCTACATTTACTTTTCAAAAATGACAAAGGATCTAAATAGAAAACATTTGGAAGTGTGGCAGACTGCTATATCTGCCCCCTGCTTTTCCTGGGCTCTCAGCAGCCTAGTTAAAGACATTTCCTTGCTTTTCTTGAGGCTGGGAGTAGCTATTAGACTAAGTTCTCACTTAAAGGGGATTAAAGGAAATGTGTGTGGGGGTGTCTGGCTGGCTCAGCTGATGGAGCATGCAACTCTTGATCTCAGGGTTGTAAGTCTGAGTCCTACACTGGGTGTAGAGATTACTTAAAAATAAAATCTTAAAAAAAAAAAAGGAGATATATCTGTGGCTTCTGCCCACTTGTTTAAAAAGAAGTTGCTTGCCTTTGATTCCCTCGCTTTTCTGTTCATGCAAGATGAAATCTGGATGTAGCTATTCCCCAAATTCAACTTGCAAATGAGGACAGTGGATAGTTTTATCAAATTTCCCATGGATTTTAACCTTTGGGATTCAGGATGAGAAATCAATTTTCTAGGCATTCTGAGGAATTCCACAAATCACAATTTTTCTGTATTTTTTATTAGCCTTTATGTGTTTTTAAATAAAATGAGTGACCATAATCATAAATAATAAATATCTTTTCTATAAATAACATTATACTAAAAGTTTCCAAGGTTTTCTGCTAAAAAAGATATAATGGTAAATACATGGTTTATTATTACTATGTATATGTTGTGGCAAGATTATATATTTCAGTCACATATAGAAATAAATTCACCTGATATTGACATTGGATAACAGAAAACATTAAAAGAAATGAATGTGAACACAATACAAACTAATTGATAATCATCTAAAAATATATATAGTACAACTATTTAATATTTAAATTATCTTAAATTGATATTTTAATTATTCTTAAAGTGATATTTTAAAACACAAAAAGCATTAATTAACCTAATATTCTTGCTCTTTGTCTTGTAACAAATAATGCAGTTGTAAAAAACATTTAAAAAAATTTTTTATTCTTATGTTAATCACCACACATTACATCATTAGTTTTTGATGTAGTGTTCCAAGATTCATTGTTTGTGCATAACACCCAGGGCTCCATGCAGAACGTACCCTCTTTAATACCCATCACCAGGCTAACCCATCCCCCCACCCCCCCCCCCTCTACTTTTTTTTTTTTGTTTTTCAGAGTCCATAGTCTCTAATTTTTGTTCTCCCCTTCTGTTTTCCCCCCCTTCATTCTTCCCTTCCTGCTATCTTCTTTTTTTTTTTCTTAACATATATTGCATTATTTGTTTCAGAGGTACAGATCTGTGATTCATCAGTCTTGCACAATTCACAGCGCTCACCATAGCACATACCCTCCCCAATGTCTATCACCCAGCCACCCCATCCCTCCCACTCCCCCCACTCCAGCAACCCTCAGTTTGTTTCCTGAGATTAAGAATTCCTCATATCAGTGAGGTCATATGATACATGTCTTTCTCTGATTGACTTATTTCGCTCAGCATAACACCCTCCTTTTGTTGACATTGCTCAGATTGTTAAAAGTACATCCAAAAGCATCTTTGAGATGGTTGTTAGGATACATGTTTCTTCATATAAGCCCATTTACTTTTTTTCAGTGATGAAACTGTTTGGTCTGCTTGCCCTAATTTTGGTTTCATTTTGAAATCAAATTTCTTTTTCTAATTCAGATTTTAGATCAGTTGCTGATTTAATGTTAGACTATTTTACAACATTCATATCTTCTTCTTTTTGGATTTCTTCTGTTAACATATTTTCAAAGAACTTGACCTATAGAGAGTATTCAAACCCTAGAAAATGCCAGTGAACATTATTTGAGTGGTATTCGGATAATGTAACATTCAGATCCCCCGGCAAGGTTAACAACTCCACATTAAATCATGTGTTAAAATTGCCAATTTGAGAACTTATTTTACTTCCAAAATTTGTTATATCTTGTAACACCATCTGCATGTAAACTGATTACTATTTATTTTATTTTTGGGGGTGACTCACCTTTAGGAGTAGACAGGACCAGGAACACATACTTAAAATAGGACAACCACTACCAACAACACTGACTATAGCAACCACTTATCCTTTGTGTCCTTTGAATCAATGATTCTATATATTGAAAACTTTTAATTCTCCTGGGAAAATTGATACTTTTTCCTATTTTCTTGACTTCTCGACTTATTTTTCTCAGAATGCAGGATTTGGAAAAACATACATATTCCCCAGGATATACCAGGAAGGAGTTCCCCTTGGAAAAACCAACCTAGAGGATGGTAGAAGAACAAATAACCAGAGCCCCAAAATGATCATGGGGAGCAAAGCTGCCTTGCAACCTTGAGTGGCTGGACAGTGACTTGAGAGGGAAAGGACTTCAGTCTTATTTAAGCTGTTTTCTTTTGGGGTCTCTTTGTTATAGCAGTCCAGCCCTCCCCTTAACTAGTTCAGAAACTTTCTAAATGATTTAACCAGGACTACATGGCTGTCTCCCTCATAGCTTGTTCAAAAACTTAATCTTGGTACAACTTCGAATTGAAATACATCTTAGAGATGGTCTAGTTCAACCCCCTCATTTTATAGATGAGCTATTAAGTACAAGAGATAGTAAAGTTGAATTTTTTTCAGATTAACAAAACATAGTTAATATGAAAGCAATTCTGTTGCTATAAGTTAATGCATAAGAATATGCAAAGTGTCTTCAAGTATGAATAAAACTGTAATTTCTTTTGTAATATTTATGCTGGTACAGAGTAGATGTAACAGTGTTCTTTATCCCATTATTGTGTTGTAAGTTTTATTTCTTTGTATTGTCTCAGTGTCTAGAGATCTGGATGTAGAATGGAATGAGGGGAGCAAAAGTGAGCTAAGTTATGTGGTAAGAATTTTATATATATTATTTCATTTATTTAGGCTTCACAAAGACCTAAAGTGTCTTTGTGAAGCCTAAATGTGTCATTAGACCTATTTTAC
Source organism: Callorhinus ursinus (assembly GCF_003265705.2). Classification (NCBI taxonomy): domain Eukaryota; kingdom Metazoa; phylum Chordata; class Mammalia; order Carnivora; family Otariidae; genus Callorhinus; species Callorhinus ursinus. Next base: position 24,797,996 of record NW_027397068.1, on the reverse strand, counting down.
AGATGAGAAATTGAAACTTAGAATAGTTAAGAAATTATCCTCAGGTTATATACTATATGGCAAAACTGTGATTTTTGGATAAATAGTTGGATATATGAAGTTAGGAAACTTTGAGGAAAAAATATAATTTTTAACAATTACCAAATAATTTTTCATGATCTTCTCTTATTATTATATTGTCTGATATTAGTACACACAGCAATCCCTTTCCTCACTGCAAAGGTACTGGACAAGTTCACAAGGTAGAATATGAGGTGGATGATTCTTGTTATTTTAAACACTTTATTGCCTTTCACCTTTGGATCCTGTGAATTTTTAAAATACACAGTAAAGAGATAAAAAATTATTTTGTGCAACCGAAGTTCAATGTAGTTTAGATGAAAATGGGAAATAGAACTATGACAAACTACAACTGAATTTTAAATGAGTATGAAACTATTATAAAGCAATATCGATATCTTGAATCCTAAATTCTATATTAAGGTCATAGTAATGGCTTAGTGTTTTATGAGCCTGTGTGGTGTTAGCGACATCATCTCTTTAATCTTAACTTTGCCTCAAGCAAAAATAAGTCTTAATGTTGTAAGCTGTTTGGTAACATAACTGCCTTGTTCAGTAGGGATCATTTTCCCCCTAAATGTCACTAATATCTTGCTGTGGCTTAAAAAAAAAAAAGGAAAAGAAATACCCGTTACACTTTGTTGAAGTGGTAAATATTTCTAGTATTGAAGAATGACTTAAGGATAGAAGTTTTTCTATTTTTGTTTTTGCATTAAATTTTTACACAATTATGATATATAAATAAGTCAGGCTAAATGTAAAGGACCAATTTGGCATATTTAAGTCACTTAGTTGCTAGGTTGCTAATTAATGTTTGGATGTTACATCTCTACATTTTAAAGGAATGTTTGAAACCAAGCAGGTAGGTACAAGGGACAGACCAGAAAAAGGCTCAGCATTCTTAGAAGAAAGTCAAAGTTGAATGAAAATGAGGAGCATCTAAAGGTCACAGTTTACTGGGAAATACTAAGGCACTGGTTTCTCTGAAGCTCTGTAAGAAAATATTTCAAACAGTTATGACCCAGAAAGTCTTAAAGGTGGATATAAAGAAATAGTTTCTCGCAGTGTATAAAGAAAAGCAAATCTTAAACAACCGGAATTATTAAAGAGGTGGGTTCTTGATTTATAGTTAGAATTCAATATTTCATTTGGCCCTTGATCTAAATTACATGATTTATAATTAGAAATATGTGTTACTTTCTTAACAAGGAATTATGTCTTTGTAGGAAAAACTCAACTATATGAATCTAAATTTTATCCCTAGTGCATGCCTGAAGAAACTCTATGCATTGGGTGTAAGCTTTTGTGAACAGACATAACACTGAGTGACAACTATTGAAAATGCAGACATAGGTGGAATTCTTCTTCCAATTAGGTAGGAGACCTTAGACCTTTCACTTTTGTGAAAAACCATAATTGTAAAGGGAAGACATTTCTATTCTTGCTATCTTAATTGTTAAATTCTTTTTGGCTTTAATCTTTTTCTCATTAGGAGATGTATTTCATTGGTTTTTAATTAGAATATGAATATTTTAGGTTTTAAGTTCTTGTTTATAGTATATGGGGTAATAATATTCTTGCTTTAAATTTTAAACTAAGGAAAATAAGATTAAATTTTTAATGTTAAACTGGTAAAATCCACAAACAACATGAAAATAATTAGTTGCCTATGATAATAAACCCAGAAGTTTAATTATCTGACTGAAGAGTTTAGAAGCACCTCACATTCCATATAATATGTGGGAAATGTTGGAGAGGCAAGCCTGGGGGAAAATGATTATAATTCAGTATCAGAAAAGTGAATCATCTGTACTGCACCTTTTCTGGAGGAAGACACTGTGAACAAATTCAGGTTGGAAGAGGAGGGTCAACAAAGCTCATAGAAAAGGGAAGTCCCAAGAACCAGATGTTGACAGTGTCTATTCAGCAGTATCCTCAACAGGGGCAGAGATGGAGGGACAGAGATATAGGGTGGGCACACACATGACAGAGGTGCTCTGTTGTAGGGTTCTGAACATTTCTGAGGGCTTTTGAGATAAGCCATCTTGTGTTATGTTTTTCAGTCAGGGTCCCAACAGAAATGAGATAGCACACTCAAATCTAGGTGATTCAAGGAGGCTATATTTCCTAAGAGATTATTATAAAGGTGTAAGTAGGATGTCAAGGAATTACAAGAGATTGTGCAAGTGCCCAGAGTTAGGGTGAGATTTTCACCATCCATTGGCTTAAAGTGTGGAGAGGAGGAAGAGGTTCTCAGAACCTGGAAGGAGAGAGTTTTGTGGATCAGGTTGGTTTGAGAAATGCAGTGACCTTCTGGTCAAGGGTCCTGCCAGATAGAGGAAACGTCAGAAAAGGTAATAAATACCCTCATCTCATTCTCCTTCCTCCCTCTGATTTTCTGTTAGGCTCCCTAACCTGAAGAATGAAGGTCCAGGATCTATTGATCTAATCCATAGAGATCAGCTTATATTGGAAGAGCAAAGGGAAAGATATTTAGTAGAATCACAGTATTGTGGTTCTGTGCACACACACACAAAATTTTGCCAACTGCTTTCTCCCCAGTTTTGCTGATACCAGGAACAGAATGTTATGGGTGAAGGACATTTGCATTCTGGTCAATGGAAAGAAATGTTTCCTTTGAATATTTGTAAGATGGTGGTATATTTTACTTATGAGTTTGAGAAGCAGTGAGTCATCTGGATGAATCTTGTCATTTCTATAGATCTGATAAAGCTGAGGTTAGATCACAGTAAATTTACTAAGGCTTTTGAGTTCTCTCAGAAGACTAGTTATTGGGTCTTCTTTTGGGGACATTCAAATTTTAAAGTGGATCCCTTCCAAAATATAATCAGATCAACTTGGTAGAACTTGCTTCATATTTCTACTTAAAACATCTCACACTGTACCTAGTTCTGTTTTGGAGTTTTTAGTATTCTTCCATGTAGGTGGTTAATAAAGCAAGTGTAAAAAAATGTAATAAATAATATATCTTTGAACTGAATCCATAAAACATGAAATTACTTCATAGATTTTCCAATGTGCTTCTGAAAATTCAGAATATGAATTGACTTTTATTACTCTGCTCTAAATGAGAAATTGAATAAAGAGCCCATTTCTTCATAAAAATGATTTTATAACCTTGTACTCTGCTTTAATGATATCATTGTATATTGAAAAGTTCAGAAGACCCTCAGTGTCCTGTAACTGAAGTATTTATTTCAAAGTATCAATCTCAATATTGAATTTGATTCAAATAAAAGATTTCCTTGGGAGCAAAATAATTTTTTCACTCTTTAGTTTATTTGGTTGAGGGTGGATTTTCAAAAGAATTTGACACTGACTTTATATGCAAAAATAAAATAAAAATTTCCAAAAGTTGAATCTTTGAGCTTCGTAAATGTTGTGCATAATCTATAGTAAAATACAGAAAGGAATCCATACATTCACTTGACGTTTATTGATTGCTCACCATGTGCACCACACTGTATTGGGGGCTCAGAATGCAGAGATGGAAACCACCATCTGTTCCCTCCCAGAGCTTAGAGTACGGAAAAGAGAAAGACAGATGGAGTGCGAGCCACAGCACCCTGTGAGGAGAGGTTTCAGGAATGTGAACAGAGGGATCTCTTCTTCCTCTCCTTTTGGGTTAACTCCAAGGACGTGAATGCTAGATTTTTTGTTCTAGTCCCACAATTTCCTGAGGCTCTGCTCATTTTTTTTTTCCTAGTCTCTTTTCTCTCTGTTTTTTAGGATGGATAATTTCTATTTTTCCATCTTCAAGTTTACTGATTCTTTTCTCTGCCATCTCCTTTCTGCTGTTGAGGCCATCCATTGAGTTTTGAAATTTTAGTTACTATATTTTTCAGTTCTAAAACTTCTATTGGATTATCTTTGTGTATTACATTTCTTTGTTGAGAAATTTTATTTCTTTGCTGAAAGCCTCTATTTTTTTTCATTTGTTTCAAGTGTGTTTGTAATTGCTCACTGAAACATTTTTTTATGATGGCTACTTTAAAATCCTTGTGAAAGAATTCCAACATCTGTGCCATCTTCCTATTGGCATCTGCTGATGGCCTTTTCTTATTCAAGTTGAGGATTTTCTGGTTCTTGGTATGATGAGTGTTTTTTTATTGTACCCTGGACATTTTGAATATTATGTTGTGAGACTCTGGATCTTATTTAAATCTTGTATTTTAGAAGGCCTCCTTCTGTTATCATGCCTGCAAGGGATGGGATCACCACCTCATTACTTCCAGGTGAGGCGGAAGTGTAGCTTCCCCACTTGGTTTTCCTTGATACCCTGGGGGGGTGGGAGGGTAGGAATTAGGCATTCCTCATTACTGTTTTGTGGCTGTGGGAATTCAGGTTCTGAGTGGGCCAACACTGATATCACCCTAGCTGGGAGGAGGAGAGGGACCTCATTACCTTTCTACAATTGGTTTCCATTGACACCATGAGGTGGGGCCTCAATACTGCTGAAAAATCACCTCCTTACCATCAGGTGGGAATGGAAGTCCAAGCTACCCACATGGCCTCCTATGACACCATGTGGGAGAGACTTTGTTACTGCCCAATGGGAATGAAAGTCTTAGCTCCCTATTCAGCTTTCTCTGATATCACCCTGCTGGGGGTATTTGGCATGTCACTGTAGCTTGGTGAGGATGGAAGGCAAGTCTCCTTATTTAGTCTTACTGACAGGGGTGTGGTTGGGGTTGCTGTTTTTTCCATGCTCTTTGGCTGGAGTAGGGTTGCTGTTGGCTAAACTGTCTTGATAGTCTTCCCGTTCCTGATCCTTTGGCTGAAGGCAGTTTTTTTTGGGGGGGGGGGTCATTTTTTGTCTGCACCATCAAGTGTTTATGAGTTTCTAGCTTCTCTGGCTCTATGTCTGGGATATAAAAGGCAAAAAACAAAAACAAAAACAGAAAAACCCCCAAAACTAAACCAAACCAAACAAAAACACTAGGGAACTCACCATGGTGTTGTTCCTTGGGTCCTAATGTCCCTAGCCAATTTGCTTTCTCCTTTCTCCTTTGAGAATCTCCTTACTTCTGTTTCATATACAGTGACCAAAATTTTTAGCTGTACAATAGTGTGGGGAATAAAGAGAAGTGTCAGATGACATTGTTTTACGGCCTGGATTTAGCCTGCCTAAAGATAACATTGGACTTTTCAGTTACAAAAGCTAATAAATTCCTCTTTCGTTTGTTAAACCGACTTGAGTGGATTGTCTGACACTCCAAGTTTCCTTGGAGTAAGCAAATGTCCTGGAGCGAAGAGATAGCACATGACTAGGGCCTTCCTGACCTGGAATACAGGTCTATTTGGTGTCAGTCCTTAGGCTGAACTACACCTCACCTTCCTCTCACATTGAATTTTACAGTTTCTCTTTCAGCACTGAAGGTTCCAAGAATCTAAAGTTATTAGTTATGCTCTGGGCTTTCTTCAAACATAAGATCACTTTTATCCTATTAAATCATTAGTCAAGTAAATAAGGGTGGTGGGAAGTAAAAGGCATGAACTTAGTGGCTTGGAGTTAGAATCTATGCTTGCTTTTGTCAGTAAAGATATGAGCAACCTATGACAAATCATTTGTTCTCTTTGTGCCTCAGTTTCTGTTTTTGTATGCACTTGCTTTCAAAATTTCTGTGCCTATTAATGAGAGTGGAAGAAAGTTAGGCAAAGCATTTGTGATTTAGTGTAAAATACCAGAAAATTAAGGTTGACATTATTTATCATATCTTACCTTCATATGGAATGCAAGGAAAGGTTATTGCTGTGCTAATACAATGGAAGGTGGCATTTTCCTACAGAGCAGCAGTATGAACACAGTAAAGAAAATGAGTAAACAGGAGGTATCTTGGCCACCTAAGGTCTTGATTGTGCATTGATGGCATATGAAGGTTAAGAGCTGTCAAATGCATTGTGCTTTGAGTCAAAGTTTAAAAAATTATGCCAGAGACAGTGTTCATTTAAATAATTTAATGCAGGGAGGAAAATGATCAAGACAGAGTATTAGATATTTCCTATGCTGTAATTATTCACGGCAATAATAGCCTCGAAAATAGAGTAGCAGATTTTCTTTACTTTTGTGTGCTTTTAAAAAAGATTTTATTTAATTAATTTATTTATTTTTGGAGCAGTTTTAGATGCATAGCAAAATTGAGAGCAAGGTACAAACATTTCCCATATACCCCTACCCCCACATATGCATAACTTCCCCCACTATTGACATCCCCCATCAGGGTGGTACATTTGTTACAATGGACAAACCTACATTGATACATCATAATCAAAGTTCATAATTTTACATTAGGATTCATTTTGGTGTTGTACATTCTATGGATTTGGACAAATGTATAATGTATAATGACATGCATCCATACTATTAGAATGTATAATGTATAATGACATGTATCCATTCTTATAATATCATCCAGAATATTTTCACTGCCCTGAAATTCATCTGTGTACCTCCTATTCATCTCTTCCTCACCCCTTGAAACCCCTGGCAACCAGCAATGTTTTGACTGTGCTAGTTTTGCTTTCTCCAGAATGTCATATAGTTTGAATGATACAGAATTGCTCCAATCATGACACATATTTATGAATGACTTTGCCCCAGGGGAGGATGTTTCTGATGATCTCACTGTTCTTCAAAAGAGGCTGGAGTGGTGGCAATAATCAGAAAGCACCATAATTCAGTTTCCCATTTGAGGGGTTCAAAATCACCTTAAAGGAGTTGGTTAATTTTTCAGCAACTTAGATGAAACTTAGGGTAAGTCTCATGATATTTCTTTTTTTTTCTTTTTAAGATTTTACCTATTTATTTGAAAGGGGGGGGAGGGAGAGCACAGAGGGAGAGGGAGAAGCAGACTCTCTGCTGGGCAGGGAGCCCGATGTGGGGCTCCATCCCAGGACCCCAGGATCATGACCCGACCTGAAGGCAGATGCCTAACCAACTGAGCCACCCAGGCATCCCTAGATTGGCTTCTTTTGCTTGTTAATATGCATTTAAGCTTCCTCCATGTCTTTTCATGGCTTGCTGACTTCTTTCTTTTTAGCACAGAATACTATTTCATTGTTTGGATGTACCATCGTTTATTTATCCATTTACCTACTGAAGGATATTTTGAGTTCCTTCCATGTTTTGGCAATTATGAATAAAGCTGCTATAAATATCCATGTGCAGGTTTTTTGTGAATCTAGTTTTCACCTCATTTGGATAAATACCACAGAGTGTGATTCCTGGATCATATGGCGAGAGTATGTTTAGTATTGTAAGAAACTGCCAAACTGTCTTCCAAAGTGCATGTACCATTTTGCATTCCCACCAGCAATGAATGGGAGTTCCTGTTGCTTGCTACACACAGCCTCAACCGCATTTGGTGTTGTTAGTGTTCTGGATTTTGGCCACTCCAACAGGTGGGTAGTGGTATATATATATTTTTTAAAATTTGTATTTCCCTTTTGACATTTGATGTGGAGATCTTTTCATATGATTATTTGCCATCTGTATATCTTCTTTGATGTCTATTCAGTTTCTTTGGCCCATTTTTAAATTGGGTTGTTTTCTTATTGTTGGGTTTTTAAGAATTCTTTGTGTATTTTGAATAGCAGTCCTTTATCAGATGTGTCATTTGCAAATGTTTTCTCCCAGTCTATGGCTTGTCTTATTCTCTTGGTGTGATAGTCCTTTGGTCCTTTGTTCTTTTTGGCATCAATGTAAGTCTCAACTTACTTATGTGGTCCTCTTATATGTATTGAATATGGACTCAGTGGTGGAAGGAGATGCTGGTGAAGGGATTTCAGAAGAACATAGTCTTGTCCTTTCTGTGTAACTCCTTAGGGAAGAGCCAGGTAAGTGTGGGGAAGCGAGGGGTTTGACTATCCACAGGGCGTCCCCATGTGCTGGCAGGGCCAGTGCATAATTCTGCAAGCTAGGGTTGGGTCTCAAGTCAGAGGGTGAATTTTAGAATTTAGAAGAGAATGAGTTTTATTATGTTTCTTCTCTTATTTCAAAGACAGCCAGCCAGAGGGAAGTGATGAAATTCATGGAATTTAAAGTGAACAAAGTAGGCTTACTTTGAATTTGTGGTGAGTTACAATAGTTATTATTGTAGTTAAACCAGCCTGTCCTAATTTATAAATTAAGTTTTTTTTCCAAAGAAGGAACTTATTTTTGAGTCAAGGAAAAATAAAGCAGGAGTTTTTCATTACCAGCAGAAGCCAGGGTAGTTGTATCACACCCAAGCAGCTTCGGATTGTTTTCTCAGATGATATTCCTTGTGGTTGCCAATATGGTTGGCAAGATGCTCATTTCAGTTACAGAAGTCTGTAAACTAAACCCTCACCTGTTCCTTCCCTGCCTTGTTAACAGGCTGTCATTCAAAACTGAATGGTGTAGACTTTTTTTTTTTAATTTGCAATAAAATAAAGCTGCTCATTCAAAAGAGTTAACAACAATTTAATTATTTTACATTTTGGCTTTTAAAAATAAGATTGCTTTTATGAAAATTACTGGATTGAACAGACATGCAAATGTGATGGCTAATGCAGTGACAATTTATGTTTTAAGTTATTTTCTTCCTTATAATTATGGATTTGAGTGACAAGATTGCTAGCATCACAATTGCCAATATGGTTTAGAAGGAAAGGCACCACAAAATAAGTGCTTCAAAGTGTCCTAAAATGTATTTGGTGCCTTTTAGCTTTATTAGAATGATTATAATATGCCTTCTATTTTATTATTCATTCTCACAGATAAGTAGAGACTAGTGTGTGACTAGGAAGCTGTTTTGTTGAGAATTCCAGATGAATCACAACATCCACTTCTGTTATTGTGATGGGACTCTTCATTCCTTGGACAAGCTGATTGAGTCACTAATGCATGGCTCTTTCTTCTCATTGTCATTAGGCCATCTGCAGTGCCATGCGTGCATGGCTTCTACCATCTCTGTCAAATGCCATTACAAGTGTTTGTTGTTGTTGCTACTTGGGTTTTTCTTTCCCCACAAGAAACTGAAGCAGGAATGAAACTGATGGAGCTAATAGAGATTTGGGATTAGTGATTTTTTCTAAAGAAAGTCATGGGTTAGTCTCACTGAAGTTAATAATGTCTGTTGAAGTCAATGTTCTGAAACCTCAGCAGGGGTATTCAAGCTGTCTTTGATTTCAGCATGATTTGAGAGGATTTGAATTTACTTTTTTAGTTTAAATTGATAGTGAAGGAGGTCCCTGGGTTGTCATAGATATTTTGGCATCTTTGTTTATCAACAAAAATGTTTATTATCACCTGAAATGATCTCCCATCATATCTATATGCAACAAATTATGAAAGAAGGTTGTACTATATAGACTGTATAGAAGGATGTTGGAAGACAGAGGAACACAGAGGCTCTTCAAGGGAGGACAGAAGGTGACTCTGGACAGGACAGTAAAAAATTCTGTAGGAGAGACCAAAGAAGTCCACTGACTGTACAAGAGGTTAGGGTCCTTTCCCCTTAACCGTATGAACCAGGACCTTGCCTATTCATTGGTGAGTCATTTATCTGAGGAGGAGACGAGACTCACTGATCAGTATCAACAGCTGTGGGAATGGGGATAGTGTTTTCTTAGAAAGCAGCAATGAACCAATCCAAAGCAGTGAGAAGTTTTGGGGAGCAGGGGCGCCTGGGTGGCTCAGTCTGTTGAGTGACCAACTCTTGGTTTCTGCTTGGGTCATGATCTTGGAGTCATGGGATCAAGCCCTACATTGGGCTCTGTGCTCGGCAGGGAGTCTGCTCAGGATTCTCTCTCTCCCTCTCCCTCTGCCCCCTCTTGCCCCCCTTCCCCACCCTGTGCTTTCTCCCTCTCTTGCTAAAATAGGTAAATAAATCTTTTTTTTTTTTTTGATTTTGGGAAGCAGAGAGCAGGAAAGGGGAGTTGTACCCTGTGAGCCTTTCTTGAAAGGAGGAATAAAAGCATGAGCATTTGAATTGAATGAATTTTCTGGCTAAATTCTTTCATTATTTGCACACCTCTCTGTATGATCTGTCCTCTTACTGTTGGGTGCAAGTGCTGTGTAATATTTTCTATTGATTGGATGACTCAATAATGTGCAAGAGATCTTGTCATCATCTCTGACATGATTAGAAATGCTAGATATGATCACCTGGCAATATTCTAGGAGTTTCTTGGAGGAGATTCAGGAAATGAAACTTCTTATATGGATTATGTATGTATAGATTCATTTTATTTCTAAATTAGAATCTATTTTCTTTCAGTACTTCCATCCCAAACATGGCAAGTAACAAGGTTATCATTTGATTTTCTTTCTTTTTGGGAAAAAAATTAAATGTGCAACTTAAACACCAGAAACTTATCTTAGAAAAGCTTTGCAAATATATTTCTTTCTATGCTGACAACTATGGAAAAGTGTTATAAATTGCTACACTGTAGTAATATGAAGAGACAAAGTGAGGTCAAATCATGCCAGGGTGACTCCATTGAAGAAAAAAGCTTGAAATTTGATCATACTAAGAATGGCCTGCTTGTTCCTTAAAAGCTATTTGAACCATTTCTCCACTACCAGATTTGGAAACTGAAATTTTAGACAGCCAGGGCATGGAATAGCAGAACGTCTAACTCCCCCGTCCCTTCCCCCCAGCCCCGACTGAGGCCTCTTCCCTTCCGTTCCTATGGATTGTCTTTTGATCCCTTCACATATTATTTATACTTCTCTGGTAATGAAGTAAAGAGAAAAGTAATGAAAGTGAAAATGCATATTGGTCTATTTGAATGAAAAGGGATTTTAAAAAACATAGATTGTAATGTTTCCAGATTTTTTCTTTGTCTCAAGTAGTAATGAGGTTCTCATAGCGCACAGTTGGGCTCAAGTTATAAGATTATTCCCCCAGTTAAATATAAAATTGAGTCTCATCAAGTTACATTCATGTTTCCATTTTTCCAAGGTGAAACAGACAGGAAACACTGGATACATCAGATATTCCAAAATCTAAATATTTTGCAATTGTTATCAATCACTAGCTAATGTTGTTTTTTCTTCATCTGTTATATTTTGTAGGATGAAGTTTTATTATTTGAATTAATATTATTTGACCAAAATACCTGATCTGTGTATTTATATAAACCCCCAAATAGTTTGAAGCAGGTGGTAAATATATATGAATATATATATTTGTGATAGGTTTTATTAAATTCTACCTGTGCACCCTTTCAAGAAATCTCTTTTGCCTGCCCATCCCTAAGCATTCACTAACTCTGTAAGAACAGCACCTAGTAAATTATAGATACTGACATTCAGAGGTAACAGACAGAAGTGTTAGTTCATTTAAAAAAATGGAGTGCGGGAGTGCCGGCGTCGCAGAGCTACCCGTTTGTTTGGAGATGGCAGAGGTGGAGGAGACACTGAAGCAACTTCAGAGCCAGAAGGGAGTACAGGGCATCATTGTGGTGAACACAGAAGGCATTCCCATCAAGAGCGCCATGGACAATCCCACCAGTATGCCAACCTCATGCACAACTTCATCTTGAAGGCCCGGAGCACAGTGCGTGAAATCAACCCCCAGAATGACCTCACCTTCCTTCGAATTCGCTCCGAGAAAAATGAAATTATGGTTGCACCAGATAAAGACTATTTCTTGATTGTGATCCAGAATCCAACTGAAGAAGCCACTCTCTTGGCTCCCTGCATCATTCCTTAATTTAATAGCCCCCAAGAATAATAATGTTTAATCATGTCAACCAACTGGCAGGTGGAAATCACCCTAGAGCCTACTTAGACCAACCCAGTGACCAAAGTCACCAAAGTCATCCCTCTGCTGGCCAATCACCCTTGAATCCTTGTGAGGGCCTTCTTTCCTCACCTCCAGATTTTGGAGCAAGAACTTCGAGCAGCCCACACCCTACTTCTCCTGACCTTCAGTTCACTTTGTCACCCTTGGAAAAGGCTGTTTTTCTTTAACTAAAAATAACTGAAATGCTTAAAAAAAATGGAGTGCATTTCTAAACATCTATTTTCTTTCTTTTTTTTTTAAGATTCATTTATTTTAGAGAAAGAGAGAGAGCAGAGGGAGGGGAGGAGGGAGAGGGAGAAAGAGAATCCCAAGCAGACTTTGTGCTGAGTGCCAGCCTGATGTGGGGCTCGATCTCATGATCCTGAGATCATGACCCAAGCTGAAACGAAGAGTGGGACGCTTAACTGACTGAGCTCACCCAGGTGCTCCTGAACATCTCTTTTCTTAAGAAAAAGTCTAAAACAGGAATTGCAAATGCATATACTTCAGCAACCAAGAAGATAATATGAATATATTAATTCTAATATTTTACAGTAATGGCAATGCAGTAAATATCTTACTTTTCTCTTAGTTCTGCTCTAAAATAAACAATGGCACAAACACATGATAAATAACCATTGATCCTGATCATAGCAGAGGGCAGACAACAGTCAGGACCCAGCTGAGGTAGAAAGGGGCTGCTCAGCTCTGTAATTGGTGCCACAAGGGAATGTGGGCTTAATGTGGCCAGATCTCCTGATTTTTCAAGAGGTGTCATAAATTTGGATTTGTGATAGTTTACATATATTTTACATAATGGCAGTATAAAAACAGAATAAAAAATTGTAAACATCTCATGACAGTGTTCAGGAGGACAAACAAAACCTGTCTTCAGGCCAGACTTGACCCATGTCTGTCAGTTTGCAACCTCTGGTCTATGTGCTGGTTATTCTCAAAAGTATTTCTCCTGTCCTGAGTTGCAGGACAGGAGAAATATAGAAATATATTATATAGAAATCTGCTGACTGGATGTTTTTGCTTGCATATCCCATCAATTAATATGTTCATGGGCTGCCCTGCCTTCAGCCAAGCCTACTCCACTCCCCAAACTGCCACCCCCCCCCCCAGTGGTCTGTTCAATCAGTGACACTACTGTGGCATATCAGGATACTGTCATCTTACTTACTCTTCCAATCAGTTGCTAGATCCTCTGAGGTCATCCTAAATATTTCGTGATTCTGTGGTTTGTCCAACCTCAATTTCTGCTGATCATCTGTCTTTGGGATTGCTATGATAGCCTCCCAGTGGTCTCCTGGCTGCCTGAGTGGTCTATTGAAAATGCAAATATGACCTTGCCCTCTCTTGGTTAAATGTGTTCCAATAGCTGGCCTTCATCTACAAAATGAAGTAGACCCTGATCTCCTCAGGCTGACAAAGCCCATCTCTCCCTGCTCCTGCCTGTCTCTCCAGACCCATGCCTCACCACTCCCTGTCTTGCATCTTGTTGATATCAAAGTCTTGTTTTTCTGCACCCTTCATACTCTTTAATTTTTTTTTATTTTTTTTATTTTTTTTATAGATTTTATTTATTTATTTGAGAGAGAGAATGAGATAGAGAGAGAGCACGAGAGGGAAGAGGGTCAGAGGGAGAAGCAGACTCCCTGCCGAGCAGGGAGCCCGATGCGGGACTCGATCCCGGGACTCCAGGATCATGACCTGAGCCGAAGGCAGTCGCTTAACCAACTGAGCCACCCAGGCGCCCTTCCTTCATACTCTTTAATGACTGTGCTTTGCTTATGCTATTCCCTCTTTCTGGAAATCTCTGTTTCTCTTCTTTGAGTGACTCACTCTCATCTGTTCCTCAGAACTCTGCTGAGACCTCACGTCCTACAGGCCACTTTCTCCCAGGCTTATCTCCCACCAGTTAGCATACCAAGCTAAAATAAGCTGTTCGTCATCTAGGTGGGAACATTCTAAACAGCAGAAAGCTCACATTATTATCTTGGATTTCTCAGTTCCCAGCAGTGTTCCTGGCCAAAGGAAGACAAACAAATGATGTGTTGAACTGAGATGAACTGAGTGGTTCCAGGGTCTTTGCCGGGAGCAACAGTTAAGTAGATCCGCATGTTCATCAGGGTGCTAGGGAAGTACAACTGTTGAGACAGTGCGGGTCACATACTGGTCACACACACACACACACTCACATGCTTGCACGCTCACACTCACAGAGGGCTAATGTAAGACCAGGCAATGGGTTGGTGGGTTGAGAAAATATTATCAGCTTTGGTTAAAACAACAACAGCAACAACAAACCCTCCCTAGCTAATTTGCTGCTTTTCACCCTAAGACTTAAGGAAAGGTGAATATAGGACCCAAAAGCTACCTGGTTATGTATTTTCTTGAGTGCTGCTGCAATGTGACTTTCAGTGGCATCCAGAAGGAGCATTTTCAATTTTTAACCCTTTCCCTGGGGCAACCTGCCAAGGACCCCTGAGGGCATTACTATGGGACTCTCCAGAATGCTGGTATCTGTTAATTCTCTTGTCCTCACTCACCTTGTGTTTTTTGGACAAAGTCCTGAGGAAGCCCAGAAGATGCCCTTGGGAAATGCTCAGGCGTGGGGATGGTAAGTAGGTTTCACCCCACGTGCCAATCCCCACCGAATGGTAGTAACACTAGTGAAACACAGCCCAAATCCCTGTCTACAAGGAGACATATAAAGCAAGCAGTTATGTTATAGAACATAAGTGCCATGACAAGACAGGGAAGAAGGAAGACTCACAGTCCAATCCGAATTCTAAAGCAGCTACTCAGCGTGGTTTCTGACAATAAGGAACTTGCCAAAACATAAATCAGTGCACTGTTTCCTCTGTCTACAATGTCTTGCCGCAGAAAGTGTCAATGGACTTCAGCATTGTGTGTAGTGATGTAGCCAGTTTACATTGAGGTGCAAGCTCTATTACTCCAGGCATGTAGGTGATAAGCAGTTTACTGACAGAAAATACAGTGGTAGTGTTCTAGAAAACCCTCTAAGGTAAACAAGGGGGAAATGGAGAGTTTGTTAGAAATATAGCCTTTGCCGTCAGACAGACCCAGGTTTGTAGCCTTGAGAAAGTTACTTAGTCTCAAAGTCTCATAAGTGGGGTCATAGTGTTTACTTTATAAATTTGTGTGAGGATTAAGTGAGAAAATGTTAGTAGATCGCTAAGCCCAGTGCCAAGAGCACTCATCCAGTGTGTGTGTGTTTTATTCCCCCTCTTATGAAGTCATAGATATGATTATGCCTGCCGCTCCCTGGAAGTTTGGAATTAGCTTCACCGAGCAGGTATTGCATGCCAACACTGAGTCCAAACACGGCCAACCGAAATAGGCCCCAAAGGGTGCAACTTGGCAGGTGTGGGTACACACTCATTTCTCTTAGACCTGCAGCCTGAATCTGTTTTCTATGGCTGGAATATAATGGTTTCAAACTCAGACTTCAGACATGTCAGTTCCTTAAAAAGAGTTTCTCTAATTAATATTCATTCTTAGATTCAGGACCATGGGAAAATCTGCTTAAGCCCAATAAAATATATTTATTTTCTTAGCAGAATTTTAGTCCTATTTGCATGTACAATAATTTCCTTCAACAAAATAGTTTTGCCTTATTTCTAAAGTAATTTGTAATCCATAATTTAATAAAGTAAATATAAGGTGTAAAATAATTCTACCTACATGTAATATGTTTGAAGTGAAAGTATTAAAAATAACCAGAGCTGGCTCAAAAGTACTTAGTTATTATTAGTTGTCTTTTGTATATATTAACTGAAGAAAACGTTGTCATTTTTGCTTCCAAAGAACAGGGGAGGGGAGAGGAGTTCAGTAAAGAAAAAGGCGATAACATTTATTGAATGTCTACTATTTGTCAGAAAAATTCATATATGCCATCTTGTTTTATCTTTACAACCATAGGAGGCTGGTGGAGTCATCTTGCTTTAAAAATGAGGAAATTCATAATCAATTAATTTACATAACAGGGTTGTTAATTAGCTGGGTACCCAGAAGGCAGACCCATTGTTTATTGCCAGGGTAAAGAAACAGAGGACCTTTTTAGAATGTTATGCTGAATTCATTCAAGGGATATTGAATGCCTCTTGCAAGGGAGGCACCAAACCAGGCACTGGGAAAATTAAATAGATGTGTGGAACTGACCTCAGGGGTTTGGTAAAAGAGGAGTATATGTAGACATTGGATGCTAGTTGATGCTTCAAGAACTAATTGCTTAGTTCATCTATTGATGTTCATTTCCATTTGTTGATAACGATCATTACTTAGAGCAATTATTTTGGCCTTGATTGCAGATATCATTATTGGTGAAATTGAAATAATCTTAAACCTTTGAATTTCATTGTTGTAAATATCTTCTATAGCACTGTGACCATGTCCATGTTATAGCACAGATCAGATGTCCTCCTAAGTGGACTGATGTACTTGAGGTCGGGTCATGTTTCATCTATCCATAGTGCTTGGATGCCTCGTCCACGGCCTGGCACCTGACAGGTGTTCAATAAATATTTGTTGAATGAGTCAAAGTATTGCTGGGGCAAACCATTTAAAAAAATACGTAATTAGTCTTAACAATATGTCTAAATTAAATTCCAATTAAAAAACTTGTTAATTGCTTTTCTCTGCTTAGCTATTAGCTGACACATACTTACATACTGTCAACAACCTAATAATCATTGTACAGAGTTTTTAACAATTGAAGACTGTGTTTTTTTCCCTGACTACATTTTAATACATTTTGGTGAGCATATTGCATTGATTACCAGAAACTAGTATTTCTTTTTTTCTGACTTTGGTTTTTACATTATCATAATTTTTGCCTTTTTTTCCAATACACAGCCCAGGGTTATTGCCAGAGTTAAAAAGAAAGCTCCTTTGAACCTTTGAGCATTACTAATACTCAACCTTTATATATATACACATATATATGTATATATATTTATATTTATTTAATATGTAATATCAATATATTAATATAATATATATTTATTTAATATATAAATATACTTATTAAATATATTACATTATTAAATATAAATATATTGCTA
>NW_027397068.1:24752103-24780669 GCF_003265705.2 Callorhinus ursinus | reverse complement strand
AATATATTACATTATTAAATATAAATATATTGCTATAGTAAACATAGTAAATATAAAATATATTTATATTTAATATTTAAATATATATTTATATATATTTAATATATAAAAATTTCATACATTGTATATATAAAATATATATATATTTAAATTTTTAGATTTTAAATTCAAGTTAATTAACATATAGTGTATTTTAGTTTCAGGGGATTTAAATTCAAGTTAATTAACATATAGTGTATTTTTAGTTTTAGTAGGATTTAGTGATTCATCACTTGCATACAACACCCAGTGCTCATTACATCAAGTGCCTCCTTAATGCCATTCACCCAATTAGCCCATCCTTCTCCGCCTCCCCTCCAGCAACTCGCGGTGTATTTCCTAGAGTTAAGAGTCTGTTATGGTTTGTCTCCCTCACTGTTTTAATCTTATCTTATTTTTCTTTCCCTTTCCCTATGTTATCAGTTTTGATTTTTAAATTCCTCATATGAGTAAAATCATGTGGTATTTGTCTTTCTCTGACTTATTTTGCTTAGCATAATACCCTCTAGTTCCATACATGGCATTGCAAATGGCAAGATTTCATTCCTTTTTATGGCTGATAGTCCATTGTATATATATATATATATATATATACCACATCTTTATCCATTCATCTGTTGATGGGCATATGGGCTCTTTCCATATTTTGGCTATTGTGGACATTGCTGCTATAAACATTCAGGTGCATGTGCTCCTTCAAATCACTATTTTTGCATCCTTTAAATAAATACCTAGTAGTGCAATTTCTAGGTCATAGGGTAGCTCTATTTTTAACTATTTGTGGAACCTACGTACTGTTTTCTAAAGCGGCTGCACCAGTTTGCGTTCTGACCAACAGTGTAAGAGGATTAACCTTTCTATGCATCCTTGCCAACATCTGTTGTTTCCTAAATTGTTAATTTTAGCCATTCTGACAGGTGTGAGGTGGTATCTCATTGTGGTTTTGATTTGTATTTCCCTGATGATGAGTGATGTTGAGCATTTTTTCATGTGTCTATGAGCCATTCATAAGTCTTCTTTGGAGAAATGTCCCATTTCTTGACTGGATTTTTTGTTTTTTGGGTGTTGAGTTTGATAAGTTCTTTATAGGTTTTGGATACTAGCCCTTTATCTGATATGTCATATGCAAATACCTTCTATTCCATAGGTTGCTTTTTAGTTTTGTTGATTGTTTCCTTTGCTGTGCAGAAGCTTTTCATCTTGATGAGGTCCCAATAGTCCATTTTTGCTTTTGTTTCCCTGGCCTCTGGAGATGTGTCTAGTAAGAAGTTGCTGCAGCCAAGGTCAAAGAGGTTGCTGCCTGTGTTCTTCTCCAGGATTTTGATGGTTTCCTGTCTCACATTTAGGTCTTTCATCCATTTTGAATTTATTTTTGTGTATGGCATAAGAAAGTGGTCCAGTTTCATTCTTCTGCACGTGACTGTCCAGTTTTCCCAACACCATTTGTTGAAGAGATTGTCTTTTTTCATTGGATATTCTTTTCTGCTTTGTTGAAGATTAGGTGACTATACAGTTTAGGGTCCATATTTGGGTTCTCTATTCTGTTCCATTGATCTATGTGCCTGTTTTTGTGCAGTACCATAGTGTCTTGATGATTACAGCTTTGTAATACAGCTTGAAGTCTGGAATTGTGATGCTTCCAGCTTTGGTTTTCTTTTTCAACATTCCTTTGGCTATTTGGGGTCTTTTTTGGTTCCATACAAATTTTAGGATTATTTGTTCCGTTTCCTTGAAAAAAGTTGATGGTATTTTGATAGGGATTGCATTGAATGATTGCTTTGGGTAGCATTGACATTTTAACAATATTTGTTCTTCCAGTCCATGAGCATGGGATGATTTTCCATTTCTTTGTGTCTTCCTCAATTTCTTTCATAAGTGTTCTATAATTTTCAGAGTATAGATCTTTTACCTCTTTGGTAGGTTTATTCCTAGGTATCTTATGGTTTTTGGTGTAATTATAAATGGGGATTGATTCCTTGATTTCTCTTTCTTTTTTTTCTTTTAAAGATTTTTTATTTATTTATTTGACAGAGGCAGAGATAGCAAGAGCAGGAACACGAGCAGGGGGAGTGGGAGAGGGAGAAGCAGGCTCCCCGCTGAGCAGGGAGCCCGATGCGGGGCTCGATCCCAGGACCCTGGGATCATGACCTGAGCCAAAGGCAGACGCTTAAGCCACCCAGGCGCCCTTGATTTCTCTTTCTGTTGCTTCATTATTGGTGTATAGAAATGCAACAGACTTCTGTGTTTATTTTATATCCTGCAACTTTGAATTCCTGTATCAGTTCTAGAATTTTTTGTGGAGTCTTTTGGGGTTTTCTACATAGAGTATCATGTCTTCTGTGAAGAGTGAAAGTTTGACTTCTTCCTTGCCTATTTTGATGCCTTTTATTTCTTTTTGTTGTCTGATTGCTGAGGCTAGGACTTCCAGTACTATGTTGAACAACAGTGGTTAGAGTGGACATTCCTGTAGTGTTCCTGACATTTGGGGGAAAGCTCTCAGTTTTTCCCCATTGAGGATGATATTAGCTGTGGGTCTTTCATATATGGCCTTTATGATGTTGAGGTACGTTCTCTCTATCTCTACTTTGTAGAGGGTTTTTATCAAGAAAGGGAGCTGTATTTTGTCAAAGGCTTTTTCTGCATCTATTGGGTGGATCTTATGGTTCTTATCCTTACCTTTATTAATGTGGTGTATCACATTGTTTGATTTATTTGCAGATGTTGAACCACCCTTGCAGCCCAGGAATAAATCCTAGTTGGTCATGGCAAATAATCCTTTTAATACTGTTGGATCCTATTGGCTTGTATTTTGGTGAGAATTTTTGCATCCATGTTCATTAGGAATATTGCTCTGTAATTCTCCTTTTTAATGGAGTTTTTGTCTGGTTTTGGGATCAAGGTAATGCTGGCGTCATAAAATGAGTTTGGAAGTTTTCCTTCCATTTCTACATTTTGGAACAGTTTCAGAAGAATAGGTATTAATTCTCCTTTAAATGTTTGGTAGAATTCCCCTGGGAAGCCATCCAGGCCTGGACTCAGGTTGGGAGATTTTTGATTACTGATTTAATTTCTTTGCTGGTTATGGGTCTG
Organism: Callorhinus ursinus; assembly: GCF_003265705.2. Classification (NCBI taxonomy): domain Eukaryota; kingdom Metazoa; phylum Chordata; class Mammalia; order Carnivora; family Otariidae; genus Callorhinus; species Callorhinus ursinus. The sequence continues at coordinate 24,777,540 of NW_027397068.1, read as the reverse complement.
TTCAAATTTTCTCTTTCTTCCTGTTTCAGTTTGGTAGTTTAAATGTTTCTAAGAATGCATCCATTTCTTCCAGATTGCCTAATTTGTTGGCATACAATTGCTCATAATATTCTCTTATAATTGTTTGTATTTCTGCGGTGTTGATTGTGACCTCTCCTCTTTCATTCATGATTTTGTTTACTTGAGTCCTTTCTCTTTTCTTTTTGATAAGTCTGGCTAGGGGTTTATCAGTCTTCTTAATTCTTTCAAAGAACTAGTACATAGTTTTGTTGATCTGTTCTACTGTTCCTTTGTTTACTATTTCATTGATTTCTTCTCTGCTCTTTGTTATTTCCTTTCTCCTGCTGGATTTAGGCTTTATTTGCTATTCTTTTTCCAGCTCCTTTAGGTGTAAAGTTAGGTTGTGTATTTGAGACTTTTCTAGCTACTTGAGGAAGGCCTGTATTGTTATATACTTCCCCTTTAGGACTGCCTTTATTGCATCCCAAAGATTTTGGACTGCAACATTTTCATTTTCATTTGCTTCCATGTACCTTTTTATTTCTTCTTTAATTTTCTGGTTGACCCATTCATTCTTTTTTTTTTTAATATTTTATTTATTTACTTGACTGAAAGAGAGAGAGAGAGAGAGAGAGTACAGAAGTAGGGATAGTGGCGGGCAGAGGGAGAGGGGGAAGCAAGCTCCCCACTGAGCAGGGATCCTGATGTGAAGCTCGATCCCAGGACACTGGGATCATGACCTGAGCCAGAGGCAGACGCTTAACTGACTAAGCCACCCAGGTGCCCCAAACCATTCATTCTTTAGTAGAATGTTCTTTAACCTCCATGTATTTGGGGTCCTTCCAAATTGTTTCTTGTTGTTGACTTCAAGTTTCATAGCACTGTGGTCTGAAAGTGTGCATGGTATGATCTCAGTGTTTTTGTACTGGTTGAGGCCTGATTTGTGACCCAGTATGTGATCTATTCTGGAGAATGTTCCATGTGCACTTGAAAAGAATGTGCATTCTGCTGCTTTAGGATGAAATGCTCTGAATATATCTGTTAAGTCCATCTGGTTCACCGAGTCATTTAAAGCCCTTGTTTCCTTGTTGATTTTCTGCTTGGATGAATTATCCATTGCTATGAGTGGGATGTTAAAGTCCCCTACAATTACTGTATTATTATCACTGAGTTTATGTTTGTTATTAGTTGATTTATATATTTGACTGCTTCCAAGTTAGGGGCATAAATATTTATAATTGTTAGATCTTGTTGGATAGACCACTTTATTATGATATAGTGTCCTTCTTCATCTCTTATTACAGTCTTTGGTTTAAAATCTAGTTTATCTGATATAAGAATGGCTACTCCACCCTTCTTTCGATGTCCATTAGCTTGACAAATGGTTCTCTGCCCCCTCACTTTCAATTTGGAGGTGTTTTTGGGTCTAAAATGAGACTCTTGTAAGCAGCATATCGATGGGTCTTCTTTTTTCTTAATCCATTCTGATACCCTAGGTCTTTTGCTTGGAACATTGAGTCCATTTACATTCAGAGTAATTATCGAAAGATATGAATTTAGTGCCATTGTATTACCTGTAAATTCACTACTCCTGTAGATTGTCTCTGTTCCTTTCTAGTCTTTGTTACTTTTAGTCTCTCTTTCCCACTTGAAGGGTCCCCTTTAATGTATCTTGCATAACTGGTTTAGTGCTTATGAACTCCTTTAGGTTTTGTTTGTCTTGGAAACTCTTTATCTCTCCTTCTATTCTGAATGACAGCCTTGCTGGATAAAGTATTATTGGCTGCATATTTTTCCCATTTAGCTTGTTGAATATATCATGCCACTCCTTTCTGGCCTGCCAGGTCTCTGTGGACAGGTCTGCTGCCAGCCTTATATGTCTACCCTGGTAGGTTAAGGACCTTTTTTCCCTAGCTGCTTTCAGAATTCTCTCTTTATCTTTGTATTTAGCAAGTTTCACTATGATATGTTGTTGTGTTGACCTTTTTTGTTGATTTTGAGGGGAGTTCTCTGTGCCTCTTGCACTTGAATGCCTGTTTCCTTCCCCAGATTAGGGAAGTTCTCAGCTATAATTTGTTCAAATAAAGCTTCTGCCCCTCTCTCCCTCTCTTCCTCTGTTGGGACTCCCATGATACAGATAATATTGTGCTTTATGGAATCTCTGAGTTCCCTAAGTTTGTCTTCATGTTCTAATAGTTTTCTTTCCCTCTTCTTTTCAACTTCATTAATTTCCTTAATTTTGTTTTCTATATTATCTGTGCTCTTGTCTGCTTCTTCAGTCCTCATTGTGATTATATCCAGTCTGCTTTGCATCTCAGTTATAGCATTTTTTATTTCAGCCTGGCTAGTTTTTAGGTTTTTATCTCTGTAATAGGGTTCTCTTCTATGCTTTTTTCAAATCCAGCTAGTATTCTTATGACTGTTGTTCTGAATTCTTGTTCACAAATATTGCTTATATCTGTTTTGAGCAAGTCCCTGGCTGTGGTATCTTCCTGACCTTTCTTTAGGGGAGAATTCCTCCATCTTGTCATTTTAGCTAAGTTTCTATCTTTTGCGTGTTATGATAGCTTGTTATGCTTCCTGTACCTTAGAGTAATGTTATATTAAGAAGAGGTCATATACTGTCCAGGTCCTGGCACTTTATGAAGTGTTTCTGGTGTATGCTTTGTGCACTCTGCTGTTGCATTTTGGCTTCTCTTTCCCACTGATCAGTCCTCTGCAGAGTTCCTCCTTGCTTGCTGTGGGGAGTTCTTGGACATTTATCTAGGTGTACTTTGATTTGATTGTTGAAAGCAGCCTGGAAAAAAAGGAGAGAAGGAAAAGAAAAAGGGAGGGGAGGGAAAGCCTGCTCAAAAAGACCAAGAGAGAAAAGGAAAGGGATGAAAAATCCCAAATAGACAAACTATAAGCCTGATTCCAATGAAAAAGAAAGGAAAAACAAAGAAAAAGAAAAGAAAAAAAGAAGCCTGATTCCCCCCACCCCCCACAAAGAGAAAAGGAAATGAAAAAACAAACTAACAAACAAAAAACTATAAACCTGATTCCAAAAGAAAAAGAATAAGAAAAAAAAAATACAGCCTGGTCCTGAACTGAAGGGGACTTTGAAGCGCTATATGATCAGTAGACTTGGTGCATGCAGCATGCTGCCTGTTTTGCTCTTTTGGGGGAGAGGCCTGTTGCCCTGGCTCAGAGTCAGTCTTACCCTTGGCAGAAAAACACTTGCCAAGCATAGGGGGACAAGGTTTGATGTAAGTGGCTCCCATCTCCACTGGGGACTGCTCTGTTGCTCTTTGATGTCCAGCTGTGTTGGTGGTGGGGTGATGGGGGTGGTGGGGTGTGGTAAAATGGTGCCACCCCACTCTCTCTCTGGGGACATGAGAATCTCACATCCCCCCACTGTTCAGGAAGCCCTCACAGAAAAGCAAAAGCCCTCAGCACGTCTGGCGCCCAGCTCTCCTTCATTTTATCTTTGGTGCAGCTGGGATTCAAAACTCCAAATCTTAAAGGAGCCAAACCGCTCGCATCAGCCACGCTGTCTCCCTCCAACCATGGAAATCCTTCTTCCAATCCTCAGATCTATTTTTTGGGTGTCCCAAGTGATCTGACCTCAATACAGCTGAGTTCAAGGAACAAGAAAAGCCCAGGGTCCCCCTACCTCTCCTCTATCTTAACTCCTTGATGATGCATATATTTAAATAGAGAGGCAGAGTTTTGTTTTTTTTTTTTCCATGTACTGAATTATTTTATACAACAGATTTTAGATATAATAAATTTTTTTTGTGTGATGGAGCATATTACCTGCAAGTAAAGCTAGCATACTGTTATCTGAATAATCCTCATTTAACTAAGTCTGACCTTGTTTTTTGAAAAGAAAACTAAGACTTAGATTTCTTTCACAAGTCCTCCTGGAGTTTCTTTGACTTTTCTTACTTCAGGATAGCATTAGCAGTATAAAATTATATAGCTGTGCTTTGTAGGTTGACATTTTTAATATACTAAGAACCTAAACTCTTATTTCTTTGTAATATTAATGTTTGCACACTTATTTTTTTTTGTAGCCAACATTTGTTGAATCATTATTATATACTAAGTGTTGAGGTAGGTACACGAATTAGCTCATCATGCCTGCATTAATGCAGAAAAATAAGTACTTTCATTATTCCTACTCTGTTGATGAAGGAACTGAAGATTAGGGAGGTTATGTTGTTAGGGAGGGGCAGATCTAAGACCAAATCCCTGTGTACATGAATCTAGAGTGTGAGGTCTTAATTTCCAGATTGTACTGTGTACTGTTAATGAATTCTAGTAGTTACAATGTAAACACAGGAGAGGATTCTAATGTCTTGACATAAAATTACACGGACAATTAAAATTATTAAACTTAATGAAAAGTAAGGGTGTGTGATCATTCCAGTTGTTCAATTCAATTTGTACTTTGGCTTATTTATTTATTTATTTTACATTTGTATGGGTCCTTTTCATCTGGAAATACAGTATTTTTGAGAGATACTGAGCAAAGAAACTTGGCTGTTGTATCAGGTGAGATGCATTCAACTGCAGACAACATATTTGTTATAACAAAATGGCTTCAAGAATAAAGATATTTATTATCCTCTCTAAGTGGAAGCCTTGAGGTAAAGTGATTCTAATGTTGGACAACTAAATGGCTCAATAATGTCATCAACAATCCAGATTTTTCCATCTTTCTGCTCTGTCATCCTCAGTGTGTTGGCACGTATCCTCAGATGACCCTCATTGTTTCAAGATGACGGCAGCAACTCCTAGTGTTGCTACAAACTCCAAAAGCAGAAAGAAGAATTGTTTTCTCTGATACATCTTGTTTTTAATGAAAAAAATTCCCAGAAGTCCCCCAGCATATCCCCTTCATGTCACTTTTGCTAAACTTTTAGTGGACTTAAAACTGACCATTGAAGGTCGGTCACTAGCAGGGTAAAAGGAATGATCATGACTGCTTTATATTAATTAAGCTTTATCTCCCCATCCCCCCCCCCAAGGCTGGAAATGGGTCTAGACTCTCCTAAGGCACATGACTATCAGAAAGTGAAAAAAAAATCAGGGTACTTGGTAAAGAAGAATTTTGTGTGTGTGTGTGTGTGTGTGTGTGTGTGTGTGTGTGTGTATTGGACGTTGGGCGTGTATGGCTCTTGGATAACAACAAATAATGCCTAAAAAATTTTCTCTGAGCAGGAGGAATCAAATGAAAATTTTATTCTAAGAGAAAATTGTCATACACACTGTAGTCTAATACCCAGTCTGGGGCAACCGTATTAATATGGCTGTAAGGTTCTAAAGAGCTATTAGTGGAAATTTGGTTACAACGAGAACCAGAATAAGGATAATCAAAATTCTATTATCAGCACTTGACAGTGCCTGATACATTTTAAACAAAGCCCTTTACTTTCACTTTCATTTCTGGCAAGTAGCTTGTCATTGGAGTCTGTATGCATAATCTTCTGCACACTACCTGCAGGTCATGGGGAAAAATGATGAAAGGGGGTCTTTGTCATTGTCATTCATCTCTCCATTCATGAAATCAGTGAATAGGGAGGTACTAATAGTTCCACCTAGTTTAACTTATTATTTTGTAAGTTTTGGAAGCTTTGCAAGTTTTGTCCTCCATTACCACCAATATTGAGAGGTTGGTGTGATAGATTGAAAACCTCAAGAAAATCTTCCAAGCAGTGTGGATGTGGATTTAGTATGATATTTTTCATCCCACGGATACCTGTCATTAAACTTTGCAGATAATATTATCAGTTGCATGCAGAAAGGAATATTGAATAGGAGAAAATGTAGCTTTTGCTTCAGAAACTTATTATTGCCAGCAATAATTAATTACTTTTACAAACAAACTTATAGAATTAATGCAGGATGATGTACTCCAGTCACTACAGGGTACTCTGATAGAATTTTAAACATGCTTCTGATTTAAATTATATATTAATTGGTTCAGGCACCAAGTTGAAAGGCCTGGCACTAATGATAAAACCAGGTAAGCAGTCAGATTAATGAAAGGAGCTGGAAAGAATTTGCTACAGGAGCTGAAGCACTTTGTCTAGTAGCACTAATCATTGTAATTTATTATGGGAAGCTTCTTCCATGGCCCCGAGTCATAGCTGTTATTCCTTCTGTAAGAATGTATTGACTCACATGTTTAAAAAGATTGCCCAGAGGGGGGAAAACTGTTTATTTTAAAACTGAAGAAAAGAAAATGTTATCCTCCTTTTATTATGAAAACCAGGGATGGGAAAAGTAAGATGGGTTGCACAATGATACGTGTATCCATATTTGAAAACTTGGTTCCAATTAGAACAATAGATGCTGCATTGGGTTACCATTGCATATAATATTAAAATGTTGAAAAACATTTCACGGTTCTTCCAACAGCACTAAATTGTTATTATTCTTATATTGTGAATGAGATCATGAAGAGAATGAAGAAACCAAGGGGTGTTTAAAAGGATCTCACAGAAGACAGAACTGGAAGGAAAAGATGGACATCAAGGTTGTTCTTGATTTAATTGTGAAGATAAATAGAGTTTGTAATGTAAACATTTTAAATATATCTTTCTGGCCCCCACAAATTCCTTGTTAGTTTTTCTCTCTGTGTCATCTGATTTAGAGATATACTTCAGCTGTATCTATAAAATAAAATTTTACAGTTGCGTTGATAACACTTTCCAATGTATTTCATGTTTGGGCTCAAGTGGAAGAGTTGGTTGAGAAAGAGGAAGATGGTTTGCCTGATTGTACCTTTGTAGCTGTCCTAGCAATAGATTTGGATCCTCTTGCGCCCTCTTGCTCTGCATGGTATTTTTCTTCTCTCTCTTTCTCTTTCTCTCATCCTATTACAACAGTTGCCAGAGTCCTGAAAGTTTCTGTCCTGTTTTCTTGACATCCAGTGGGAATCAACTCCCTGGGCTTTGCCTTCACTGGAGACGGAATCACAGCTGGCACTGCTAAGTTGCATTTAGTTGCCAGCCTACATCATTCTTTTACAGTGAGGTCTTTTAGGGAAAATGTGTAAGAATTCATACTAGTGAGGGAACTCTTTTTGGGGAAATTCCATTTGAATGGAATGTGAGTCTTAAAGGCATGGATTAGAAGTCATGAAAAAAAGACGTAGCTAAGATGCTTTGAGTTAGCAAGAACAGACATTTTGTGGCGGTGATGGTGCAGCCATTGGGGGTGAGGATGGGCAAGTGAAAAAAAGGGAGGCAGATGGAAAGGAAGCAGTAGTCAAGCAACTTTAATAGATGACCAGATGGCCTCAATAATAGGTGCATCTAATATTCTATTTGAATTTTTTTTCCATTGCTATGATGTCAGTCTATGAGCAGAAGATCAAAAACATCCTAGATGACATCTGAATGACATACTTACTAAATATCTATTTGAGGAGCATCTACAGTATGTTTAGTGGTGCTGGTGGTCATCAGTGCTCTGACCACAAGGCACACAAGCAACACAGAGGAGCCCTTAGGAGGGCACTGGGAATCAGGTAGTCTGGCTAGAAGAGGGAATGCCTGAAGGTATAAGGTATTCTTGAAGAATGAGAATGAATTAGATAGCTAGTGAAGAAGGAGAAGGATGTTCTCACCAAGGCATGGAGGTGAGAGAAAGTAGGTTGTTCCATAAAGCAGGAGGGTGGGGTATACTGAATCAGTCATAACCCTGATTGTATTAGCTCAGGCTGGTGGATATGTTCTTGCGTGGCCTTTGCTCTGTGTGTGCCTATGGAGAGAGAGAGAGAGAGAGAGAGAGAGTGGTTTCTTACTCTTCTTATAATGTCCCAGTCCTATCAGGCTAGGACCTCATCTTTATGACCTCATTTAACCTTAACTACCTTCTAGAAGGCCTATCTCCAGATATAACCACATTGGAGTTTAGGGCCTCATTTGCCTCTTGGGGGGATAGAACTCAGTTCATAGCACTGATCATATTGGATTTGATATACTTTGCCAAGGATTTTGAACTTGAAGTAAGAGCGACCTATTTTTAAAGGGAGTTAAATAATGATAATGATAACAGCAACATCATAATTATGATTATAATATAATAATAATAGCTATGCTTTATTGAGTTCTTTCACATATGGACTCTGTTTCAACTGGTTTACATATATTAGTTTTGTTTTGTGAGTCCTCCTAATAACTTTTGGGGTAAATAGTATTGTAATCCTGTTTTATATATAATGAAACTTAGCCGCAGAACTTTGCCTGAGAACCTTGCCCAAGGACCAGGTTTGAATCCCAAAAAGGCCATGTTGATACTGACATTCATTTATACATTCAGTGCACATAATCTCAAGCTTTGTGACATTGCTGAGTTGCAAATAGGCCCTCATGGAATTTAAGACCAGATGTTAGAAGTAGAGATAGTAGAGAAGTAAGGAGAAATATATGTTTATAATTTGTGATGACAAATGCAAAATGTGTAGAATTGATTGAGAAGAGGAGAGACCTGAGGCAGGGAGACCATTTACTATACAGACTATAGCAGAAGCACAGGTGACACAGCATTTAGACTAGAGCACAAGCTAGTAGATGGGGTGTGGGAAGCAGGAAAGGTTCGATACAGATTTGGGAAATAAAATTTGCTAATGTCATTCGGCTCTTTCTATGTGGTCCTCTGGAATCCTGGGGTTGAGGACAGGGCGGAAGATAAGACAGAGCCTTGTCTGGTTCCTATTTTTATTCAACTATGATGTCAGCTGTGTCATGGGAGAAAGGTTTTATCTCTTGCCTAGCTCAAATGCATTATATTTTGATCACGTCACCTATTTTAATATTTAAAAATATCACCCGGGTTTCATTGATTGGTATGTGGCTTCTCTCACTCAGTTTGTTTCAGATACTCTTCCCATCATTAGAGTAACCTGTATCTGTGATAGGTGGTCTTTATCATAAAGCAAGGAGGGGACATCTGTGTTCTAAATTCATCTTGGATGTCTCATCTTCCTGTTAGCTCTCGGCATATAATGTTACAGATTTCCCCACATATAGCCAGACTCTACTTAATGTCTTGACTCTAACAGTATTACCTGGGTCCTCATCTATGTTTACCATCAATAGACCAATCATGCAAATCTTACATTCTACTAGTAAAAATGGGAAAACAACATATTCTGAAACAATAGGGAGCTCCACTCCTCCCTGTGTTTAATGCATATGGAAGGCTAAGAAGACACAAAGTTATAACGGCATCATCCTGGAGAAAAAAGGAAGAAATACAGTATGCTGTTAGTTCTAAGAAGCCATGTCCTCCCTGCAGTTGGGTGTTTCTGAGTGGACACTGGGCATGGATATTACATTTGCTTGTATCATAGAATTGAAAAAGGCAACCCCAACAGCTTTGACTCCAGATTCCCACCACTTAAATGATGAATCCAGAATAACGGCTCCTCTATTTACAATTAAATCCTTCTCATCAGAAGTAATGACATAGTAACTGACTAAATATGTTGTGTGTGTGTGTGTGAGAGAGAGAGAGAGAAAGAGAGAGGGAGAGAAAGAGAGAGGGAGGGTGCACATTTCTGGTCACACTGTGAGGCTGGTGTTGCCACTCACCAAGATGAGCTCTTTTGGAGAGGACTTAGGTGTGGGGGGCAGCTGGGCAGTCCAGTTTTAGGTCACTGTGAGAGTGAGCTTCCTGTAGAGCAGGAGGAAGCAACTGGATGTGTAGGTCCATAGCCCAGGAAAGAAGCTGGGACAGAGACAGATTTGGGCATTTTCAGTTTGTTAGGGAATAGAGCTGAACTTCGGTCTCAGTGAATGGGGACTTCTGGAGCAGTGTGAGGTGTGCTGAGGTACACATACTATGGAGTGGTTGCTGATTTTCCCTTGTGATCATCCTCCTCGGTGCATGAAAATGTAGAGTGAAGGTATTCCCACAAGTGAAAGCATAGGAGGTGAGTGACACAAAGTCACACTGATTTAGGGTTGAATTTATGGTTTATATGTTTTAACCCCAGGCACTGATTATGTTTGCCAGGGAGGTTGAAGACCCCCACTTTGCAAAGACCTGTGACTCTAGTACCTAGAGTATTAGCCAATACATGGCTAATAGCAGGTGCTTCATAACTGGTTGTCAGATAAATATTAAAGGAGAAACAGCACCAGAAAAGTTAAATGGCACAACTTTTATGTTGATGTTAAACAATCATTACAAAGAATAACATTGTAAATAATTAAGTATAAATATGATTCCTATGAGCCTTAGTTAATTAGCCAGTGCTTAAGTGTGGGTTCTGTTCTTTAATCCAACCCATGTTCTATATAAATAAATATGTTATCAGAATGTCAAAACATTTTAAACATGAAATAGTTCTTAAAAATTCAGTTTGAATGTAATTTGGAAAAACATTTTTTTATAATTTTCTTTGCTTGTAATATTAAAAAAATCAAACAAGGTATACTGTGATATTTGGTACCAGTTGTTAATTTTATGTGCTGATGCCTTTTTAGAATCAGTGTTGTCTGATGTATCACGAGGTTTCAAAAGTGCATGAAAACTTGCCAAAGCACTATCACACTATCTCTATATCCCAACCACCATCTTAGCCTCAAAGTGAATTCTAAACCAGTAGAACCATGGCTCTTCTGTGAGGATACTGGCAGTCAGGAGGGACCCTCTTTGGACCTCTGCTTTTGGTTGGTAATACTTCCTCTGGGAAAGAGAAATAACTCATAGTATAATCCACCAAGTCTCACAATTTCTTCAGTATTTCAGGCTGTCCTTTCCAAAGTATAAGGTCAGGGAATAAATCTCCACCACAGAATGTCATGAGTGACATCAGCCAGAGCCTTTGTGAAAAAGAACTTGGCATCACACAGATATACAAAGGCAGACATAAACCTTAGACATAGCCATATATAATAATCATGTCAGTCAGGAAAACTTAAAATACTCATGAAATAAAAGCATTTGCTTTGTAGTGACCTTAATATTAACCTCTTTTCTTTATGGCTGAATGTTGCCAGCATAAATTGAAATCTCTTTGCAAAAGTAGCATATTTAAAATTTTCAAGGAATGCCGTGATATGGAAACTTTGGGTCTATATGGCCCTTATTCTCTTAATTCCTTGCTCAGAGAGCTTTGGGATTCATCCATTTTCAGTTTTAGTGAAAATTTCCCAGTCTGCAAGTTCTGGCCCTGTTTCTTGGTTGGGAATTTGCACATTTTTTTTTTTTTTTGTAAGAAACATTCCTGTTAACCAGTGAATTCTGACCTTGACTTAGTATTGCCTGAAGAACTGTAGTGTCATATAGTTCTTCTAACTTTTTGATAAGTGAAAACAAATGAGAAAAGCTTGCAATACAACTTGCTTTGAATGGCCATATATTTTGAAACTTGCTAAGGCTGGTATAAAGAAGACAGAAAGCTAAATCAGCCCAGCTCAGTGTGACACTTATGAAGAAAGACTACTTGTTCCAGAAATAAAGCTAAATTTACTTATGCCAGAAAAGCCTACCTTGGGAGCAGAGTCATAAGGGCAAAACTATTTCAGAACAGGGATGGACTATTTCCAGTATCAAAGGAACTCTGATGTTCTTCCTTTAAAAGTTAGTTCCTCTTACAATCTTACTCAGAATAAGGTTTGCAGTTTAAGGTGAGAAAAATGTTTGTTTGAAATGCATTATATTTTCTTAGCTAAACTCTTTCATGAATTTAACTGCTGTGTGTGTGTGTGAGTCTGTTTTCTAATCAAGTGAGAATTATTTCTTAGGCCATTAGTTAGGTTGGGTTTTGTTTTCATTAATAATGGTTAATTTCATGTGTAATAGATTTATCTGACCAACAATTTTTATTTCATTTTGATTTCATTTGTTAATGCATACATCAGATTGAGTACTGGAATGGCAAGCATTGGTTCATTCACAAAGAAAAGTATACCTTTTATATAAGATGGCTTCATAATGGATGAAAATAGAACCTGTTGAAATTCTGCTATCTCTATATAGTATTAGAGAAAACAAGCTTTTTTGTTCTTTTAATTATGTAGCTTCTTGGATGGAGCTCGGGGATATAAAATAGTTGGAGCTTAAGAGAACACACAGCAGTTTGAGTCAGTATTGTTAAACGAATGTACAAATGAATAAAAATAAAACCCCGTAATGAAAAGTTTTTCTCTTCATTTAATTGTGATATGCTATAACACAAGTGTGTTACTGGGAGTCTTTTCACATGTAATTAAACTATTATGAGAGACAGAAATTTTGAGTAAACTGAAGGCCAAGGAAGGACAGATAAAAGAATGCTAAATCCCACAGAGCATTTTATCAGCTTACCACTATTCGCTCTGTAGTCTGAAAATAAGATGAAAAAAATCGAGTGCTTAAAGGTCTGGTGAAAGACTGCATATAACTGAATAAACATCTTATTAATTATGGAAATAGAATTTTTATTTTCAAAATGTAGTTCATGCTTTTAAAAATGCACCAATAATTTCTAACACTTGGAAGACAGCCACTTGCAGCCTTTCTGGGGGTTTTCAACCTGACCTACATTGCTAAGTGAAGCCACTCTTTCTAACAGGGTGGATATCACATCAGTTTCTTTTTTCTCTTTGCTGAATCTTTTCACAAAGTTATTTAAAGATATGTCTGTACCACCCCCAAAGTGCCAAACCATTCCATGAATGACAATCCTCTGCCATTAGGAGAATTGTTTTATATAATGTAATTACATGTAGCAAGATGTCTTGCAGGGTTAATCTGTGTGCTTTCTTCTACATGACCCTTTCCTTACTCTGTTGTAGGTATTCTCATTATTCTAAGGAGAGATAGGTTTATTGCAGAGACACAAAGAGGATATTTTTAGCAGGCATAATATTTTTAATAGCCAAGTCTTTTGATTTACAAGAGATTTTGTTGGGAAAAGAAAAGGCTCTTGAAAATAAAAAATTCTGAAATACAATTGATCATCTCCAGTGTCCTGAGATTCACTGAGCTCTGTATGAGATGCTCTTGTAGTTACCTCTTTATTAATGTCCCTGGAGCCTCAGAAGAACCCTGACACAGAGGGTGAGTTCCACAAGGACAGCAATGGTCATGGAACAGAAAGTCTCTAGCACTCATTCTTGGGAAGGAATTGAACATAGAGAAAACTTACTGCCTTTATTTAAGTATTAATACCAGCCTTTTCCTTAACCTTCTAAGTTCAGGGCAAAAAAAAAAAAAAAAAAAAAAAAATCAAGTCTGAGAATAACTCTCGCTTTCACTGATAAAGCAGATATCATAATGATAAAAACAACCCGTTTAGGAGAACAGCCTTCCACTGTAAATGAACTGCCCATCTTAGATTATGATGAACATCACTGGTGGCCAAAGAGCAGTCATATTAGAATCGTAGACCCACAAAAGACTTCTGACTTCACCTGCTTCCATATTCTACCCCACATTCGAATCTTGGCTGTCCCCTAGCTGAGATGTGTCATTTATTCTTACCTGGAATAGTTTCACCCACGGAGAACTCATTTTCATATGCCAGTCTTTATCCTTGTTGACACCTCTGGTGGCTAAGGAGATTGTCATTCTATTAAAGTTTCACTACCAGTTTTACATCCTGTGTATTTTCTGTATGAATTGAAGGCCCTGTTTGTAAACCATCCAGAGAAGGAAAATATTTTGGAGGGATTTTGTTGGGCATCTTGGTAGAATTCATTGCATTTTTGATATGCCGCCTTATTGAGACCCAAAGACCTACCTGAAAAAGAAGCAAAAATTATTAGTGCCTTTTCAATTGATATAGAAACTGAAGCAGAAAGAAGTTAAGTAACTTTCTCATATTACAAAATCAATGGCACAGTTAGGAGAAGGTGGCAGAGAACATTTTCAGTAGAGTGGGAGTTAAGAAGGGAGATTAAGGAAGTATGTCTTTGAGAATCTGGATAAGCAAATCACAGTGTGGCTGCATTTTGGTAATGTGGAATGTGTTTACTTGAAACCTCAGGAGAAGTACCTCATAAGAAAGGCTCTTTGAATAATTAATCTTGCATCATGGGTAGAAATTCCTAAAGAAGAACAGGGTGCAAAGTAGTTGGAACTCCTTTGAGGTCAGGGGCCTTGTCCCTGTGGTGCAGAGAGGTTTCTGAGGGTGTGGTTGGCAAAGTGAACCCACCAATAGGAAAACTGCAGTTTAAAGCTGGACAGAGCCCCGCTAAGCAGAGGACAAAGCAGGTTGGTTCTCTGGGTGTTTGGGAGAGGAGAGAAGCACTTGGGTCCTCTCCCTGAGGGTCCGGCTCTACGACCTTGCACAGGCAAGAGAGGAGGGGTTGACTCATTGCCCCATCTTCCTAGCAGATGGTATAGGAAAGGGAAGAACAATTTTGTCAGCCTCTGGAGTTTTCAGGAATAAAGACCGGACAGCTTTATCCCTTCAATTGGCTCTTGCTGATTCCCAGTCTTGGGAAGGGGTTCTGAGCACTGGGCTTCTGTGGTTTCAGGGTTGGGGGCTCAGGCGAGAATGCTGTGCAGCAAAAGAAATGGTTGGATCTTGGCTGTAGAGCTTTGAGGGAAGGAAGAGTAGAGTGTGAGGCCCAGAGGAGGTGTTGATCTAGAGCTTGCCCACAGTGCATTAAATCTTAGATAAAGGTGAAGCTAGGGGCAAAGGATGGTTTGAAATGCTAAGGCCAAAGCATCAGGCAGAGAGCAAATTGAGATCAGAGTGAAGGCAAATTGAAGTCAGGGTTAAGAGAAGAGAGGGAGATGCCCATGAGGTCAAGTTCCAGAGGCATAATAGGAAGAGATGTCAGGTAAAATTAGGGTGTTGTTTCAGTTGATCAGGTGGTCATGAAAAGTGTTCCTAAAGCAGTGGTTCTCAACAGGGGCAGTTTGCCTCCAGGGACGTTTGGCAATGTTGGGAGACACTTTTTTGGTTGTCATAGCTGAGGTGGGGGAGTGCAACCAGCATCTAGTGAGTAGAGGCCAGGAATGGTGTTAAACATCCTACAATGTGCTGGGCAGCCCCACAGCAAGGGATTTTTCCGACCCAAAGTATCAGTCCCGAGTTGAGAATCTCTGTCTTTTAGGGCTCAATATGCAGTCTTGCTTTTTTTTTTTTTTTTAAGGTGGTACTTTTCTTTGAAGACGCTTGCTGATCATTCTTTTCTGAGCTGAACTGCTAGGATGGGCTCGACATTGTTCCAAGACAGTGGTACCAGTGTCATGATGACCAGAGACAATCTTGACTATCATCCCTGCTTGAGGTGATTTGGGGACTGCCTCAGTTTACTTTCTGGTTTACCTATTGTGTCTGATTGGTTCAACCCTCATCAGCGGGCCACCCACTCTCCTCTTGGCCACTTTTATAACCTTCTGGGCTTTGCTTTCCCTGTTTCTGAGATGAACATCTACCGGACAACTTCGGTGCTGACGTTGATCTGGTCCAGCCCCCTCAGCAGATGTGGAAATTGAGGTCCCTCTGCAGTATACTTGCCCAAAGTTGAATCATTTCTCCTGTCATGTGATTCAGTTATTTCAGAATTTCATGTTTCCTCCGTATCTTCTCTCTCCTCCACATGTAGAACTGTAAGTTTTTTCGCTGACTTCTTCTTGCTGTAAACTCTCAAAACTTTATTTGCCTAACTTCAGATGAAATGCTTGTATTTGGACTGTGCTGTGAAAATAGATATATATTTTAAAAGCCTTATTGAGAAATCACTGTGGAAGATCAAACTTTCCTGTGGAGAGAGGACACTTCTATTTCTATGAGCAAGGAAGGAAGGATCATGCAGAGCAGGTAGCAAGGTATCTGGGGTTATTGATGTGCTGATGTGGAGTTTGTGAAGTGCCAGAATAGCTTTCCTCACCGCTCGGGGGTGGGCCTCTCAATCCATAACAATCTCCTGTGCATATGGTCAAGATTTCACTGAGTTTTCTTATCTACTTCTTTTCTTGGAAGGAAAGAGGGGTACAGAGCTCCTCCGTTCTCTTAGACGAGGATGAGGGTTTTAGGGAAGGTTAAGGTAGAAACAAAAGTTATCAGGTTTGCCATCCACGGGCAAACCCATGGGCAGATTTAGAGTAAGACACCTGTTTTTGCCTTTTGGACATTTTTCCCCACTTAGAGAGAGAGGGAGAGGAGAGGGAGAGAGAGAAAGAGAAGGGAGAGAAAGTGTTAACTATGGAAAAATTCTAATATTGCTCAGTACATAGGGAAAGATTTTCTTTTTACACTTAGGTCAAAAAGCTAGGAAGCCAGAGGGCACCAAAGGGCGGGGCTGGGCATGGTGGCAGGCCCTCCTTGGGATCTTGACAAAGAAGGGGACTTGATTCTGTGTGGACATTTGGATGACCATTTCCACATTTTATTTATTTCCCCAAGTTTGAGGAATTTCAACTGTGCCTTTTACTAATCTCTATAAGCAGAAACAGATTTTTTTCTTGGTAGATATGACAATGTAGGGAAAGTCAGTTTTTACAAGCTTTACTCCATATCTCTGCATGGGCCTGCTCTGCATACACAGGATGCTCTGACTTATAAATAGGCTGTGTTCCAGAAGTTCCTTTTAGGTCAGGATTTCTTAACTAGACCAGCATGTGAATGGGCCTCAAGGGGCCACTGAAGTCTCTTGAGTATGAGCAAAATTTTGCACGTATGTGCAGATCACATATTTCCTGGCCAGGAAGTTCCCTGTTTGCATGGGATTCTGAAATGATGCTTTGACTCTCTGATATTAGAAACACCGTTTGGTAATCAGCTGTTTGGAGCTTTTAATGCTTAAGTCAGAAATGGATTCTGCTTCAAGAAGCTTATAGCCTAGCAAGAGAGATAAGACATGCATATAAATATCTGTAAAGGTTTAACAAAATGTTCTGGTCAATCTCAGGAAAAGAGATAAGTTTGGGCCGTGGGCATCAAACAGCTTAATGTTTCTTCAGAGTGTATCAGGGGTCTATACAAGAGCCAATGAAGAGAGCGACTTTAAGAGAGCTATGGAAAGCGACCCATTTATATGTGAGCCATTTCCAAGCTAGGTATTTGTAAATCGTTTCCTTAATGATATGAAGATAGTCAAATTACATTTATGGCTGCAAATACCATTTCTTCACCAAATATGAAAAACTGTGAAAAATGAAACAAGATAGAGAGCTATACTGTTTTATTTTTCTCTCCGTGGATCACGTCCACGTAATTTGATAAGAATACATTAAAAAGCAGATGTGTACTTCATAGTACTGTGACTGGATATGCTCTCACAGCCATATTTAGACAACAAGAGGCATGGGTTTTTGCCACAGTGCGCCTGGAAATTGGAACGAAAAGCAGAATGTCCCGCCCCCCCTTCCCACTTTATTCCTTGCGCAGTCTAGCCCGAGGTGACATTCTCTGACCACTAGATGGCACTCCTGCATAAAAGAGCCGAACCCTGATTTCCCCGGGGCGGGGCTGGGCTGGGCTAAACTGATCTTCCACAACCCCTGAAAGTGAGGGCTGCGTCTGATAAATGAGCTGATGAAGGAGGCAGAAAGTCAAATACAGTTGTGTAAAAGAGACTTTCAAGAAATCAAATCGATGATAGTTGAGGTGACAAAAAGCAGGAACTGCCTGTCTGCTTTTCACATTTACATTTTTAAAAATGTGAGATGCCTCAGGCATGACTGTCACTGAGCCCTAGGTATGGTAGATAAATTAATATGCATAAAACTGAATTTTTAACTTCCCCCAAAGCTGGCTCTTCTTCCACATTTTTGTTTCTCTTCCAGCGAACCCCTGTTTCCCGGGCTCCCAGGATACATGATCTCTGACTTACATCTTCGATTCTTCCGGCTCCCTTCCCCCTAGTCTACGATTGTTTCTTCAGACTGTCCTCTGGGTTCCTTATGTCTCATTCCTTTTCACTGCCATCACCTCTGCATCATTTAAATGGTAATTACATAAATTCCTCAGATACTGTTCCAGACGCTATTTTAGACTAGAAAGGATTCCTCAAAGATCCGTGAATGTGGGTTCCTGCCCTTAAGGAGTTCCAATGTCAGTCCTGTGCTGGAGAGCTGACAAGCCTGTAAGATCTCTGAGGACAGGGACAGGGAGGACCACTCACTTCCTGTGGTGAACTGACTGAAATTTTGATAATGGTTGTTGAGTTTGTCTTTCTATATTTGTGATTAGCAAATTGATTTCCTGTAATGTAATCTGCTTCCCCAACATAATAGGCACATGATAAATCTTTGTCGAATGAATGAATTAATAAAAGACATAACTCCAAACTCCTCCATAATATTCACCACCATAATCCCAAATAGTCCAATAATATAGAAATCCTGCAAAACAAGAGTCTTTAAGTATTTGTTGAAATTTCCTTAGATGGTTCTGATTGTTCCCAAGCAGAAAAATGATTAATATAACCAACACCTAAGTACCCTGCTTTTTCAAATTATACCATTTTGTCTTATTTGCTTCAGATCTATTTAAACAATTCAGTTGGTATTATAATCAAATTCTTTGTGTAAAGAAAGAATAAAGTTGTTAAAAGAAATGCTTGGTGTAAAAAACAGTACCACTCCACCTTCCTTTTCATAATTCTTACTCTCCAGAGGCAAACATTTTCAAATATTGTAGTACTTACTTATTTGGCTTATCATGCTACTTACTCATTTTTCAGTTTTGACTTTCTGCTGTAGATGAAGATATAGCTGTTTTTCACTTCTTCAACCCCTATCCATACAATTTTTGGGACATACTTACACAAAAAATTATTACCTATTTATCTGAAATTAAAATTTAACTAGGTATCCTGTACCTGCATTTTTATTTGCTAAATATTGCAACCTTAACTTCCTAACACACATGAAACCTTCCTGCCCCAAGTCCTAAATGTGGTTACATCTTAATTTTAGCTTGTTGATTTTTTAATGTTTACATTCTGAGAGGTGTGCAAATACTAATCAAAGCTGAGCTAGAGAGCATATAAAATATCATTAAATTTCCTTCCCATTTTTTATGTCCTTGTATTGAAAATTGGTTTTATGTTTGCTTACTTTTTTTCATATCTCCCTCTAATTTACCCTCAAAATTCCCCAAGTTGTATATTTTTTAATCTGACTGTGTTCAATTAATTTTACTTCTTAAGGAAATTTCTCCTGGTGACTTCTGTTCTAGTCTCAGCAGATTGTTCTCCAGACTTGCTGTACAGCTGGTGCGCTGGGAAACCTTCATCCTGGGGACCCTTGCCACTACCCTCCTGGGAGGGATCTTCTGGTTTTTGGGCCCCTAGTCTTTATCTTTCTTTACTCCTCCATTTGGGTGGGAACTCCATGAGAAAGTTTGCTTGGAATATAAATAGATCGAGAATTTGCATATGTGTAAATGCGTTTATTCTATCCTCACACCTTTTGGCCAAGAATAGGATCCTATGCTGGGGAATTATTTTGTAAGTATTGTTACACTACTTTCTAGCGATGTTGTTGAGACCTAACTGCTATCTTGAAATCTGCTTCTTTCTGCTTGCCCCAAGTGTTTGGAAATTTTACATGACGGGTGTGCCTTTGCGTGGGTCTGTGTTCAGTTGTTCTGGATTCTTGGTGGGTATCTCAGCCTCCAGACAAATCTAGGAAAAGAAGTTCAAACTTTGTTAACCAGTAAATAACATTCAGAACCAGTTTCCACTAGGAATGCTGATTTTTCTGCTGTTACCTTTAAATTATCAAATTACATATTTTTCTTATTATTTGACATTATGCCAAAGACTTCACTTTAAAAATATAATACTGAAATCATCCCTAATAAAAGTCCAAACTATGTTGGAACACATGTTACATTGTTGCCTGTCCCTGCACATACTACCCCGCCTTTGAAATTTCAACCCAATTTAAATTTAAAATCAAAAGTTCTAAAAATTAAACTAAGGGGCTCCTGGGTGGCTCAGTCGGTTAAGCATTGATTTCGGCTTAGGTCATGATCTCAGTGTCCTGGGATTGAGCTCCGCGTCAGGCTTTGTGCTCAGTGGGGAGTCTGCTTGAGATTCTCCCTCTCCCTTTCTCCTTGCCCCTGTCCAGGATCTCTTTCTTTCTTTCTTTTTTTTTTTCTAAAGATTTTATTTATTTGAGGAGAAAGACACAGCAAGAGAGGGAACACAAGCAGGGCGAGTGGGAGAGGGAGAAGCAGGCTTCCCGCCCAGCAGGGAGCCCGATGCAGGTCTGGATCCCAGGACCCTGGGATCATGACCTGAGCCGAAGGCAGACGCTTAATGACTGAGCCACCCAGGCACCCTTCTCTTTCAAATAAATAAAATTTTTAAAAAATATATAAAAAATATAAAATCTAAGGGCTCCTGGCTGGCTCAGTCATGCAACTCTTGATCTTGGGGTTGTGAATTTGAGCCCCATGTTGGGTGTAGAGATTACTTAAAAAATGAAAAAATCTTAAAAAAATATATAAAAATTGAACTAAAATGGTTGTTACCTGATGTTAACTTTTGTTAAAAGCAGAAAAAAAAATAGCCAAGTATTAGTTATGACAACCTATATTTAAAATACCTGAATCAACACAATTTTCCTGTTTTAATAGCTCTGAAGTTGGTCAGACTTAATTTTGTGGAGGAGTGCTGAAAATCACATAGACTTTGGAGCCTGGTATGGTTTTAATTTTTGGTTCACCCACCAATCAGTGTGAGCTTAGAAAATACACTTAACCTATGTCACCACTTAAATGGTTATAGCAAATAAAAAAATAACAATTTCCAAAGTGCCTTGTGCCTGCCACCTAGGGCACATTCATGAAGAGCAACTGGGGCCCGGTCTTCCAGGCGTGTGCTCTGAGTGAGGCTACAATGGACGATGGGAGCTAGGAAATGACAGCAGGGAAGGCATGCCAACAGCTTGTTCTTTCTCTTTGTGAGAAAAATCTGAAGAGCTTCAGATATCTCATTATAATTTTTGGGCATGTTAATAAACAATGAATGTTTAAATATTAAAAAGAACAATTTGGGAAAATCAATCTTACATTATTTTTGAGAAAATGGCTTTAGTGGCATCAAGTTGATCAAAAGAACATTTTTTTTTCTAAAGATGCATGGATTTTTAGATTATTGCTGAATAACCTCTCCCAAAAAAGTGAATAAACATCTGTTTTCTTAGCCATAACGCTTTTCATAGTGTTATAAATTAGAGATTAGTAAGAGTTAATACCTGCATGAATAACCTCTGTTGCCAAAAGTACTGTAATGTTTCACATATAATATGTGGCCTTTTAAAAGTATATCTTACGGTTTGCAAAGAAAGTTAAAAATTTTCTCATGGCTGTACAGCTGAGCTTAAGTGAGAAATATCTGGCGACACAATATCTTGAGTCTGACGATATGGAAAAGTTTTATTTAGCAAACATCTGTCAAAAGATATTTCTATTATCAAATGATATTTTTCTTTCCGACATGAAACGAATTTTTTTTTTTCCTGTCTTTCTTTTTCTCCTATCATAATTCTTTGAAATATCTGCTGGCATTTAACATTTGTTTAGGGAATTCAGGAGAGCCTGTTTTTAATTGGATTATCAAAGGGGAAAATATTAAAAATATGAATGATACGGGGGCACCTGGGTGGCTCAGGTCATGATCTCAGGGTGCTGGGATCGAGCCACCTCGTCAGGCTCTCTGCTCAGTGGGGAGCCTGCCTCTCCCTCTGCTGCTCCCCCTGCTGGTGCGCTCTCTCTCAAATAAATAAAATCTAAAAAAAATGAACAATATGAAAAATGGTAAGTATCTCATTTTTCATTTGTGAAATAAAAGTGAAGAAAATCTACCAGGTTTTCCATAATAAGAAGCCACTGTTTTTTCTTGGGCAGATTTTATCCAGTGCCTTTTTTTTTTTAAACTTGAGTTTTAGTTGAGGGTTTAGCTTTGCTTTTTATTTTTTAAAGGCAACTGAAATTCCAAGCAGAATTGCTGTAGTGGGTCTGAGTTTCTTTCACATCATGGCACAGAATATTTTCCATGCCACTAATCCCCAGTGGGTGCATTTCACCCACCTTAAATGGGATATTTCTAAACATTACCATTTCAACCAAAGTTATTTGATAGATCGCTATTATTTATTGATACTGTTATAAGTCTTGCTGCCAACATAATCTTAATAAGTCATTACAAGTCCACTGGGTAAGCTATTTTTCCATTTCTTAAGCTTTAGTGCCTGTGCTGTATGGATTTGGCATTTAATAAATCACTGGAGGGCCAGCAAACACATTATATTCCTGTAGTCGAGACTGTCTAGACAAAAGTGCATGGAGAGATCTTTCCACTCTAAGTAGCGGGAGAGCATTTGTTTGCCACAAATTGGTTCTGAATCAATTGCTCCCAAACTTGGCATATCCAGGCTTACTTGGATACAGGAGGAGGGCTAGACTAAGTGCTGCATGGGGTGCTTTTCTGTCTTCTAGTTTAATTGAATAACCGAGAAGCAATGCCTAAGAAACAAAACTCCTGTGGGAAAATAGCCTAGAATTTTACCCTTTTCAGATTTAAGTTATTATACCAGTCTTTCTGCTATATGACCTTCGTTTACAAAATGTACAAAAGGTTTCTTAAAGCAATTAAGCAAGTGATACTATTAAGAGTGTATAGCAAGGGAAAAAAAAGAGAGAATATGATTTCTTTAATGGTAAACATATTATGTATGTATGTGCATGTGTATTTGTTTCCCCCATATAGCTTTTAGTGTGTGTGTGTGTGTGTGTGTGTGAGAGAGAGAGAGAGTGTGTGTGTGTGAGAGAGAGTGTGTGTGAGAGTGTGTGTGTATGAGAGAGAGAGTGTGTGTGTGAGAGAGTGTGTGTGAGTGTATGTGTGTGTGTGTGTGAGAGAGAGAGTGTGTGTGTGAGAGAGTGTGTGTGAGAGTGTATGTGTGTGTGTGTGAGAGAGAGAGTGTGTGTGTGAGAGAGGGAGAGAGAAAGAGTGAGTTTCAGTGAGCCTAAATGATCTGGGATTATGTTAGGGCTCAGTTTTGCCCTTTGAACTAGACCACTAGTAATCTGATAACTATTGCTGTTCTTGGAAGTCCAATCAGAACATGGGGAATTTCTGAATAAGAGGAGTTTCAGTGGAGCTCTTGGACTGACCAGGCTTTTCCATTGCTGTTACTTCTTCTGTCTTAGTTATCTTTGCCTCACTACTCTTTTCTGTCGGTTGTGTAGCACCTAAAATTTCCACTTAGAGTTTCCTCCTTGATTGATTTTCTTATAGATAAGGTGTTTTTGGCAAAGAAAAAGAGTTATGAAAATAACTGTAGGATCATTCAGGCCTTAGGGACACCAATAACATAGACTTTGTATTCAGAAACATTTGGATTACATATCCTAACCATACATTACCATAATAGTTGGCCCCTTACATGGATTCAAAACTATCTGGTTTTATCTTTACATAAAAAGAAAAATGATACTTGCCATGAATGCCCATTATTTGGGAAGTGTTCATTCCACAGGTGACCTGTAACGTGCACTGGTTCAGCTGTGTAGAAATTCATTTGACTGTTTTACATATGAATGTATTTTTCAGCCTAAACTGTCCATGTGTATGAATGCTACTCAAATTCTGCCTTCATTTCTGCTTTTCATTCCAAGATATTTGAATGTCAAAGAAATTATTAGACAAGTAAATAAATGACCAATATTTGAAGGATACAGTTGGGCAGCAATGACACTCAAATTTAAGTCCCAAGTTACCTGAGGGCCGAATGAATATCTCCTATCATGAACATTGTAGGTACCTCTTGAAATTTAGATGAAAGCAGAAATCAGTGGTTTTATATTCTGCATAGAAGAAAGCTTTTCAGCAGTGATAGTAGAATCTCTCCTGACTTCTGTAAACAGGGTTAAATTCCATTTCTTGATGTGATTATGTACGGCTCTTGTGGTTGTGTCCTTTAGGTCTTTGACTTTAGAATGCTATCCAATCCAAATTCATAAATCCTTAGATCATCTTCTAGAATTGTGATTATCCTTGTAATTGGGCACCTTAGGGTATGATCCAATGGAACTGGGACTGCCTGTCGGAGTATTTGTGTTCATGGAGTTATTAGCATTATCTGGAGACAGATTGTATGATTACGGATATGGAAATGTAGGACAGATATCCAGAAAGCTCTTCCTATATCCTAGTGACTACTTGACACATCTTTTTCCAAAAATATTTCTCTTGCATAAGGGTTCTAGACCTCCTCCTTGAAAGAAGTTTGGCAGACTTCATTTCTATAATATATGCAGGGATGGGCCAGGAGGAAATCTCTGAGCCTTTGGTAAGCAAAATGGGGAAAGGAGAAAAAAGTATTTCTGAAACCATTAGTTGAACAGAGAAAGGCAAATTGAGTAAGTTAAAGGTCTTAGGGAAAAATTTCTCTTACCTATGGCTAGTTATTCTTATTTAAAACAACATTTCTTGACTTGTCCTATTTTTCTATTTAGAATCTACATTCTCCAAGAACAGACTTAATATTTAAGTCCATATGTCCAAGAAAGAAATATTGCGTTTTTATTCTTCATAGTCAGTAGTAAAAATCAACCTCTTTTACTAATGCCAATAGGGCAAAAATTCCATAAATTTTTTTCTTCCAGTCAAGAGGAGGAAATATTGAGGAACATCCTATAACAAGGAAATATTTCTTTTAGAAATAAAATTTAAGAATCTTTTGGAACACTGTTCCTTTTTTCCTCTCTTCCATATGTTTTGAGCATGTGGATGTCTGGAATAAATTCAATTTAGAGGCCATTCTGAAAAGGCAAAAAAACCAAAGAATTCTTATGTATGATTGGCAAATCTTAAGAGTGCTAATTTAGAAGAATGCTAATAAATAAGGATGCTTCTGTGAGTTTGGAATGCCTATCTAAAGCTTTCAGCTGCCATCTGAAGAATAGTAGAACCCTGTGAAGAACACTTTGGCAAAGTATTGTTGGTGTATACCTTCCCTCCTTCTTTGTCCAGATGTATCATGCTGAGAACATGGGGTGATAATTAGGTATTTGATGAATCTGGATCATGTGTAGTCAATTTGGAGAAATGGGAGTACCTCATAATCTAATAATTTGAAGATCTCACAGAACTTTATCAATATTAACTGTCCTGAAAGAGATACTGTGCACGGTAGGTGCTGAGAATTATGAAACTATATCTCAGAAAAAGTATTCTGAACTTTTTGGCTGTAATAATAATATGGTAATAATGGCTGACTTTTTATATCGCATCTTTGATATATATTGAGTCATTAAATCCTCATGACACTCAATGAGATTATGTATGGATACTATCCCTATTTTATTTTTATTTATTTATTTTTTAAATGTTATTTTATTATGTTATGTTAATCACCATACATTACATCATAAGTTTTTGATGTAGTGTTCCATGATTGATTGTTTGCGTATAACAGCCAGTGCTCCATTCAGTACGTGCCCTCTTTAATACCCATCACCAGGCTAACCCATCCCCC
>NW_027397068.1:24657025-24752003 GCF_003265705.2 Callorhinus ursinus | reverse complement strand
TAACATATAATGTATTATTTGTTTCAGAGGTACAGGTCTGTGATTCATCAGTCTTGCACAATTCACAGCGCTCACCATAGCACATACCCTCCCCATTGTCTATCACCCAGCCACCCCATCCCTCCCACCCCCCACCACTTCAGCTCCCTATTTTATACAGGAGGCCCAGACAAAGTGGTTTGCCCAAAGTTGTACCTAACTATGTGGTCATGCTTCTTACCCAGTCAGTTTGGCTCTGAAGTCTATACATAACCACCATCTGTATTACTGTAATCTACTCAAAGAGAAAGCAGCCCAAATGAAGCAAGCCATAGAAAGTGTATGGTATGTGGTATCCCTCAGTATTACTAAAAGGCATCTCTCAGTAATGAATACTGGCTTTGAAGTATCTTGGGGCTGGAGCTGGAGCTGGTAAGTGGACACATTCAGGGACCAAGGTGGCCACACCTCATTCATCCCTCTGTCTCCCTCATGGTCTTATGTTGTTATCTCTTGCTACATCTGCTTTACATGCCAGCTTTTTCTCTGTGGTGCATATAGATAAAAATGGTCACCTCCACCCAAATTCTACACTAGAATTCAAGAATTCTCCACTATCTAAGCTCTGCTTCTGGGCTCATCCCTGGCCCAGTCATCTGAAAATAAGATGGAAGATATGAATGTCAGGGAGGATGCAGTTCTCAGAGAATGTGCTTGCTACAATAGGGAGGCAACAAAAAGACCTACTGCAGAGGGGTATGTTCAAACTGTCCAGGGCAGCAATCTTTCCATAAGACCCCACTGCTTAAGTGTTGCGGACCATGGTATTACTCTTTCTCAAGCAGTCTCACTTCTATACCTCAGAACTTGTTCTATAGGAGGATTATACATGCCTGCCCTATTGAACTCAGGGTCATGGGACTTGCTATGGCCAGTGAAATGTCAGTAGGAGTGCCATGCGTCACTTCTGAGCAGAAAATTTAAAAGCCAGTCTGTGGTTCTCCATGCTTCTCCTCCCCTTGCCATGATGCTTGATTGGTAAAGTCCCAGACAGAAGGAGTGAGTATGCCGTGGAGCAGAGCTGCACATACCCATGACGGCCAGGTAGACTTGAGGAAGAAACAAACTTTTGCTATTTTAAGCCACTGAGATTTTAGAGTAGTTTGCTTTTACAATTCATCCTGACTGAAATGAATATGTCACAGCTTAAGGGTGGGGGAATGGGTTAGCCCGGTGATAGGTATTAAAGAGGGCATGTGCTGAATGGAGCACTGGGTGTTATATGCAAACAATGAATCATGGAACACTACATCAAAAACTAATGATGTAAGGTATGGTGACTAACATAACATAATAAAATAAAATAAAAAAAGAAAAAAATCATTAATATCATACAAACAGCAGGCAGAAATGGGGAAAATATACTCTTACTTGATAACCCCACAGAAGTAGAGCTTTTAGTGACCACATAGTCTAATTACACCACATTGGAATATCTATGTGGTACCTACTCCCAAGGCCCAGTTCTAGGCAAAATGATGAAAATGGTTGTTTACTTCCTATTAGTCCTCCTTCCCCAAACTCTGTGCTCCCCTTGCACAGGGACCTCTACCATTTGAGAGGACATATCCAGACCGCCCTTGGTCTCTGGACCTCACATTTCCTTGCTCCCAGATTGCTATCTCATGTACTAATACACTATAAGTGTGTTAGTCAGTGTTCTCCAGAGAAACAGAACCAAAAAAATAGCTAAAGAAGAAATTTATCATAAGAGCTGATTCATGTGGTTATGGAAGCCTAGAAGTCACAATCTGCCATCTGCAAGCTGGAGAGCTGGGAAAGCCAGTGGTAGGATTCAGTTCAAGGCCAAGGGCCTGAGAACCAGGAATTTTGATGTCTAAGTGCAGGAAAACATGGATGCCCCAGCTCAAGAAGAGAGAGAGAATTCACCCTTCCTTCACCTTTTTTTGTTCCATTTGGGTCCTCAGTGGATTAGATGGTGCCTAAGGTGCGGGAGGATATACTTTATGCGGTCTACTGAATCAAACGTAAATCTCTTCCAGAAATACCCTCACACGTACTTCCAGAAATAATGTTTTACCAGCTATCTGCATCTCTTTGGCCTGGTCAATTTGACACATAAAATTGACCATCACAATAAGGCAGTAGTCCACTCATATTCTATTACAGCGTTGTCCAATAGAAATATAATGCTTGCCACATTATGTAGTTAAGATTTTTATATTTAAAAAAGCCACATTGAAAGAGTAAAAAGATACAGGTGAAATGAACTTTAATAATATATTTCATTAAACCAAACATATCTAAAATATCATTTCGGTATGTAATCAATATAAATATCATTGAGATTTTTTTCACTTTTTTTCATAGTAAGTCTTCAAAATCTGGTGTGTTTTTACACTTACAGTATATCTCAGTTCAGACCAGCCACATTATAAGTACTTAATAGCCATATGTGCCCAGTGGCCACAGTAATGGACAGCACAGCTCTTTAACATCCAGTCCACTCATAGGCAGTTAAGAGGATGCCATTCTTCTTACCATTCCAGGTAATATAGGATTATTTGGTAGCAGTCTCCTGGAGACAATGGATGTGTTTCTGTTTTTTAACCAAAAGAAGTGACTACTGGTGAAAGACTTTCTGACAGACAGGATTCCAGAGGAGAAGGATCTCTGCTGTAGCTATCTATTTATTGAACATCTGGTCATGTGGGTTTTAGATCTTCCTGAGGGTGGATCTTACCCTCTACTCCTTTTGGTCTAATACTATGACCCAGGCTTCTCTTGGTAAATTAGAAACAGATTATCAGACTTTCCTCTGGTGCATAGTATATGGATTTCTAAACTTTGGATTGTTGGGGCCACAATTTTATAAAAATTGCAATTGATTCTTGATCTTGTTTGTTCAGCCAGAACCTAGAAGGTGGAATGGTCCAGGTCCTGGAGGAAGGTGGTTTCATAGGGGTGGAGATATTACAGCTCAAGTTTGCAGGAGAAGTAGATGGGAGAGTTCTATTTCTACCCACTTTCCTTTCCCTAACTTCCGTCTTTTTAGTTTGGAAGGTGTGTTTCATTGCATTCTAGTAGAGTAAAAGAGGAAGCACAATTAATAGTAATAACCTTGAGAGGGGAGAAAAAAATCCAATGCAAAAAGTGAGACAATATCATGAAAAACAAAACAAAACAGTGCTAAAATAATTCTCTAATGGTTTCTCCAAAGCAAATTTAAAACTTTATGCAAAGAAGTAATTTAAATGATTCATAGTAAAAGTCGAGCAAATTTATCCAATCATCAGTCAGTATGCCAAATGATGGTGTTAGAAGAATTGCACATCAACAGGGAAAATCAAGTTATTCCACATAGCAACTGGGTTGTTATCCAAATCAAATGAGCAAATGAGAAAAAGTTATGTCCTCCATGACCATAAATCAACAATAGTGGGCTCTACTGCATTTTTAATTGGCAGCATCTTTCCCTTTATACATCCAAATATGGATTCAGGAAGTATCTCTTTAGCTGCCGGGGCATTTGTATAATGCTTATCACTATAAAACTGTAGAATCAAGGGAGGTAAAAGTGAGACCACATGAGACAAGAGCTTTTGTGAGGATTGTAAATTACATGCTTTAATGTCATTAAGCCATTAAAAAAATTCAGTTTCTATGTAGTTTTAAAGACAATTTTTAAAGTCAACTACCTACCAATTAATGCAAAAATAAATGGGGCTGTTATGAGAATTAGTCTTTAGCTTTGAAGAAGGTTTGTTTCAAATGTCAAGGATTTGTCGTAATGAATACTGGAATCAGTGAATGTTTCCCAGCAGAAAAGGAAATTTCCAAAAATGAGAAAAATCACATGGTCTTCTTTTTTAAAGAAGTATGTGATAGAGTTAGAATCACTTAATATTTTCAATATTTGCTTTGAAAATTGGATGAGATCCATACCACTGGTAAAACAGTCTTTCTCTAGAAGCATTGGGTAGTGCCCAGCAGAGACCCAGGTGCTTCCCTACAGTAGAAAGCTAGAACCCTGCCAATCCAGAGCATGCATCTTGGTAGTATAGAGTAAGTGTTCACACTGCTGCTTGAGGCATGGAGCTGTGGCAGTGGTCCCCTACACACATGCTTAGGTGGCCAGAGGAGGCCTTCTTTTTGGGGAAAGAGATAAGACTGGAAAGTTCCTTTATTCACCTGACTCCTCAACCTGAGTTGTGCATACCAATCATTAAGTCTCTGACCCAAGGATTCCATATTAGGAACTGCCTTAGTGTAAAGTAGAAAAGGATGTAACCTTGATTTGAAAGTATAACGCATTTCACATGAGCAGAACATGAAATGAGATATTTTCCTGCAGTGTGCACAGATGCAGGCCCGTAGCGAGATGGAGAGAATTAGAGAAGGTGGGTGTATATAAGTCCCCAGAAGAAGTGGTGGGGTTACCCGGAGAGCATCTGCCTGAGGGGCATCCACTGCACAGGTGGGGCTGAGTGTGGCACTGCAGGAAGTTTTTAGAGATATCAGAATTCCAGATATTTATGTGAAATTGCCTGATTTTTAAGTGTTGGCAACAAATTCATATAAGGAAAAAAACCAAACAAAATGAAATAAAAAATGCTTTGCGTGTGTCAAACAAAACCAGCCTGTGAGGCAGGTGCAACTAGCTAGCCTTCAAATTGCAATCTCTGTTTTACTGCTTTGAAAAATCCCTGTATTTAAATAGAAAGAAAAGCTCCATGATCATAATTTTCTTTTTGAAAAGAGTTTATTGTCTTAAAGTAGGCCTTAATTACTCATCTGTTCTTATTTTACACAAGCCCTGTTCTGGGTCCATTTTACTTTGGATTGAGTATTTTCTGAGTTGTGAAATACTCTCAGAATCCTCAGTCACTTAGGTTCTGTCCTGAATGTAGATTTTACCATAAAGCTATCTTAAATCCCTTTTCCCTTAAGCCATCTCCCACGTAGTTTTTTAAAACTCATCAATATAAATGTTTGTGTCTGTCTTATTTGTTTCTCATGCTTAGAAGGGGAAAAAGGAGATTGATTACAAAGGTCGTAAAAGTAATGATGCATTTAATGAAAGCATGTATTTTATAGATAAACTTGAAAAAATAACTTGAAGCTGATACCCAAATTAATGGAATGAAATGACCTTCAGAAAGCAATTTCTTTATACTCAGGTCATTTGAGCCCTTTTCTTGTTTTTATTTATTTATTTTTAATTTGATTTTTACATTTTGGTTTTGATGACTTTATCCTACTTCTTCTGGATCCTCTGTAAAACTTAAGTTTTTGATGAGCCTTCTAAAATTCTAAGTTTTATCATAGTTAGAATGTTTTTTAACTGTATAGAATCCAAATGGCTTGTTGCTAAGGATAAATGCATCAACATTTCCTTCATAAAAAATGTGTTTATTGAGTCCCCAATATAGGCAGGGCAGTGTTGTGGACACCAAATTTCCTGCTTTCATGTAGATTACATTTCAGTGGTGGAAAGCCAGTAATAAGTAAATAGAATTGGTTTAGTTGCAATCCAGCCTGGAAAATGGAAACAAGCCCAGGACTTTTGAATACAAGGAATTTAACATTGGGAGATGGTTGTTTTGCTGCTGGAATAGCTGGAGGGCCGAAGAGGATATTGAGGAATCCCGAAGATTAGCAAGAGTAAGAAGCTGTTACCATCCTGAGGCCTGGATGTGGAGGATGTGGAGCCTCCATAGCTGGAAGGGAAGGCCCTCCAGGGGCGGCTGCCCTCTCGTTTTCTGCTTGTGCTTCCACTGACCAATCCTACTCTGGAGCCAAATCAGAAGAGAGCCCAAGTCATAGAGGAGGCTGTAGGAGTATCTAGATGAGAAACGGTAGCTTCACTGGAGATTTAGGATGTCGTTTGGGAACAGAATAATCAGGACTTACGAATTTACTAGATGTGGAGTATGAGGGAAAGAGTGAAGTCAAAATTGACTCCTAGGTTTGGGGCTTGACTCCTAGGTTTGGGGTAGATGGAGTTGCCATTCACTGAGATGGTGGAGCCTGGTGGAAGGGGTGGGGGTAGGGCAGAAATCAAGAGTTCTGTTTTAGGCATGTTAAATTTGAGATCCTCCTGCAACTTTCAAGTGAAGATGTTGAGAAGGCAGTTGAAGATATGAGCTTGGAGGTCATGTGAGAAGTCAGAGCCATCAACATATGAGGGCTGTTTATCAGCTGTGGAACTGAGATTGATCACCTGAAGAGGAAGGCCAGAGAATAGAAGGCTGAGGAGCAAACCCTAGAGTAATTCAGTAGTTAGAAATCAGAGACAGAGGGGCTGGCAAAGGAGATTAAGAGGGGTGGTGAGGTGGGAGGTAAACATAGGGATAGTTTTGTTGTAAAAAGCTGAAGTGTTCTATGGAGACTGGAGCATTCACCAATATCACATGCCACCGAGAGCTCAATTAAGATGTCAGAGAATTGATGACTGGAAATGGTCAGGGAAGGACCTTTCTGATCATTATGAAATCTGATTCAGTATAGTGGTGACCAAGGAAGCTCAAGCGAAAGGAGGAGAGAAGGTGAAGAAACAGAAGGAGTGGTTTTGGACAACTGTTGCATGGAATTTTACCATGAAAACGAGTGTTCTGGATTAGAACATTTGCATCTTAACTACAAACTAGAAGCCAAGAGACAATGGGGGAAAGCTTCCAAAATTATAAGGAAAAATTATTTCCAACCTTAAACTCTACATGGAAGCAAACTCTCAATTATGTGTGAGGGTAAGAATGAAGATCTTCTCATACATGCCAGGACTCCAAAACTGTGCCTTCGAGGCATCTGGTCTCAGAAAGCTATTGGAGAATATTCTACATCAAAATGAGGACATAGACCCCCAAAAGAACATATGAGATCCAGGAAACAGTGGAAAGGGCATAGGTATATACAGAAGAACATCCTAAGACAGTTAGAGCAGGAAGATAGAGGGGTCCAGGAAGCAGAAAGACAGTATTTGGGTAGGGAATGGGAGAGAAGAATAGAAGGGATATGCAAGCTAATATGAAAGACCAAATGAACTATGCAATGAATCATATAGAAAATAAATAAGGGACACCTTCGCAGATAAATATTTGGGAAGGATTAGAGAGAGAGAGAGAGAGAGAGAGAGACAGTGAAAACTAAGTAAATGGAAAAGAAGATAATTTTGTGGTTAAGAAAGAACATAGAGTTGTATGAGAAAGGAAATAGGAATGTAAGACATCTAATATTGCTCAGCAATGAACACTGATAATTGACTTAAAAAAATGTTACAAGATAATTATGCTGTCATAATTTGGAAAGGCAAATGTGGTAGTGGGGTAAAGAGCTCAATCCTCATTTACCACAAAGGGAATTAATACATGTTGTCTAAACCAGGGCACAGTTTAATATTATTATTTAGGAAGAAAGAGGTCGGTATGGTAATGTACCCAAAGAATTAGAAGTTGCTGTCCTGTGGTGGGGGAGGTCAGGGAGTTGGGCAACCAGGAGTTTGTTTTAAGCCTTTACTATTTGCATGTGTATTTTCATTTGAAGAAAATAATAATTCTTACTCCTTTCCTTAAACATCTTTTAAAAATGTCAGGAAGTAGCCTAAAGAGATATAATTGATTCAGTATTTGGTTGATAATTCTTTTATGACACTTACTATATTTTTACCTCACTTAACTGTTTCTTGTGGATTTGTCTTATTTTCTCTGTGAGACCCATGGTTCTCAAACTTCCATTTTCCTGAATTGCCACTCATAACAGCGGAAAATAACTCTTTTTAGGTCAGATATAATGGAGAGTCTTAGTTTTATTTTTATCTCTGTGGCACCTAGTAGGCACTCAAATTTTTTTGCTGTTAAATTTAATTGAATACTGAATTATTTTTAATTGGTCTTAGGCTCTAGAGTAAAAAGATTCCTTTTTAATTAGATGCTGTAATTTTCACTAAACACAGAGATTGATGATATGTTTTAGACTCTAGCTCTTTCTTTCTTTGTCTTGTCTAAGACAAAGGCCATCTGAACTTACTATTTCATTTCACAGGTGAATTGATTTAGTGGTCAGGGGTGCATTTGGTAGCTAAACTTCCTGGGGCCCGTGAAAGTTCACAGTGAGTTGTATGATGATTGTTTTATAGTGGAAGTAGATGATTGATAATACCTGCCCTCAACTTCTCCAGGAAAAGGTAATATTTTTCATGCTTTGTATAGTCAGACTCTAGGGCTTTAATGACAAATTTGTTTGAGTGCCTGAACAGATCTAATGCTCCTTCCTGAAGGCAGTTTGATGTTGCTGGCAGGTACATTCATAGCTGTTCATTAGGAAAAGGATGTGTCAGTCTAAATAATATTCATATTGTCTGGGCAATCTGTGGGCAGATCCTTGCCATTTGGTAAAGAGTTGCACCCTTGGGAATTGCATATTTATTCATTTGCTATATCAACATTTGTGTGCTTTTTATATGCTTGACATTGTGCTAGGTTCTGGAGTAATAGAGTAGGAAACAAAGTATGCTCATATCAATTAAAGAAAGATAAACTGTGTATGAGAAGCACTGTAATAGAAGCATCACAAAGGATGCTTGAAGATCATAATTTCTATCCCAATGCACTACTAAATCTCTTATAATAGAATTTCAGGTTTCAGGCACCTCAAACAAGGTGGGAAAGATGTTTTGGGTAAGGAGGTTTTCAAATCACACTTCCATTTCTGTTGCCTATACTTTTTCATTTTTTGTGTGTTTTTTTCTGTTTTTAGTTCTTTATTTAAATTCAATGTAGTTAACATATACTGTATTATTAATTTCAGGGGTAGAATTTAGTGATTCATCAGTTGTATATAACATTCAGTGCTCATCACACCAAGTGCCCTCCTTACTGTCCATCACCCAGTTACCCCATCCCCCCACGCACCTCCCCTCCAGCAACCCTGTTTGTTTCCTAGGGTTCAGCATCTCTTATGGTTTGCCTCCCTCTCTATTTTCATCTCATTTTTCCTTTTTTTCCCCTTCATCTGCTTTGTTTCTTAAATTTCACATATGAGTGAAATCATATGGTATTTGTCTTTCTCTGACTGACTTACTTTGCTTAACATAATACCCTCTAGTTCCATCCATGTCATCACCAATGGCAAGATTTCATTCTTTTTGATGGCTAAGTAATATTCCATTGTATATATGTATACCACATCTTCTTTACCCATTCATCTGACAATAGACATCTGGACTCTTTGCATATTTTGGCTGTTGTGGACATTGCTGCTATAAACATTGGGATGCAGGTGCCCCATTCAAATCACTATGTTTGTATCCTTTGGATAAATATCTAGTAGTTATTGCTGGATTGTAGGGTAGCTCTATTTTTAACTTTTTGAGAGAACTCCATACTGTTTTCCATCTGTTGCCTATTATCTAAAGCAAATTGATATTTTAATCAACAATCCAAAATACCTGAACTTCAGAAAAAGGCCAGGGATATCAATCTTGATAACTCTCTTCAGGGGCTTCATGCTGGACTTCCATTCTTCCCAGCTGTAGTACTCTCAGCTCTAGTACTGGATCAACTTCAAACCCTGGAAATCCCCATGTCTGTGTACTTTAGTACACAGTACTTAGCTTAAAGTACATAGTACTTTAGCTCTGCATAGAAATGCCTTCACAGAATCAAAAGTTAACATTAGATCTTTGACTTTTATCAAAGACAAGCAAGAAAAACATACATAAGCCTTCGGGTCTTTCATAAATTTGTATTTGAGGTCTAACCATTAACATTTTCTTTGTTTTTCCCTAAAAATTCCTGTGACGAGCTTATTCAGATTTCAGATTCCTATTTAGCAGGACAGTATCTGGTCCATAGCAGGTGCCAAATAAGTTTTTGTTGAAGGAGTGAGTGACTGAACTAATTAATATTGAGCATACTATGTGCTAGAGTCTGCACTAGATGCTTCATTCCTTTGATAACAAACTTGTATGTTGTAAAAACTATTAATAAAATAAAGCCTTGAGAATCTTTCTGCTTTTTTCACCTTTCTGCAGAAAATATAATTGTTTCCTTATGGTCAGTTCACAGGTACAACTACACACCCTGTTTCATCATTTCCCTTCTTTCCTCCCCCACCACATATTTGCATCCGTATATGCACACACGTGTGCTCACACATGTATACACACACACACACAGCTTTTCTTACTTCACCTTATGGAATATAAGTAATAAAGGACTAGAGGGATTCAGGTGTACATTGCTGCCATGTACCTTTAATTCTGCTCTGTTTATTGTGATAAAGGATTGGTCTAGGAACAACTTTTCAGCCTTTTAAAGCACATGACTTCAATAAGTAACCTTGAAACACATAAATAGCTCTGAAACCAATACTAATTTGCTCTTTTTTTTCATATGAAAGAAATGCTATTATTGGCTATGAGTATTGCTATTATTGCTCTTATTTCAACAATAAAAATGGCATCACACATGCCATTAGGTTGTAATTCTCAACCAATACTTAATTGTTTTACCCTGCCTATCTCATAAATAGAAACAGGGTGATCATGAAATATGTAGATTCATTAAGTATAGCAATATCCAGTAGTATTCCAAATTAAACTCAAGCAATTAAATCTTTTTTTCCCTTCATATTGAAGCCTACCGAACATAGAAGCTGGGTTTTCATGTACATAGAGGCTTTATAGTATTCTTCCTTCCTGTCTGAACTTCTATCCCTTGAATAGTTTTCTTTCAGTTTTGTTTATTCAAATTTAGTTGCCTCAGTTCTAGAATATTCTTCAAGTGCCTTAAGTTGAGCAGATGGCTTCCTAAATACAAGACTAGTAAATTTCACTGTACCTGTGAAACAATAAATCTGCCATAAGTCAGGCGTGGTGGCACATTTGAGATTGGAAATATTTTGGATCCCGAGGTGCTTTTCTGAAGCAAGTTGGTTTTCACACTAGGCAGACACTTTCATCTTTTGAAAGTACATGATGGTCCTAGCGTACCTTAATAAACCTCCAGGGAATTCACAGGGGATGTTTTACAATGCAAAGCTGAAAAATAAAAACAGAAGGTTTTAAAGCATCTCTCTTCACGATCTGTAAGACAGTTTTAGAGAACCACAAATATATATTAGTAATCTTTTCAGCACTTAAAATTTGGGATTTGGAGACAGCTTCAAATACTTTGGTCTTTATCTTCAATTGCATTATGTGACAAGTTTAAAAATGCAAGCAATATTATTTGTCTTGAAAAATACTGCCCTGTATATTGGGAGTATAGAAGGGTAGCAGGGAATTTCAGACAAAGGGGTAGCCCTTTGCTACTGGGGATTGATTTTGAAATTTGAAGTTCACAAATGAAAGCTTGTACCACAAAAGCTACTTAGGTTTCAAAATATTAGCAACTTTCAGGGTTAAATACGCAAATAAGGAAGACCTTCAAGAAAATTTATCTTTGTCCAATCTGTCCCCCAGGAAAATCAAGATAACTGCTTTTCCTTTGTTTTATTGGGTTCAAGCAACCATGTGAAAAGCTATGTAATCACCAAGTAAATATTGACCATGTAATTATAGAGTAAATATTATTTTGTGACACTATAAGTAGCAGATAGTTATTTCTGCTTCCTGTACTATCTTCTGGTCATGTCTTAACATTGAATATTAAATGATAATTATGTTTCTAATGTCTTTCAATACTCTTTCTGAGTATTCTACCTGTTGGTGGAGTTATAAAGGTGGTAATGTTTTCTAGATTACTGTCATTTTATGTGTCAACCTAGTGTGGTTCTCTGTGCAATTTTTTACAAGGATGTCCAAAATAATACGCTTTATAGTGTTTTATAATTTTGAAAGGGCGTTCACACATACCTCTTATAAGTAGAAATAAACAGATTATTCTTCCAGATTAAAGCCCAGAAATATTACCAGAGTTAAGTTTAAGTTCATGCAGTGGAACCTGCTGAATGGGGGCTGATGCATTTTTCTGATTCTTTGGCCAATGCTATTTTTGCTTATTTATGTTCCTTCTGTAACAAACATTAACTACTTTCTGTCAGGCGCTGAGGATCTGCTGCAGCTACAGATACAGTGTTGTATCTGGGGCTGACGGAGAGGGCAGGGGAATTGGTAGGTTAGTGCCAAGCCTGTTGCAGAGGTCCAGAGCCCAGGGCAAAGTGCCTGGAATAGAATGGAATATTGTATGTGAGGGATAGTCCGTAGGATGGTTTATGTACATTTGTCATTCTTATTGGCCCTATGTCAGTAAGATTACCAACTCTAAAAGAGTAACTTCAGCCAGGTAGCAGCTTGCTTACCTCACGCAGTATGAAGCCTGGAGGGCTAGAGGCAAGGCAGTATGGTATTTTAGCACCTCAGTCAGGGGGCAAGGCCCTTCTCACTTTCAGTTACACCGCCTTTTGTAATGCTCGAGGAAGCTTTGGTGCCACAGATTTCACTACGAAGACCCACCCCTTCCAGATGTTGCTTATAATAATTATAGTCCAGGGTGTAGATTTGCCTTTTTTCAAACATGCAGGACTTGGCATCGTGGGACTCTTAATGGAGTTAGATTGCAGGCTTCAGGCGGAAAGCCCCTCCTTCAGCCAAGTGGTACTTCCTTCCATTTCTGTTTACAGGCTGGTGGCCATCCTCTGGTTCATCCTCTCTTTTAGGACATGGCTGAAAATAGCAAAGAGTCAGCCAATGCCAACTTGATGGAGAATTTCATCCATTTCTTCTAACATTATCTTGGGTGCTGCCTGCTCTGTGTTCTGCATCCAGCAGGTGGCTAGTGTGACCAAATGTCTCTCCAGCGCATTTTAAAGGCCAGCAGCTTCCCGGTTCTCAGTGAGCCAATTTCATAATTCTCACTTTCAGTTACCAGATTCTGTGTTATTCACAATTGAGATGCCTGTGAATGACATACACGTGACCAATGCTCTACAAGGAACCAGCCTCACATGCAGGTAAAAAGAACAATAAGGCAGAAGAGACAGCACTGCTTCCATTTTATCAGTCAGAACTGAGTTGCTCTAAGGGTTTCTAAGAAAGTGAGGTTTAGAAGAGGGAAGGGGGTGAGAATGGGTGCTGAATACCGAGTGCCTGCCTCAGATATCTAGCATCGGAATTTCTTGTATTTCCAGTGTTCCTTGGGGCTCAGACACGGGACCTGAGCTCCACCAGTCAGATCCACTCACATAAGACATTAAGCGGAATATCAGTGATATGAAGAGATTAGGATGGTGCAGAATCCATTCTGGTAAGAGTGATGGTGACAGGAGTGGAAGTAATAGAGTGATTTGTGCCCATTTCCCAGAGACATCAGACAGAAGCCACAGTTCTTGCAAGCAGGATCCTGCCCAGCACTCTTGGTGTCTGTGATGTGAGCTGTTGTGACGTGCCTCGAGATGGTGGCAGTTGCATCCTGCTAGGGTGGGTGCCACAGCACAGTTTGGGGCATTGTTTCTGGCTCTCTAGTCTCATTCTCTGGTCTTCTGAGCATTCTGTGAGTGAGCCAGTGTCACTGAATGAACTTTGATTTCGCCTAAATAAATCAGTTGATTCAGCTGTTTGCAATTTAGCACTTTGGGAAAAGGATTAGTATAGCTTGGTGGCTGCGAGAATTTCAGGGGACCGAGGAGAGGGAGGAGTAAAACATGACTCTTGTTCTAAGACCAGGTAACTAAAACAAATAATCATGTGATTAAATGAAGTTTTAGTAGCGAGTAAATGGGGCAGAAGTTGCCAAGCGGAGCATGACATGTTTGTGGGATATATCAGTGGAAAAAAAATCTAGCAGATTGGTGGTGATAAGTGTCAAGAGCTCGTGAGAGAAGACAGAGCTAAGTATGTGAGAGATCTGAGCTAGACCACATCCCCAAAATTGGGGCAGCTGGGTTAGAAGGTGGGTGAGAATGACAAAGTAGACTTAGGTTTAAATGACCCTTTGAGTTTTTATTGAAATTGCAGATAAACAAAGGATATCTGAGATAAGGGTAGAGGTAAATGGATGGACTCAAGTCAGATGCCTCCTTATTTCCTTTTGGAGGTGAGTCCATAATTCAGTGGTCAGTGGAGTTGTCATGGAGAGAGAAGTCTTCCAGGTCAGAGCAGGCCATCCCAGTGTACTTAGTTTTTATGCTGTTAGATTGCCGGAGGTCTCACGCCGGTGTGCTAGGGTCTACTCACCATCAAAAAGCCGTCCTGGTTGTGCCATGGTGATGGTCTTCCATGTCCTCTTTCTTCCTGCATCTTT
Source organism: Callorhinus ursinus (assembly GCF_003265705.2). NCBI lineage: Eukaryota > Metazoa > Chordata > Mammalia > Carnivora > Otariidae > Callorhinus > Callorhinus ursinus. Next base: position 24,737,763 of record NW_027397068.1, on the reverse strand, counting down.
GGGCCTACGGCAGGCCTGGCCCTGGTCCATCAGAGCAGTCTAAGCATTTTGTTAGCTGAAGTAAACAGATATCCTGACACTAGAAGATAAGTCTGTGGTAATCAGCTTAGGACCTTGTTGAGGCATTAAACATCGATTAATTATGAAGAGCACAAGAGCCAGAGCAAAGAACATCTCTATTAAGCTGGCAGGGTCTGGAAGTCTTGGGCAGCAAAAAAGAGATAGTTGCAGTGACCTTAGGGCTTAATTGTTGGGGATCATAGTTTTTCACTTTGATTCACTAGTGGCATATCTAACAGCATTGCTAGAATTTGCTGAGATAAATAGTGCATTTAGATATAATGTCAGGTATAAAATACGAAAGAGGGCAGCTAAGAGCACATTCTGAGTTGTCCAGTTGGGAGATGGGGTCAGCATATACATGGCAACATTTTTGGGTGAAATGTCTAGAGTCAGTAGTGCAAAGCTTCCTGTCTGCGTGTAGTATTTATATGCTTTTCAGAGATGTTTCTTGATTTAAACCCTGGAAAATTGCTTGCATCTTTCAGATCAGGAGAGTAAATTTGAATTTGGTTTTACATTTTGAGAGTGGGTATAGAAGAGCTTGGCTAACTGTCTACAGTCTGTGTTCAGAGCTAGACTGTATTTTCTAGACTCCCATGCAGTGTGTGTGGCCATGTATACAAGTATATGGGTCATTTCCTGTCCTGACCCAGGGAACCTCTTCTGCATGTCCCTCTGTACTCAAGGAGGGAGCCTGATCCCTAAATCACTAGAGGGAGGAACACTGCTCGCTGACCAAGAACATCTGTATTGGGCAGTGGGTAGAAATAAACTCTTTTGTTGAGCTGAGGAGATGTTTGGGTTTACGTGTTACCCTAACCAATGCAGACTGTTAGAAAAATAGGAAAATAGAAAAATTTCAGGCTTTGTTTGTGTTTACCTTTACTCTGTGAAGTTCAATCAATCCATGTTTAGTAAATCACAGAACTCTAGTGACACATCTAATTAATCACCACTAGTTCTTCTTGTCAGAACTGTTTACAGTCTTCTCTGACTATTGGACTTCATTTCTCTGTGAAGTCTTATATTTTATATCTTCAGGTCCATTGGTTACTTGGGTTCAATTCTGAAGCAGAAGAGAAAAATATGGACTAGACAGTTAGTTGGGAGAGTTAACCACTCATGGTGGTTTTTACTACATGGTTTATTTTTAACTACAAGTTTTTTCAGGGGATATACATAGAGCAAAAGGATAAACATCTAGTGGCTGGGCTGAGGCAGAGGTTATCAGTACTACCTTTCCACATAGCTGTCATCAAATCACACAGATCTGCTCTAAAATATATCTGGCAATATATCTGTTTTGCAAATACTTCTTGAAAATATGACTTTGAACTCTGGGCTTTCCAAACTCAGCTGTGGAGAACTAATGATAGCAGTCAATCTATTCTACTAGACTGAGGACTGGCAAACTTTTTCTGTAAACAGCCAGAGAGTAAATATTTCAGGGCCAGTCTCTGTTGCAACTACCCAACTCTGCTCAACTCTTGAAGGCAGCCACAGACAATATGTAAAAAAAATGGGCGTGGCTGTGCTCTAGGAATTCTTCTTTCTAAAAATAAGTGGTGGGCCTTCGTCTGTGAATACCTGCACTGAAAGTCCAAATTTTATATCTGGATTACCCAAACCGTTAAGGAGCTTGTACCAGAGGGCATTTCTTTTGCCCCTCTGGAATCAGGTTCACTGAGTTTTGCTTTGATATTATATACTCAGCTTGCCCTGAGGGACATTGTAAGAAGCAGTTGTCTGGACTGGATATCATGTTTTTTTTGTCCTTGATTATAGGGAGTTTACCACAGGAGGCAGCGCCTCTTTTAGGGTGCTCGGCAGGAGAAAAACAGTGACTCCCCTGAGGCCCTGGAAGTTCCTACCTATGGACAAAGTAAATCGTAGTCAAACACAATTATCTTTCTGCTTTGGCAGCAAAGAAGCTCCAGAGGTGCAGTCTTCCATCAATCATATATGCCATCTGTGTACTGATGCCACCCTTACCTTTATCTTGAGTATCCACCATCTGCAATGAGATAGGTGCTGGTGTACAGTGGAGGACAGAGTAGCTGTGGCCTCTACCCTCACAGAGCACATGTTCTTTCTAACTTTATTTTTCATTCTCTCTGATTTAAACAACAAACTTATTTGTAAAAATCATGCTGGATTCTACATGCTTTTATGGGCTGCCTGACATCCATATTTGGAGTGAGGTCAGGTATATAAAGACAAACAGACAGATGTCAGAGAATGGGATTTGCAGAGGTTGATTGCCCAGTTCCCTAGCATCTATCATATCTCTGTGCTAGCCCTTCTGTAAACTGTGGGTTTGAGTCTTAAAACTTTGTAATCCACATAAAGAGTAGTTAGTTTATGGCACAACTCTTCTATCATTCAGGAGTTAACTGTTGCATTCGTTCTGGAGAAACTATTAAAAATCACATAAGATCAAAAAAAAATAAAAAAAAATAAAAATCACATAAGATCTTCACAGCACTGGCTCAAGAGGCCCAGTCTTTGGTTCTGAGCTCGGTAATTATATGTGTGCTGAATTCTTGCTATGAGAGCCAGGGTATTAATGCTCATGTGGAATGTTTATCACAATAAATAAACAGAGGAGGCTATTGACAAGGCAGTTCCAGACTTTGTCAATTTGGATTAAGGGTTCTGAATTTGGAACCCCTAAAACTCTGAAGGGGCTATAAATGGGTTTGAGAGAATCCATAAACCATCTGTATTGTATGCATAATTTTATACTGTAATGTATATGGAAATTATTTTCTGGAGAGAGTGTCCATTGTTTTGATTGGCATTATCAAGGACATTGGGTTAAATGGCTTAAATGGTTTACATCAGCATTTTTCAAATGATCTATGCTGAAGGGCCAGTTTCTTTCCTTCTTTTCTAAAAAAATTTGTAACCTAAGTGGATCACCTTTAAAAAATCTGAGAAAAATAAATTACTAGAAAAATTAAATGCTGGATGCCGCAGCAACGTCAAAGTGCTATGTAAGTTTCTAAATGCCTGCTCTCAGTTTCTGTAACTGGCAAGTATTGGATATATAAATTGAAGGAGAAGGGATTCGAGGATTAAACGGAGAGTTCCCGCTTTGGCAACTGGAGAGATGGCGATGAGAAGATATGGTACCCAAAAGAAGCAAGTTTGGGTAGCAGAATAATGAGTTTAGTTGGGATCTACTAAGTTCAAAGTATCTGTATGACACTCATATGGCTATTACCACAGTTCCAGTAATTTTTGCACATGTGCTAGAAACTCAGGCTGTAGATAGAGATACTGACCTGAAAGTCATCAGTAATGACTGAAGCCATGGAAGCAGATGATATTACATTAGGAAATGATGTAAGATGAGAAAAGAAGAGTAAGGGTGGTACCCACGGAATACCAATATTTAAGGAATTGGCAGAGAAAGAATTGCCTGGCAATGAAATGGAGAAGTTCCGAGAAGTAGGTGGACAACATTTGGAATATTACCGAAATTAAAGAATGGAGTTGCCAGAAAAGAAATGTAAGATTCTACATAGATGTCTGGTAAGATATCCAAAAAGAGGCCATTGGATTTAGATACTGATATATTGATAGCAGTTTTTGAAAAGTGCTAGGGGCCAGGAAGAAACCGAATACAGAATTTTGAGGAGTGGGAGGGAGGGTTTGGGGTAAACAAACCAAAACACTTTCCCAGGAAGTTGAGCGCTTTTGTACAATGTAGGTAGAAAAAGGAAGAAAGAAGATATGAAAATTTCCTTGAGGAAAGGCAAAGTTATGCAAAGAAGAAGCAACAGAAGAGAGGAGAAGGAAAAAGGAGCAAGGGCATTTGACACCAAACGTGGCAAACAGTAGAGGAGAGGGTGAGAATCACAGGTGCCTAGGTCAGCCTTGGAAAGTTAATGTTGATACCAGTTCTCCAGGTTTGCTTATAGATGGCCACATTTTTACTGGTTGAATTACTGGCTGTTCTCATTAGGACTGTTACCTGATCAGCTTGTATCCTATCATCTTCATATTTTCACTGAGAGCTAAAACTGAGATAGTGTGTGAAGGCACTGTGGACAGAGGCACCTGATTGGACATTTAAATCTTCCTAGCCCTTAGTTCTGCTTCAGTCTCATCTGTTTTGTTCATAACATGAATTTCTCACTCATTATGAGCACTTAGGAAAAATGGTTATTTTCAAAACTAAACTGATTCACCACTGTTATACTTTAATATAGAAGCAGGTATGGTTTGTTATGGTGAGATTTGGCAAGTTGGTCTTTGTGAGAATACATACTCTTTTAGTTTCAGAAAACATTGTGTAATTATTTTCTACATGACTGATTTCCTGGGCACTTTTTATTCTTTATAATTTATTTTCATCCCCTAGAATTCCAATAGAAATAATTCTTCCTATTTAAGATACCTTAACAGCAACTGGTACCCAGTTCAGTTTAATGTGTTCTCTATAAGACATTAAAAATAATCAATGTGAGTACTGGGTAGAGACTAATAGAAGAAGGATGGAGTAGTCCACTGTTTCAAACCATTTGCATCATTTTTGGCATGTCTATCGACAGCATTTACAGATGAGGCCAAAGACGGAATGGCTTGGAGCCTACACTGCTTTTAGGCTCTGGCTAAAGCACAGTCTTTAAATCATGCTCCAAAGTACAATTACCAACAGTGAATTTATACATCATAAAGATGGGGGAGAGCAGAAAATTGCTTTCACAAGACAGCTCCAACTTTAGAGACATGGTCTGTCTATGTTACTCCAGGAAACCCTGATTAGTATCATCTTGAGCAAGCTCCCTGCTATAGGGAGTTTCTACCCTTGATTTCACCTCACTGCCTCCAGTTTCAATGTAGCTCAAGGAAACAGATCTCCTTTTTACTGTGACTATTCCTCCGAGAACCAAAATATTGCTTTATTTTTGTTGTTGTTGTTGGGGGTGGGGTCTTTAGGGGTTAGGGGTAGGCCTAATAATTCTATTTTCCAAAGACCATTTCTTTGTACTTCTGGTTTCTCTGTACTTCTAAACTCTGTATTCTAAACCACAAAGGAAAAGGCAATGGTACACACACTGTGTTGGCGCTGAAGAAAAACATTGACCAGACAGAACATTTTCCCCACAGTTAAACTGAGCTCTAATGACTGGGCTTTTTATTTCTCCCAGGAAAGAGTAATATAATTGGTCCCTGTAACACAGTAATCAGTTTGTTCATTCTTTGTTCAGTAGATGTTTATTTGGGAGATAGGTCTCACAGAATAAACTGGCTTTGAGATAAAGTCTGAGAATACATTAATTTCTAAATAAATCTTAATAAATACATCAATAAAAGAAACACAGGAGGAGTAAACCATACAATTAGGAGTACCTGAAATAAGTACATTTATGTATGGCAATTTACAAGTAATAATTATGTTAGAACATGTCTTGGCTTGATTTTCTCAAGGGCATCTGTGAAAAAGGAACATTTCTGAGTTAGAATTTCTGTCATGGAGTAGAAATAAGAAGTAAGAACATGTTTTCGAATATGCAGTAAAAAGATCACCAGCTCCTCTAAAGACCTGACACCGACATTCATCTTAGTACATAAAAGAGAAAATACGCTGAGGATGGGAAATGCAGGAGCTATAACGACAGCTGGAGAGGTGACTGATTCTAACGGATTGCCTGTGTGTGACATCAGTGCGCCACTGAATTTGGCGGGAAAGTAATTCACAGAATTAAGATGGCTGCATTAGTGTTGTGTTCTCTTATTAAAAAATGTCAACAGCTCATTGAATACAGGAAAATTTCAAGGATTTTATTTTGCAGGAAGCCAGTATAGTATCTGCAAAAGTAATATCACTAAAATGATATGCATTAGGGAATATGCGCAGCATAGGTTGGTACATTAGTTTGAGTTATACCGCCAGTCCTTTAAAAGGGTAATATCCCATTAGAATGACAAGCAAAGGAATTCAAAAGGATAACAGGCATTGTTTTTGTTGTTAGGGTTGTAGTTGCTTGTTTGTCATTTTTATTAGCTGTATTAATCTAAGGCAGTTTTTTAAAACTTATTTTGGATATCATTTTGTACAATTGTAAGTCTAGATTCTTTTATTCACTCATGGATTTTAAATGATGTATTCTGTGCATCAGACAACCTGCTCAAAGAGAAAAATGTAACCTGTACTTTAACTAGTAAGCCCAGGGTAAGGCATCCTTACACATGAAGATGGAACGCTATGTAAACAGCAGTTGATAAAATTGTAAGAACTTGTATTTAAATTTAATTTTTTCCTGCAAGTGCAGTTAGTATTATTTTTTCCCTGCTGGTTTCTGATATACTATTTTTGAAGGAGAAAAAAATGTTTTTGCTACCATGGCAACAGTATCCTTTTGCTTTCCATCATAAACCATAGTTTCTGGGTATAACTAGGAAATTGAAATGTGGGTAGCTCAGAAGGATAAGGCCAAGCGTGGTAAGCATTCATCTAAATGAATATTTGTGTCATTGTTCTTGCACTCATGGTAAGATTGGAACTTTCAAGGTCAACATATTTGTTCATGGGTTTCGCAGAGGCACTCATAAAAGATTATTGCCACTTACTGGGCAACTACTCCTTTCACTAAATGTCTTATTAGCATGATTTTCCGAAGACGATAGGAAATTAAAACACTCCATAGTACAGTTTATTTTTCAGTGTTGAGGAAATGTAATACAAAGAAAGGGCATACACTCTAGTGAGTTTGAGGAAAGAAGTGATCTGCAACTTGACCTGGAGTATGTGTAGAGGGGAGGGAGGGAGCATAGCAAATGCTTAGAGAGAAGCTGATCGAGCTCATTCTGTTATTTGTTTCAGGGGTGATTCTGAAATGGTGCTTCTTTCTGTGATGCCCTTGCAATAACAATATTCTTTTTATTTTTCTTGATCTTTCACAGCCCGTGGATATTTCAGCTTGCAAGGTAAAATGTTTTTGCTCCATGGCCAGCTTTTAAAATCTTCTTTGGCTCTGCTGTGACACTAGATAAAAACAACACAGCTTTTGCTGCCCCTTGGCTCTGCTTCACACCTCCTCTCCCTTCAGATTTTCCTTAATCTTTGTCTACATTGATTTTAGATCTGGAACCTCTTTGCCTAACCCCATTTGGATGGGCAATCATATTCTGAACTGGCTAGCCACTCCTGACTTGGCACTTTCCTCAAGTAATTGCATTTGGAGGACACATACTACACCTACTGGAGGCAATCTTGGAAATACTGCAGTGTCCTATTCAGGCCTTGAGGACACCACCCTGCTGGGGTCTGCTGTGCTCTCTGGGTTCAGCTTGTCCACGGAGGAGCAGAGAGAAATGTGTTTATGGGCCACAGACTGACCTGGACCTCACAGCAGATTTGCTTTCTTAAGTAGATGACTGTATATTTTTCTGCCTTGTCAAGGACACATCTAACTACATTTGGCAAATTCCAGGCTGCTTCATCAGTTGATGAACCAGGAGTAAACTGGAGTTTACTTTCTTATCCTTCACTATAGTCAGGATTCAAAATAATTATTCAGTTTCACCTTAGCATGAATATATGTCTAGGGAGATATTTCCTGTTCTTAACCAATGGATTGATTCTCTATGTCAGATTTAAAGAGTGCAGGATGCTGGTTTGAGCATTTTGGTCATATGGCAACAGGAATTGGCTCTTTACCTGGCTGCTTTAATGGGCCTAATTAGAACCACAGGAGAAGCTAAGTAGTGTCAGAATGCACTCAGCTTTAGGTAATACCAAAGGTTTAATTGCCACCTCTGTCACTTACTAGGTATATCACTTTGGGTAAATTATTAAGCTCCTTTAAAATGGAGATATAATACTTATGTTGGGCTAATCTGAAATGCAAAGTGCGTTAACTACATTAGAGCAGTACCTAGTGCAGAGGACATACTCATTACATTACTTTCTTCTCTCTAGTAGGATTGAAAGGGGCGTGTATGGGGCTGCAAATTAGTCGTGCATTGGTATGCTTCTTTTATCTTACTGTCTGAGTATCTTCCACTTGAGAAACTTTTCTTTATCTAAGACAGAGCTTTGCATGTCCAGGATGATCATATGTTATTGTTTTGACTTAAAAAAAATGGAAACAAGTTGATTCTTAATTTTCGCATCCAAATTACTTAGGTAGCTGTGAAATCTAAAAAAATAAATGTGACATCAGATCTTGAAAAAAATGAACAGAATGGAGACCTTGGATTCTTCCTCCATTGGCCTAATAATTCTTGAGGCAGAATAGGGCATGTCTGAGGATGTAAAATGGCTGGCCTATGGCACGGCCAATCCATTCCTTTCGGTCTTCTAAGAATTGATGTGATTTGCAGCCAGATCAATTTGGCTGTGGCGATTGGTATCGATTGTGTAGACGGGCAAAAAGAATGGATTTGCCATGTCACAGAATAGTTCATTTGCCTCTTGTAGATACTATAGTAGCCTAGGAAAAATTGCACAGTGGTGAGAGTCAGGAAAAGGGCTCTTCTCCTGATTCTTCCTTATCTTTACCTTGCCCTGTGTGACCACCAGCTATACAGCTCCATGTAGATGCCCCCATGGAGCTTTTGAACACTTTCCTGGACTCATCTTCTCTCTGAAATTACTTCCTACCTGTTATTAGGGGTACTACTGTATAAGCCTGAATGCTCAATATTTTCTGTCACTTCCCTCTCTCCTTTTCCTCCTTTCCATCCTCCATCCCCCATTCTAATCATGCATCAACTTCATTTCTTCCTTAGGAATATACCTCAAATTCTTACCAAGGTTTTCTATACCCTTTGCCAGCTTCGTTGTCTGTTCTGGAAAATATTTATTCTACTTGCAGTCCTGCTGGATACTGCTGCCTGTTTTCTTTCTTTCTTTCTTTCTTTTTTGAATGCTGCTTTGATTATTTCATTCTCTTGACTTAGAACCTTCCCCAGCTCTGTACATTCCAGCCTGTTGTAGTACCTTTAAGGAACTCTCATGTTTGGGTGAGATAGAGAGCCGTCCATCAAAATGCATTTTCCTCCTTTAAAGCCTAGAGTTGTCACTGAGAAGTGACAATCTAGGCAGGAGCTACATTTTCCAGTATCTGCTTAAATCCTGGTATGGCCATTATATAGTAGTTACCAGTGCAGCGTGAGCAGAAGTGGTGTATGTCTGTTCCATGCCAACGTGCTTGAGAAGTGGATGTATCTTCTCCAGACTCTTTCTTTCCTTCTGCTGGCTGGAAAAGACTCTGAGGCCTTGGGGGACAGTGAGACTCCAAGATGGAATGACCTTAGATACCTGAATTGTGTGTGGAGGAAAGACATCAACCAGGAATATCTTCATTGAACTTGCTACACAAGCAGGAAATAAATACAGTGGTTTTATACTGCTGAAATTTTGGGATTCCCTATTACCATGTCTTTCCATCTTCCTAGAAAACCCTGTTCATCCCTCTCTACTAATCTCAGTTCACCACATTCATAAATTCAAGCTTTATTGCTATTAAGCCTTTCTTAATTATCGTAAGCCAGTTTGCTTTCTCTAGTCTTTGAATTTCTTCACTGCTTATTTTCCACAGTGCTATTTGGTTTTTCTATGGTAATTATCTTTTCCTTTGTTCATACAACAATTATGGAAGCAAAGACTACTGTGTTTCCAATTGCTAGTAGAGCAAAGATGAAAAATGCCTATGTCCTATTTCCTTAAATTTAGCGTGAAGGCAATGAATATGTCTTCTATATTACTACATTCTTCAAAGTACCTGGCATTGCAGGATATTATTATTTGATATTGTTTGGGTTTTATTTCTCAGAGTTCGGAAGTTGGTTTTTTTTTTTTTTTTTTTTTTTAGAATAATCATGCTATTTTAACCAAGTACAGTAAGCACCTTAATGAGTGGACTCTAAGGCTGTGGTGTTCAAAATCAGTGAAGGTGCTGACTCTCAATATAAAGAGGAGAAAGGCTAATTTAGATCACTTTGGTGGTGAAGACTTGGTAAATTCCATCTTTTGATTGGAATTTACATGGATTTTACCTAAAGCCTACATGGCTAGGGAATAGTGAAGATATGGCACTCACCATCCTCATGAAAAGGATTCCATTTCTTAATAAAAGAAGATCCGTATTTTTTCTTCTTAGGTGAGATAGGCACTAAAACATGAATAGAAAAGTTGAGTTCTTCTCACTTAAATTTTTAAAATACCAGATTGTTTCCCAACTATTGTTAAAAATAAAATAGGAGGTAAAGAAACTAGAGAATGTTGAGGATCAATGCTTGCTGTATTTCTTAGTGGTTTAATGATATTTGGATACCAATGCCCTCCCATCAAAATGACTAAATAATGACTTACCGTTCCTCTTTATCTTTAATATCACTACTTCTTTCTTTTTCCTTTTAATAGATTTTTGTAGTTTTACTTTGCTGTTGGCTGACACTGAAGAATAATTTCTTTTTCTTAAAAGGAACAATCTGAACTTTTGCAGCATAAATGCTAAGTATGTTAGAAAAAGATGCTGCAATTTAATAATGCAGAGGCTGTGCCAAACAATGCAAGATTAAACATTAGTCTAGTTTGAATTTGGATAAACTGCATCTCCAGGTAGAGCATTCTTTATTACAGAAATGTCAGGAAGATATATTTACCAGAAAATTGACTAGTGGAAGAAGTAGAATATAAAATAAACACAGCTTCAGTGTAGTCATATTGGTTTAGAATTCTAATAAAATTAGTAAAAAAATGAGACAAGCTTGGTTGATTGTTAGTGCATTAGAGTCACAGGTAAACTTTAATTCCTCACATTGTCTTTTTAATCAGGATAACAGCAGCATTGTGGATTGTAGGAAAGTCATTTTGTAGTGGTATGACCAAGAGTTTGTGGTAGTATAATAATCTAATAAGGAATAAGATGGAAAGATGTTTAAAAGGACAGCTAGCTGCATGCCTATGAATTAGATGCATTCTAAAATGAGATTTATCTATGATGCAATAAGATGTGTTCTAAACAAAAAAAGGGAAATTAAATTTGGGGAGGACAGACATTTTTTTTCTCTGAAATATACCTGACTCAATTTAGTTTATGGAATGGTTTAATTAGAACAGTAAAATTCTCAAAATATTGTTCATACAAAATTTTTCTGGGCTGGAGCCATATTGAATAAAATTGCTTTCTGTTTAACTTGTGTAAAACTAAAATTCAGCAAATTTAATTTTTGAAAATAAATTACAAAACAGTTGATGAACAATTGCTACTGAGTTTAAGGAACGAAATGCCAGAAGTATCATTGCCAAATTATAAACTCCTAGAAAAATGACAGGTATAGAAAAGACTATGGTTGCTGCTGGTAGGATCTGAAATATCATTGTGATTTAGTGGAAAATTACTGCCTTTGGGTAGGAAATCAAGCCAATGTCCCTAACTGATACTTATAAAAATGAACCAATCTGCTGTGCTCTGAAGGAAAAATAGCAATTATTCATATCCAAAGCAAAGTGTTGAATATGTAGATTTATCTTCTTGTATGCTTTCTGTAACTTTTTACTAGATGGTGGCATTTGTTTCATCTTCTAATATTTACAACCTAATTACTATATAAGGCACTAAAAGAACACAGAATAAAAGACTCAGTCAACTGCAATTTTTCTTGCTTAAACTGATCTCCAGTACCAACCACCACAAGTGTGGGCCTACCATCCACTCCTGGCCAGTTTCTGTCCTTGTCGGGGTAATTGTGCTTGAGCATTCTCCAAAGCCTCCTTTTCCTTTAAAAATCACATATGTTCAAACATTAGTGCGCCAGTCCTTGGATCATGACTATAACGTGACTCCTGGGGTCTCAGTTAATGTGAAAAGAGCCAATCTTGAAAACCTCAGGAATCCTGTTCAGTGTGAACACGAAATTATTCCAAGATTTAAATGTCACTAAAATATTCAACACCAAATACTTATCATCTGGACGAGGTTTTTCAAACACTTGTTTCTTAAAACCAAATTATGTATTACTCAGGGTTTAACCACAGAAGCAGACTATATAAATCTGTATGTGTTTATATAACATATCCATATATTACGTATAAATACTGTATGTATTTGTGTGTGTGTGTGTGTGTTTGTATTTAAAATTTTGCATGTTTGTTATAGGGAACTGGCTGACAAGATTGTGGGACTGGTTAAACAGTCTCTGTAAGGCCCTTGTCTCCACATCTGATGCTGGGGATCCAAGTCCACATGGTGAGCAGTTTGGAAGGGAAGACTGTGAACAGGCTGGAACCCACAAACATGAGTTGGAATCCCTTGTTTGCTCTTGTTGCCTCTGACCTTAGTGACAAGTGGGTCCTGCAGAAGCTGGGCCTTTGTCATGGAGTTAAACCCATGCGTCCGGCCCAGGAGTCAGAGAAGGAGGATCCAGGGAAGGTGATTAGATGCAGGCCCGGAGGATGTTGCTGCACACCCACCAGGTGAGCCAGCAGGTCAGCGGTGGGGATGGGTGTGTCAGCTACACAGTGGCTGCCTGCTTCCTTCTCTCCCTCCCTTCACCCAGGTAGCTCAACTGGAGGATAAGTAAGTCCCTTTATAAGGAGCTAAAAGAACAGAATGAGGAAACTGGTCCTTGACCAGACAAAGGGGAATGTGAGTTATTACTATAAAGGAATGTAACAGTGTCTTCTTTATGTTCTTAACATAACATTTATTGACTTATCATGATCGTACATTTTAGCATTCAGCTCGCATCTTTTGTTAGTTCATGTGGAGTATTCTTCATTTAGAGAATGCATTTTTGCATTATTCTATCATTATTGTTATACCTGTTGTTCTCCTTTGAATCTCACCTGTACATTTTATCAGTGGCTAAAGCATGTGAATTCTAGCATATTCCTATGTCTTTTTTGATGAGTGCAGTGTGAAATACCTGATGAAAATTACAACCCAGTAGCAGAAATAGATTAATCACAAATAAAAAAAATTCACAGTTGCCTTTTGTAATATGGCTTAAATTTAGTGGCTGGTATTCAGAAGGAAAAAAAGGAAGCAAATGGAATTATGAAAAGTGGATGGAATTGATTTTTTTTTTAAGCATGAGGAATTGTGAGGAAAGACACAGCCATACGGATATAAATGCAGCTTCCAGTAAATCTCATTTCTCTTAGCTGTAATTATGAAAATCCTCTTGAGCATTTCAGTATGTTGTGAGCTGCTTTGCTGTTTTTCACAACGAGACAATTTCAGTTATCTTAGAAATCTGGAGCTGCCTTCAGCCCGAAGCCCAGAAGACTCGGCTGGTTCTGTGCTCAGGGTCAATTGTTGCTTAAACTACTTTTAGAGTCTATTCAACATGACAAGCAGATCAATCTTTTCAATTCAGAACTGATGAAATTCTACATTTTAGAAAGCATTGCCTGGGGAGTATGAATTCAATAGATGTTTTTTTAGGACCATTTGGTGTTTCTTTCAGCTATTTTACTAGGGCTTCTCTAAATGCAGAATACTAAACTCATTCAGATCTTTTAAGCAGGCTTAGTTCTCTCCATTATATACATATTGTTCCAGAGTATAAGGAATTAATCTTAGAACATCATCTTGTAGTATAACCCAGCACTGACACTGATTCTAAGTGGTTTGTGTAAAATAAGGATGTGAACATTCCAGTTGTACTGACACCTTATTTCTTAAATTCACAAACCAAATGCTGAGGTATGCATGGATGAAAATGCTAGGAAGAAGTGTACAATTTCTAGGCTGTAGCAAGTGAGAATGGAACTCACGTTATTTACCAGTTAGACTTACATTACAAGCAAAATGCTTTCATATTTGAGTCACAACTAACTATATTCAAAAATATATTGGTATAAAGGCAAATGTATCTTGTACAGAAAGTAGAAGGCCAATAGGGAGCTGCAGGCAAATGGCACCTATAGTGCAATCACCTGTGAAAAAAATCTTGATTTCTGTCTTTACGTAAACTAATGACTCACCCTTCTTAACAAAAGAATTTGTGGAAAATTTTGAATTTCTTTGTTATACTTCCTGAAGTTTTTTTTTTTTTTTTTTTAAAGATTTTATTTATTTTTTCGACAGAGAGAGACACAGCGAGAGAGGGAACACAAGCTGGGGGAATGGGAGAGGGAAAAGCAGGCTTCCCGCTGAGCAGGGAGCCTGATGCGGGGCTTAATCCCAGGACCCTGGGATCATGACCTGAGCCGAAGGCAGACACTTAACGACAGCCGCCCAGGCGCCCCTCCTGAAGTTGTTTCTAATTGACCTTTTTGGTAGATTTAGGTAGGCAGCAAAGGGCATTGACCTGCAGTCCTCGATGGAAAAATCCTTGGAATAGAAATTTCCCTCTTCTGTATTTAAAGATAATAGGATGATATTGGGAAATATAAAATATTCCAATAGGAATTCCTTAATGATGTCGGTAGTGCCTTCCAGCAGGACATGCTAAAGTGAAGCTGAGTCTCTCCAGTTACTCTCTTTGTCCCACTGCTAAATCCATGATTCTGGCATTGACATTCTAGGGAAACAATAGTTGAACAAAACAATGGAGGTACACGAAGAGAGACAGAAAACACTTCTGGCGGGGCCACACATTGTAAGGTACTGTAGTGAATTTTAGTGATACACACTTTGTAACTGTACTTGTTTTTGAACACCTCTGGTTTTAACAGCAGTTATCTTGATTGTGAAGCCCATTGAACATTTTAATGTTTTCGTTAGAAGTCCTAGTGTTGCTTGCCATCCGTTTATTTAAAGTGCCATTAGGGAAGGTTGAAATTACGTGCCTAACATAACACTCCTTCCTATGGAGAGATCAGAGATGGTACTTCGAGCCTGGTTTCTAGCAGGAGAGAAGGCTCTGAACCATTTTATACTCTGAATTTCGATTGGTTGATGATTTGGCTTCTCAGGCTGCTGAGGCTGCAAAAGGAGTGAGGAGAACTAACCAGCCACTAAATTTTGAAACACCGAGGAGGTCAGAGAAGCCGGGGTTATTATCATCTCTCAGCGAGCACATAAAGCATTAAACTTTTTCAGTCTCATTTCGGCGACAGAGATTTTGACAAGAACATAAAATAAAAACCTCACAAATTCATGCTGCTGACAATGATTATAACATGACCAGAGAATGGTATAAATGTCAACATTTCTTGAATCAATTTGAAGATTGTGATCTTACAGACCTCCACAGACACTGCAAATTATTACGGTAGAATTTCCCCATTTGTGATTATATTATTGGAAGAGGTGAAGGGATTTCAATATCACACCTGACAAAAAGGGATTGTAAACTCACCACCACATTCTGAAGGCTAAAAGATTTTCATAGAATTGTAAGGCTTGTTTCTGAATCCTCTTGCAAAATACATAAAACGACCACGATAATTTCCAAAGATCCACATATAAAAATATGTTGGCTCAAATTAACCTCATGGTTGTCAATGATTTAAAAAAAAAAAGCCTTACTAAATCTTTCTGTTACATATGTTATTTGAAATTTATAGTTAGCCTCTTTTTACTAACAGCTTTTCATGGAGTTATTTTTGGTCACAGAATAATGTCTTTGTGCAAGAAATCTATGCTTCTTTGGTTATTGCAACCAAGTAGACTCTTCTTAACCATGTGATAGAATCACCAGATTGATAGAAGTCAGCATTTTGAGTGAAACTTGTACCAAATAGAAATTAAACGGAACTTTAAACAGGCATGAAAAAGCAGAGAGTGTACATTATCCTAAATATCTACATCTTATTTAAAATTCTTAAAAGGAAGCATTTTTTTTTCACTCTTCTTTCTGATTCCAGAGTGTTCATTTGAAGAAACCAAGGAGCCACTAGATGTTGCTCTAAGACAGCTTCCCATGACAAACCAGCAAACTGCTTTATGGGCTTGAAATTTCATCGGTCATTATAATTTCCTTAAAAATGCTAAGATTAAATCTGAGGCTTAGAAAATTAGCTTTAAATAGTACCATGATCATCTACTAAAATATGCAGTGCATACACATGTGTGCACCTCCCCCACCCCTCTGAAATGCCTTATAAATGAAAATCAAATATAAAATCCTATGTAATACCAATGGTACCATTCGTTCAGTTTCTGTGTGACGAACACAACTATCTTTTTCATATACCTAAGCTGTCCCCAGCAGTTGATTCGGTTCTTAATTACTGACATTTCTGAACTGTAGGATTGTTCTGGCATCAGGAAAATGGAACCATTGTTTTAGCCAAGGCTTTTTACCTTATCAAGCAGCTTTCTCAAAAGGACTTTTGGACCTGGGTAATATGATACCCACCACCCTCTCTTCCCCAATCTAATAATCCAGTAATCTATCCTGTATTCTGTGACATTTGACCCACATGTGAAATGAGTTTTCTTGGTTCGTTGATGTTTCTCCAGAGTTGAAAGCTACTCTATGCTCTAGCTTGGCAAATTTATACTGATCATTACAAAAGCTAAGACTAGAATATTAGAAATGCTGCAATACAAAAATGAGATGAACTAGAAGAATTTTGAGGAAGATACTGAATAATATCAGGTTTCTGCACAGGAGTTTCTGTGGCTCTGCATTTTATAGGGCTCTATAGTTCTGTGAAGAATAATAGGATAGAAATGCTATTTTGGTAAGCAGAACATGGATATAGCATAAAAAATGACCAGTAGTTGTCTCTTAGAGCCGAAATCATTCATGGTTTCTCATCTTTTTTTTTTTAAGATTTTATTTATTTATTCATAGAGACAGAGAGAGAGAGAGAGAGAGAGAGAGAGAGAACAGCAGAGGGAGAAGTAGGCCCCCAAGGAGCAGGGAGCCCGATGCGGGACTCTATCCCAGGACCCTGGGATCATGACCTGAGCCGAAGGCAGATGCTTAACCATCTGAGCCACCCAGGCGCCTGGTTTCTCATCTTTTAATTAATAAGAAGGAATATAAAAAACTAAACCACAGTGAATTAGAATTCTGCTTCCATTCCTTTTTTTTTTTTTTTTTTTACAAAGACCTTGGTAGGCTGTTTTCCAAATGAGGTAATAAAGATCTTCTCTACACCATTTTTTTGATTCTCCATCTTTGGCTAAGATGAACCATTGAATCAGTGCATCAGGGACTTAATCTTGTTCATGCCAAGGAAATGGGTTTGTTGATCTAATACCTTTTATATCATCAATGATTATGACATATCATCTACTAATACAGTTTTCCTAAATAATTATAAAATAATCTGCAACTGCAGAAATATCACAGCTGTGAACAATGTCCTATTTTTTGGCCATCTTGTATGTGCAGTTATGTCTGAGTAAATATGTAGACTGAGTTTGTATGTACCAACCTTATTAATATATTTGGGGTGAAAAACATTAACAAAAATACACGGGTTCTTGTTTATCTTGGAATTTGCCTGTGATGGATACTTTTTTTTTTTTTTTAAAAAAGGAAGGTTGTTGCAGTAATGGAGTCATTAAAGAAACAACTTCTAGGGCCAGAGAACTTGGATTTGAGTCCTGTCTTTGCCATTTTCAAGCAGATTAACTGATTAACCTTTTTAAAGCTTTGGTTTCTCAGTTGTTAGCTTGTGAACACTATAGCGTTCATGGTGCTGTTACAAGAATTACAAGAAATGGAACATATTAAGAACCTGGCTTAGTATTTGTATGATGGAAAATGTCCAATAAACATTACACTGAACTCTGTCTTTCTGTCTACTTTAGTATTTGGTCTCAAGGAGAGTTACAGTGTTCTCCAGAGGTGTCTATTACAAATAACTAAAATTTATCTACTTTAAAGCACCAAATATTTTTTCTATTTTACTCCTTAATATAGAAACTTTAAAAAATATAGTGCATATCTTCAAGAGTACTGACAGAGTATGCTGACAGAATACACTCAGCATGGTTTAACCATTTCTAGGTAGCTTAGGACCAACAATGGAGACAAATGATCATATTCTTGATTTAGTAAGATTATCTTTTAGGTGTCAATGCACAGTGAGGGATCTTTGCCTTTTCACTGGCCCAAACCATGTTGGTATACTTATCAGATTCCTATATTTGTTTTGCAATACTTTTTAAAAATCTTTTCTCCTATGTGGATTATAATTGAAGATCAGAGACTGAGAAGAGAAATGAGACAATGTGTATAGCACATAATATAATCTTGGGAGAATTTGTTTGGGAGGCAGAAACTGAGATCTGGTTAAGGGGCCTCATGGAGCCAGGACTAAATCTACCCTGCTGGGTTCTGCTGTGCTCTGGCAAGATCTCATCATAGGCAGGGCCAGGGTTTCATACTCTTGTGGAATGGAAGAGGGAGAGGTATCTTTGGGCTTCCATGGAGTTACTACCTACAGCTCAGTATGTTGATGCCTAGTCTTGACAGCCTCTCACTCTAAAAGCACCTACATGATGCACGTCTCCAGAGTCACCGCAGGTGACTTGGAGATATAGGTGTCAGCACTCTCAGTTGTCATTTTATTTTTGCTATTAGGATGATAAAATGTGACAGTGTGTAGCACTTTCCTCCCTCAGCTCACCTCTCTAGATCCTTCTAGTTTGCCATCATGCCAGAAACCCCACTTTGTTAGACTATTTTCCAAACAAAAGCTAATACTTCAAGACCACTCAGGGAAACAGTATGCGTTTTGTGCACAAATTCTCATCTAGTTTTACTGTTGCTCAGAGGTATTTTTTGCTTACCTTATGGTTGTTGGCTGAGTTCTGGAGGACACGGGTTTGATAGATGCTACCTCTGGTTCAGTGAAGCGTTACATCTTCTTTTCTTGCTGGGCCAACTGTGAGGCTTGACATGCCATGTACTAGATGAGAAGACATTGCCATTGCCTAGAAATGCTACCCTTCAGTTGTAACTCTGGTATCCCATTTTTTGAGCCTAATCTCCATCATTCACCATCTCAATTCCATTCCTCCTCTCTGCTTCTTCTCAAACTTCATTGAACTCCCAGGACTTTGACCTCCAATTTTTCTTCATCATCAGCTTCTTTTGTTTTTATTACCTTTTCTAGCCAGAGCAGATGACACAATCCCATTGCTATATTGCATTAGTAAAAAAATATTTTACTCTCTCACCTATCCCCTTCATGCTTCTGTTTCACTCACTTAAAATGTTTTAACAGTGTAGAATGCAATTGGTTTTACAACTTGGCTGCTGAGCAGTATGGAGGTGAGAGGTAGAGGTACAGGAAACAGTTCTAACAGATCTAGACAACTCTATAGATTGGGGACAGTGAAGACAATAAGACCTCTGCAAGGACCACCAGTTCCCTTATGCGTTGCTAGTCATCTGCCTTTCCATTCTCCATAACGCTGTCACACAAACTGTCAAGTTTCATTAAGCTCTCATTAGGTTCTATGTCTCCCATATCCTCTTCAATTCTAGTGAGTGTTTCACTGCCTACTTTCCAGAAGATGCAGAGGTTATCATAAACTTCTCGACTTCTTGAGTACTGCCATCGATTTTCTTTGTTTCCGTTTTTCTATGAGTTTAGTGGATGAGTAATCTCTTCTCCTTTCTGCAACTGTCTTCCCACATGTGCTCTGCATACCCCTACCTTTTGCTCTCAGGTATCTCAGTTCATCAGTCAGTGATGAGGGACTGTACCAGCTCTCTTAACAATCATTCATCCCTCCTGGGTCCCTTAGGAAACATTTCTTTCTCTTGGTTCCCACTGGTCAAATCTGGCAAATTTGAGCATCAAAATAAATAATGAGATTGATGTGTAGAATAAAGTAAGAAAGCCATGAGTTCAGACTGAGTTAAATAAATACCTAAAAAAATGGAAAAATAGTGGGAGAAAAGCTCTTTCTTGCATGCTGACAAATAAAAGAAAAATTGAGTTAGAAAATAATAATTTGGCAGCTCCTATATTGTTTCAGGTAAGGATTATCTATGGATGCTAAAACTACTGGACAAATGTTTTTGGAAGTAACAGGGTATTTACCTAGTCTCAAAGAATTTTCCCAGAAGATGTTTATTAATTACAAAAAGGTAATTAGTAACTTTACAGAGAAGGAAACTGGCAGACACCACCTTAATTAAATGAACACAGTTAACATCTGCAGCAATGGGACAAATAGATGTCTGCATTTTCTAATAGGATGCCATGAGAAGGACACAACCTCATTTTTGTGGTCTTTCTATAAAAAATGCATAACCTGAATCTAATTGTGAGGAAACTATAGACAAACCTAACCAAGTGATGGTATACAAAAATAAAAGGTCTCCAGTCTTCAAAAATATCAAGGTCATGGAAGAGAAAGAATGGAGCTTCCAGAATAAAGGAGAAAAAAGAGACATGACAACTAATGAAAAACAGCATGTGATTTTAGATTGGAGCCTGGACTCAACTTTATTTCTTTTGCTAAAAGGTCATTAAGTGAGGTAACTAAGAAAAATTTACATGAGGCCTGTTGATTAGATAATAACATTGTATTAGCGGTTTTTCCCCCCAACTTTATTGAGTTATTATTGACATTCAACTTATGTTAAGTTCAGGGTGTACAATATGATGATCTGATACACGTATGTATTGAGAACTGATTACCACAGTAAGATTAATTAATAGTTCCATTCTCTCACATTACTAACTTTTTTGTGGTGAAAATATTTAAGTTGTTCTTTTCACAACTTTCAAGTATAATATTGTTAGTTACAGTTACCATGTTGTACATTAGAGCCCCAGAATTTATTGATCTTTTTAAGTGGATGTTTATAACCTTTGACAAATATCTCCCTCTTTCTTCCACCCTGAGCCCTTGGCAGCTACCACTGTACCCTCTGTTTGTGTACAATCTGTTTAGATTTCACAAATAAGCGAAGAAATACACTATTTGTCTTTCTCTGACTTACTTCACTTAGGATAATATCCCTAAATTCATCCATATTATCAAAAATGGCAGGATTTCCTTTTTTTATTTTTATTTTATTTTATTTTTTTAAGATTTCATTTATTTATTTGAGAGAGAGAGAATGAGAGATAGAGAGCACGAGAGGGAAGATGGTCAGAGGGAGAAGCAGACTCCCTGCCGAGCAGGGAGCCCGATGCGGGACTCAATCCTGGGACTCCAGGATCATGACCCAAGCCGAAGGCAGTCGCTCAACCAACCGAGCCACCCAGGTGCCCAGGATTTCTTTTTTTTAAGTTGAGTTATAATTGACATACAAATTATTATTTCAGATGTATAATATAATGATTATTATTTGTATATTGTGTGAAATGGTTGCCACAATAAGTCTAGTTGACATTGGTCACCAATAGTTATACATTTTTTTCTTGTGATAAGAACATTCAAGATCTACTCTCTTAGCCAAATAAACAATACAGAATTACTAACTATAGTCACTATGCTGTACATCACATCCCCAAGACTTATTTGTTTTATAACTAGAAATTTGTACCTTTTGACCACCTTCACCCATTTCACCTACCCCCTGCCTCTGGCAACCACCAATCTGTTCTCTGTATCTGTGAGCTCAGTTGTTTTTTTTTTTTTTTAAACATTATGCATATAGGTGAAAACATACAGTATTTGTCTACCTCTGTCTGACTTATTTCACTTAACAGAATGCCCTCTAAGATTACCCATGTTGTCACAAATGGCAGCATTTCCTTCCTTTTTAAGGCTGAATAACTTTCCATTGTGTGTGTGTGTGTGTGTGTGTGTATATATATATATATATGAATGGATAAATAAAAAGTGATAAAGAAAAAAGTTATATATTCTTTATCTGTTCACTTATTGATATATATGTGAATGGATAAATAAAAAGTGATAATAAAGAAAAAAGTTATATATTCTTTATCCATTCACCTACTGATGGATTCTTAAGTTGTTTCCATGCCGTGGCTATTGTGAATAATGCTGCAGTGAACATAGGGGTGCAGATATCTCTTTGAGATAGTGATTTCGTTTTATTTGGATATATACCCAGAAGTGAAATTGCTGTATGATGTAGTAGTTCTATTAAAAATTTTAAAAGAACCTCCAAACTGTTTTCCAGCTGTGGCTGAACCAATTGACATTCCTCCCACACAGCACATAAGGGTTTCTTTTCTCCGTATCCTTGCTAACCCTAGTCATCTCTTGTTTTTTGATAATGACTATTCTAGCAGGTGTGAGGTAATATCCTATTGTGGTTTGGGATTTGCATTTCCCTGATAATTAGTGATATTGAGCACATTTTCAACCTGTTGGCAGTTTCTGTGTCTTCTTTGGAGAAATGTCTGTTCAGGTCCTTTGCCCATTTTTAAATTGGATGGCAATGATGATGATGATGATGATGATGATTGTTACTGAGTTTTGTGAGTTCATTATATATTTAGGATATTAACCCCATATTATGTACATGCTTTGTAAATAATTTCTCCCATTTCATTGGTTGCCTTTTTATTTTGTTGATTATTTTATTTGCTGTGCAGAAGCTTTTTAGTTTGATGTAGTCTCATTTGCTTATTTTTGCTTTTGTTTCTTGTGCTTTAGGTATCATCCAAAATCATCCAAAAAATCATGCCAAAACCTATTAAAGGAGCTTTTCCCATATGTTTTCTTCTAAAGTTTTACAGTTTTGAGTTTATATTCAAGTTCTAAATTTTGAGTTAATTTTTATGAGTGATGGAAGGTAGGGGTCTGGTTTTATTCATTTGCATGTGAATATACAGTTTTCTTTTCACCATTTATTGAAGAGACTATTTTTTCTTCATTTAGTATTCTTTGTTCCCTTGTCACATATTAGCTGAACATATACACATGGCTTTCTTTGTGACTCTCAGTTCTGTTCTGTTGGCCTGTGTGTCTGTTTTTATGTCAGTACCATACTGTTTTGATGACTGTAGCTTTATATTATAGCTTGAATCAGGAAGTATGGTGCCTCCTGCTTTGTTTTACTTTCACAGGATTTCTTTGGCTATTCAGGATCTCTTTGCCTTTGGATTGGAGAATTTAAACCATTTGCATTTAAAGTCATTGTTGATAGGAAAAAACTTACTAATGCCATTGTATTTTCTGTCTTGTATTTCCCTTGCTCCTTTCTTCCTCTTTTGCTGTCTTTCTTTCTGAATTGATTATTTTCCATGGTGGTATGCTTTGATTTACTTATTTTTATCTTTTTGTACCTACTATAGGTTTTCGCTTTTTGGTTACCATGAGGCTTACATAAAACATCTTACAGATGTAATAACATATCTTAAGCTGATAATAACTTAAATTTCATTGCCTACAAAAGTTTACCTTTTTACTTCCCCTTCCCCATATTTCATGTTCTTGCTGTCACAGTTTACCACTTTTTATATTGTGTATCCATTATTGAATTATTGTAGCTATAGTTATTTTTAATACTTTTCTCCTTTAAGCTTTTAAACTAGAGTTAAGGGATTAACAAACCACTATTTTATAAGTAATAGAATATTCTGAATTTGACTATATACTTACCTTTTCCATTATGTTTTATATTTTTATTGTTTTCATGTTCCTAATTAGCATCCTTCAATTTCAGCTTAAAGAACTCCTTTTAGCATTTCTTGTAAGGCATGTCTAGCAGTGATGAATTCCTTCAAATTTTGTTTAGGAAAGTCTTTATCTCTCTTTCATTCCTGAATGAAAGTTTTGCCAGGTAAGATGTTCTTGTTTGGCAGTTTTTTTGTTGTTGTTTGTTTGTTTGTTTTGTTTTGTTTTTTTTCTGTCAGCACTTTGACTATATCATCTGACTCTTTCCTGGCCTTCAAGGTTTCTACTGAGAAATCTGCTGATAGCTTTATGGGCATTCTCTTGTATGAGATAATTTTTTTTTCTTTTGCTATTTTTGAGTGTTTTGATTTTAGACAGTGCTAATATAATGTGTTTTGGAGAAGATCAATTTGGGTTGAAAGTTTGGGGTAACTTATTAGCTTCATGAACTTGAATATAGCTCAGAGAGGTTCTCTTTAAGTTGATTTTGTTTGACAACCTATGAGCTTTATGGACTTGGGTATCCAGATCTCTCCCCATTTTGAGAAGTTCTCAGCCATTATTTCTTTAAATAAGTTTTCTGCTTCTTTCTCCCTCTATTCTTTTTCTGAAACTCTGATAAGGTGTAGATTGTTTCTTTTAGTGGTAGCCCATACTTTATGCAAGCTTTTATCACTTTTTTAAAATTCTTTTTTCTTTTTGCTCCCTTTTCTTTTTTCTTTTTGGTCATTTGAAATCATCAAATGACAGTCTTGCAGTTCACTAACTCTTCAGCTTGGTTTAGTTTGTTATCAAAGTTCTTTTTTTTCATTCTTCAATGTAGTCCTTGTATTGTTCAACTCTAGGATTTCTGGTTTTTTGTTTTGTTTTGTTTTTAATGATTTCTGTTTCTTTGTTGAAGTTATCCTTTTGTTCATGAATTTATTTATTAAATTTCATTTATTCACCTATTTGTGTTTTCTTGTAGTTCACTGAATTTCTTTAAGGGGGTTATTTTAAAACTTTTTTGGACACCTCATAGATTTCTTCTTGTTTATGGCCAATTATTGGAGTTTTATTAGTTTCCTTTGATGATGTCATCATTAGAGTTTCCTTGACTGTTCATGATCCTTGTGGTTTTGTGTTGGTGTGTGCATAGTTGGGAAACTAGGCACCTCTACCAGTCTTTGCAGACTGGCCTCGGCAGGCAGAAGCCTTCATTCCTTAGCTAGTCCAGAGATTCTGGGATGGGCCTGTTATTGTGAGAGCCTGCCTAGAAGCTGGGGCCATGGGAACTGGCCTGGGGCTAGGGTGAGACTGGAGTCTGGGGATTTGGGAGTTGGCTTGTAACCTGAGGCCTCAGGGGCTGGCCTACAGAGAAGGTCTGTGGGAGCCATTCTGACATTGGGGTGGGCCAGTTGTCTAGATCTTTGGCAGCCACCCTTGAGGCTAGGGCTGCAGGACTGGCCTGGTGCTGAGGTGGGTTGGGCATCTGACAGGAGCTAGCCTGGGGTTGCAGGAGTCAGCCTAGTTCTGGGGCCTGGGTCCATGTTTACCTTGAGCCTGGGTTCACAGGGGCTGATTGTGTGCTTGGGGCCAAGGAGCCACCTGGGGCCATGGGAGTCAGGGTAGTGCTGGGGTTGGCTGGCTCTGAGGTCCATGGTAAAGTTGGACACTCACCTCATTCTCCTCCACAGGAAGGTGTCTCTCTCTGCACTGGGTACTTGTGCTTGGGGAAGGGTGTTGAGGTAATGTGAAGCTATGTTTCCTTACCTTCTTCAATGCATCTTTTCTTATTTCTATGCTTAACCCAGGTGCTATAATCCCTCACCTGGAGTCCTTGGCTCTTGTGAAGGTACTTTTGCATGCAGATAGTTGCTCAAATTGATGTTTCTGGAGGATACAAATGCTAGAATTCCTATACCACCATTTTGCTGATGTCACTTTCATCAGAACTGTATTAGTGTTAATGTCCTGATTTTGATAGTTGTATGGTGCTTATGTAATAGAATGCTATTGTTTTTTAGTAAACATATATTGAAATATTTAGGATATTGGGATGAAAGGGGAATCATGTCTGCAATCTACTCTTATATGGTGTTGAAATCTTAAACACACACATATGATAAAGCAAATATAAGAAATTAACACTGGGAGAATCGGGGTGAAGAGTATGTGGGAATACTTTGTGCTTTTTTTATAGCTTTAATGGAACTCTCAATTTATTTTGGAATCAAGAGTTAAAAAAACAAACCATCATTCTTTTAGCCTTACATTTCTTTCTAGGTGTTATACATTCAGTATATTTTCTCTTTGTAGCCAAAAGTGTTGGGAAAGTAGTCTGCCTTCCTGGTACTCACCTCTTTGTTTTGCCATAACTGGATTACATTTCTAAGTTAGTGAAATTCCTTTCTTCCAGGTGATCAGTAATCTCCTAGTTGCAATTTCTAATGAAAACTCAATCAAACCTTACTTCATTCCCTGACAGCAGCAGTATACATTGTTGATCTCCTTATTGATACCTTTCTTGTTAGCTAGACTCCTGCATGAAATCCTGCTTCCACATACCATATACCAGAAGCATCCCCTGTTCAACTCTTCTAAACTAAGTGTGTCTCTTTATCTCTCGCCTTCTCTTCTATCCCCCACCTGCCTAAATATGCTCTTCTTTTCTCTCTTTTTGGGGATTGACATTGCTGTCTATCTATTTACCTGGGTCAGAAACCATTTTTCCCTCACTCTACCTCAAATCAATGACAATTCCTACAATTCTGTGAATTTCTCTCAAGTCTGTCCCTTTATCTTTATTTCCATTTCTATGTCTATTGCTTTAGCTTCGGCCTGTTTATTTTCTTGCCTGGGTTACTTAACTATGTTATAGATTTTGGACTCAGAAAGTGTTGACTTGAGCTTCCTAGCTGTGTAAAAACAAGTTGGTCACACTCCTTGAGACTCAAGTTCCTCATCTGCAAAATAGGCTTAATAATGTGTACATAGGGAATTTTTTGGTGACCGTTAGATGAGGTGAGGTATCAGGCAGTGTGCGTTAGCTGTGGAGGATTATACCTACGCTAGCTGCTGTATTTCCTCGACTGGCCTACCTTTCTAGAAGCGTACTTACTATACTGGGTCTTTGCTTTTGCAAAGTGCATGCTGCCAGTGAGGTCAGGAGAGAGTGAGGGCATATACAGTTGTAAGGGGGTGAGAATAGTCAGCTGGTTCAGATAAAATGCCATTCTCTTAACACACAGACTTACACATGTGCTCATGTCTGTCCCTTGGCATTACGTAGTCAATAATCATGGCAACTATACTTTTATTGACAATGATATGTAGCATAAAACAAGACCTCTACAACCCCTTTCTTGTTTTTCACAAAAGTAGTTCCTTTGGTTTTTTCATTAGCTTACTCAGGAACAAATGTGCATTGGTAGAGTCCCAATAAATCAATTAGGCAGTGCTTTTAAGCAACAATGGAAATAGGAGTCAGAAGCTCTGTTAATACCTTGTCTTGGGCAGGACAATGCTCAGCACTTGCTCACATACTAAAAGCACAGTCACACAGGTCAGTTTTATGTTTGCTGAAAGGCTGATTGGTTATTTTACTGAATGGATGCTGCAGCTCTTGTGTCAGGTTTTATATACCTAATTTAATTGTTGCCACTGGCAACAGTGGGATCCATGTCAACTACCGATGCCATTTATGCTACTGAAGCAAAGTCTGTGCCAACGTTCCCATTAGCAATCTCTGTGTTTAAAAGAATACTGATTGAATAAAGAAACAAATGGAAGGAGAGAAGCTTCAAGAATTCTGAAGATATGTAGATAGGGCCACTCCTGGCCAAAAAGATAAGGACTGTGGATTAATTTGTTCATTCAACAAGTATTTACTGAATATCTACTATGTCCTATCCGGTGTGCAGGGTGTACATGGTTAACAAATCATAGTTCTAATCTTCCATGAAGCTTATAGTCTAGAGTGGAACACAAATTATAAGTAGATAACAAGCAAATATGTAATTACTAATTGTGATTAGGTACGATAAGAAGCATAAACAATGCTGTAAAAGATTTTAACTAAATGGTGTATACATAGAGTCAGGGAAACCCTTTCTCAGATAGTGATGTTCAAACTAAAATTTGAAGGGTGCAAGTTGTTGCCAAAGTTGGTCAAGTTCTAGGCAGAGAGATCTGCATATTCAAAGTTCCTAAGACTAGAAGGGAGTTTGGAGTGTCCATAGGTGCAGAAAGTTGGCTGGCTTGGCAGGATTGATTGTTCATTATGGTCATCATGGATTTATAGTGAAGCTAAAATGTTCAGGTTTTTTTTCTCTAGTGTCTATCAACTCTACAGGTGCAGGTGTGGACAAGTTAGACAGTTGGGCTCATTTGGAGTTGGTTGTTTTTTTGTTTTGTTTTGTTTTGGTGAGTGTGATGATATATAGAGAGATGGAGAGTTGAAAGAAGTCCAAAAAGTGCAAGGGAGTACTTTGTAAATCAATCTTGGGATCTAAAATAAAGAAGAATGAAAGTAAGGCAGGAGGGATTGTATGCCTAGGGAGTAAGGAGTACGGAAAATGAGTTGAGGGGCTATAGATAGGTTAAACAACATCCAGGGGTGACAATGAGGATGGGTATCTGAGGCCTAGAGGAAGAGCATTTTGGTAATGAGAAGTTGTGAATATTGGGGTGGGTTTAAGTTAAATATCTTCCACTTAGAGGGATGGAAGTGGTGTGATATCCTCAGAAGTCTGTCTATATTGGTAGTTTTATTACCTCTAGATTTGTCTTCACTTTATGTGCCTGTATATTTACTGTTGATATTTGCCACTCCTCACTCCCTAATACACAGCTTCCTCTAAGTCTGTCTTCCCAAAGCTGAAAACCCTTTTGGAAAAAAAAAATCCATTTTCATTAAAACTTGCTTGCTTCTCTACTCCATTCTCTGGATCCTTGCCAGCTGATATGTTAGTTAACAAGAAAAACAAATTTAGTTAAAATTAATTTGGGATGATAGTTTAATTTGTTGTTCCAGATAACACATTTGCATTTTAGCAGAAGCTTTTAATAACAAATAGAAAAGAGTAATATAGAAATTCAAGCTAGAGAGAAAAATATTGTGGTGCAGAACTTTTTTTTTTTCCGCCTTTATGTAAAATCCTGGGAATAGTCATTTAATTTACTTATATGTGGGGTTAATCCTGAAGATGACCAATATGAGAGTCTTTTTTTTTAGAGCTGTAGCAGAATTGGAGACATATTACTTGCTATAGAGCGAAGTAAACCTAGAAATTTAGTCCCATTTCTAACTTTTGGAGGTAAGGAAAGTAGGCCTAGAAAACAAAATTAGTTACCTTACCTAATTACTCAGCTAGATAACTAATCAAACCCCAGTCGTACCACACTATATACATTGTACTTTTTATCTTCCAGAGACATTAAAATTGAACCTTCTCAAATAGGTGGAAGAATGTCCTATTATAAAAGTCATTCAGAAATGGAGATCCTACAGTCTTCTAAAATACTTGGCACAATGCTTAGGAACCTTTAATAACAGGAAATTATCCATTACAATTCAGCATAGGGTAGTGGAAAGAACTCTGGTTTTGAAATAAGAGAGGCTTGTGGTCATAGTTGTGGTAGGCAGTCTAAAATGTCCCCCAACTATCTCTACTTTGCCACATTCATACCTTTGTGTAATTCCTTCCCTTAACTGTGGGCTGAACATAGTGACTTGCTTCTAATGAAGAGTATATAGCAAAAATGGAGGAATACCATTTCCAATCTTAGGTTATAAAAAAACTGTGGCTTATATCCATATTGGGCACTCTCTTTGCTCTCTCTTGGATTATTTTGTCTGGGGAAAGCCACCTGCCATTTTGTGAGATAGCAGCCTGTGTGACAATGAATCTAGGTCTGCCAACAACCACATCAGTGGTTTTGGAAGTGGATCACTCGTCTCTCCTCCACTTCAGCAGCCCCTTGTTCAGTTGAGTCTTCAAATGAAATTGTGATGTTGGCTGGTAGTTTGGCCAAACTGCAACCTCATGAGATACCTTGATCCAGAGGTACCCAGACAAATTGTGACCCTATTCCTGACCCACAGAAACTGTGAGATAATTCATGTTTGTTTTAGTAACATACTTTTGTATTAGTCCTTGCCTTTCTGGGGCTCAGTTTTTTCACCTGTGCATGTTCAACAACTGAACCAAGTGGTCTTTGAGGTCATTTATGTGCAGATTGCTATTAGTCATCTAATTCCTCATGTGTTAGCATAAGCCAATTCTATCTAACTGTATCTTTAGTAGTGATGAAGAAGAGTCAGCCATAATTTTCTAGAAGTAACCCTTCAAATATTAAGACTATAGGAAATCCTGTAGCCTCCCTTCCAATCCAGCATGTGAAAATAATATGAAACCTTTGATGTGTGAGGATTTGGTTTTATCTTATTAATCTCTAATGCTAAATTTATTTCTTTAAACAATAGCACTACACTGTTAAATGCTGTATCACCTAAATCTTACTCTTTATAAAATCTTAGAAGGAAGGGCACATAGATGCATTTTTTTGCCCATATAACTTGACGTGGGCTTTATAAAGCTTTAATTTCCAGGAAGTAAATGTCATGATTGGTTCTTATTTGACAAAACAGTCACAAAGACTGACTTTTTACCCTAGGTAAATTGACAACCCTGAAGATTGTATCAGAAATGTGTTTTTATTTTTTTAAATAATTTTTTATTGTTATGTTAATCACCATACAGAAATGTGTTTTTAGTATCTATTTGGACAAGGCATTTTGGATGTGGGGTTGACTGTGTAGTCAAAAATATTTTCTCTAAACATGCAACAGAGTCTTTCTGCTAGGCACCTATTATTAGATGGCCAATATGTTGTTACTGATTCATTGATCTGGGTTTTAGCATATGTTTTCCAAATGGAACAGAAACTACTCCGTTGGCACGCTAGAGGAATGAGGCCAATTAGCCTTCAGAGAATCCTGGACTCCATTCATTTGTGGTAATTCTATATAACAACTCATTAAAAATAATACGAGTGCTATGTAAAACCTTCCCTGGGTATTGATTTCTGTTTCTCATTTTGTTGTCTTTGAATCAGAGCCCTTATTATCCACATTGTATGCTATTGCTTCTCCTGGAAAGCCAAAGAAATGCGTTGGTTTGGTTTGGGATGTGTGTGTATTCGCATGTATATTTTGTGTCATGGTGGATAAATTTACAAAGGAATGATTATGGCGTCTCATATTAACTTTGCCACTTCTTTGTGTTATTAAGCTATAGAAGTTAGCCAGGGATGGAACCCATGTTGTAAACAAATGTTTATGATCATTAATGCCAAAATGGTCTAAAAACAGATATTTAGAAGCCTAAAATACGAAAGCAGACCATAAGCAGCACATACACTCTTCTTTATTTTCTGTCTTGTGAGTTGCCCTCATATCCCATTTTTGTGAAATTTGTTACAGATGCTAGAACTTAGCCACTCAGGTTCTGAAATCTCTTCGGTTATCCAAGGATGTGATTCAGCCTAATGACTGAGGGGGTTTGCTGGCAGTGCCCACAGGCCGCTCCCCGCTCCCTTCCTGTCCCTTGTCCTTGACGGAGGCCGCGTAGGAGACCGCTAACTGCTTGCTGTGATAGCTCGGCCAGTGATGAGGTGACCTGTGGCTTAAGGCTCAGGGAAGACCACCAACTGCTTTCAGCTAGGTCAGTGACCAGCTGTCAGCTGGGGAGAGTCTCCTGTCAGTGCCAGCCTGGGGGAGATTCAAAGTGCTGACCTGGAGGGGAAAGGGGAGAACTTCTCAAGAACTCACTCCATTTGCATTGTAAAGACAGAGAAGGAGGTGACTTTGGGAGGCAGCCCTCATCCCTTAGACCGCCCACAAAGAAGCAGATGCATTTAAAGGGGTGGAGGCATGGGGCAAGACAGAATTCTCCTTCTTTGTTGATTCACTGCCTGATTTTTATGCTGCTTTAAATGCAGAGGCTTTCCTTTATTAAGAAATGTGTTTTAGACTAGACTTAATGCTGCATCTCGCTGATTTTTTTAAAAACTTGCTCTTGGAAATACTTCAACTTGATGGTAGCTAATTTGCAAATAAGAAAATAAATAACTTAGGTTTCTTTTCAGGGCTAGAAAGTGGATTTTAATCCTATAATATTTTCCTCAGTCATCACCAAGCTTAGTGAAGAGAACAGCCTTAAAAACAGGAAGCTTTGCAGTGATTCCATGGCAGCATGTGCCGGAGAGAGGAGAGAGAGAGTGTGTCTGAGAGCATCATAAAAACCAGGGGAAAGGCGCTCCATAAATATGCGGGTAGTTATTTATTACAAAATAAATTATGTATTGACATGAGGAATTACACCATAATTTTCTGTTTGAGATGGTACCAAAGTAAATTGGTTTCTATCTAAAAGGTCACATGGAATGTTGGCTTTGTGTTCCTGTCATGACATTTGCCTTATTGGCATTCAGGAGCATTCCCTCTGCTTCATGCAATCACTGTCTCCTTTCACTGTGTTTACAGATAATCCAGCAACTTTGCAGGCCAAATGGTTTTCTGAATATGAGCCCACAAAGCATTGAATCAGACAGCCTCCTGCTTAGAGAGTTTTCATCACAGTTCAGCCATAAGGCAAACATCAAAAATTGCTTTAGAAGGAAAAGTGACAGGAAATTGTTCATAATTTGCCATCACAATAATTAAGAGTGGCTAGCACTATTGCAACCACTGTTTAATTTCCCCTTCTTTAAAATTAACTCTGTTATTGTCACCAACTGCTCGGTGGTGAGACCGATTAACACTGTTTGTCTGAGGGCTTCTATTCCCGGGAACACATCATTCACTCACCTCCGTGTGGAACCAGCTATGCATCTTGATCCAAGCTGTTTTACGTTTACAGTGAGGACATGCGTGAGCCTTAAAAGAGTAGCCCAATTGCTAAACTGCTGTTTAAAAGGCCTCTCATGAAATATCCTGAACTGCATATGGCTTAGAATAAATAATCAAATGCCTTACAGCCAGGGGAAAAAAAGGAAAGTAGAAAGTGTCTTAACCAGTGTTCAGTGGTTTTCATGCCTGATTTGGTAGGTTAAGGTTATCAGAAAAGTCAGTTCAAGTGTGCTTAGAAACCTTAATGACACCTCTCAACTCCCTTGGCAGGCATCTCATGAAGGGGAGCAGGTTATTAGAGGCATAAATTAGAAACCCCATCTTTGGTAAATGAACTGATTAGTGTCATCCTGTGTCTGGGCTGTCCATGGCTAGAACGGCTAGAGTTTCTGTCCTGGGTGTTATACTTCATGCACATTCTCAGGACTCCAAAGTCACGATGCTCTCAGTACTCTTTCCCGGGCTCAGCACATCCTGCTTCTTACTGCACTAATTTGTGTGTTGATTTCCTCTCTTATCAGGCATTAAGCACTTTGAGGTCAGAGTTTTAAAAGCTCACAGTTCCCAGCATATAGCATAAAATAGCCTCTGACTAAATATTTGTTGACCGATGGACTAAAAGATGAATGATTGACAGTACTCACACAGAAGTTGGGGGAGAAAATCTCTGCACCGTAGGTCCTGTGGGCTATCATTAACTGTCCCAACCCAGAAGGACCCTGGCTACAGAATAGCAAATTAGATTCTGTTGAAAGAAAAAAGAAGCCAATTACTCTTAGGGGAAAATTTTGCTAAAATCCTTATTTATTAATTCAACATAATGTGTTGAGTGCCTAGCCTAAACCAGGCACTGTTTTAGGCACTTGAGACTTATCGATGGGCCAAACAATTCATGCAGTTGTGGAGTTTATATTCTGGTGCAAGAAGTCAGGCAATTAATAATAACTATAATAAGTCAATCATGGATTATGCTGGAATGTGACCTAGGCAGTGAAAATAGTGAAGCAGGGGAAATGAGGTTGAGGTACTGGGGGTGGGTGTTAGGCATGGGTGGGTCTCAATTTTAAATAGGGTCAGCAGGGTAAGCCTCCCTGGGATGACAGCATTTGGGAAAAGACTGGAAGTTAGCATAGGAGTTACTATGTGTTTGTTAGAAGAGGAGCATTCAAGGCATAGGAAGCTGCCTGAGCAAAGGCCCTAAGTTGGGAGCATGCCTGGAGTATTCTGTGTGGAGGACAGGGAGGTGGATTAGAACAATCCACAGGGATGTAGTAGGAGATGAGGTCAGAGAGGTAACAGAACACCTGATCAAGGGCTTGGTAGACCATTATAAAGCCTTTGGCCTTTACTGTGAGTGACAGGGTTAATCTAATTCACTCCCTCCTTTGTACTTGAAACTCCCATTTCCCATTTGTACTTATATCTATTTCAGCAAATAACACATCATGTTAAACTGTTTGTGTCTTTTTCCCTTGCTAGACTCTCGGGTTCTAAATGCAATTTTTAAATCTCATTCTTCTCTGTATCTGGACCAGAAGAATGAATGCACATTATAAATGCTCCATTATTATTTGTTGGGCAATTATTATATATTGGGCAAACAAATCACAGGAGTAGGGATTGTGCAATATTGTAAAGGAACGTAGATCGCAGATAGTTTCTGGGGCAAAAGAGTTGCTGTAAGAATGCATCATACACTTCTTAGCTATAGGCTAGTGTTTTTCTGCTCAAGTCCTCTGATTTTTTTTTTTACTTGTGCAGTTTTCTCACCATTGTCTAATGGCTGCTTCCAAAAACCCAGCTGCAATGCTGAAGCTGGGAGTATCTTTCTCTCTAGGGAAACTTTGGTGGTTAAGCTACTGGTCTCATGAGCTAGGGCTCTGAATCTAAACCTTACATGCACGTTGGAATCCATGTGGAGCCTTTATAAACTATTGTGCCTCATCACAGAGCAATTGTACCAGACATTCTGAGGGTGGGGCTCAGGCATGGGTATATTTTAAAACCTCCTAGGTGATCCTGATGTCCAGCCAGAGCAAAGAGCTATTGATCTGGAGGTGTTCCAAGACTTTCAGAAGTGGCCCATGTTCTTTATGAACATTTGAGCTACAACAAATGGAATATAAAAATTTGGTCATTTCCCCAAACCCATCAATTCTTGGTAGAGGCATGGCTTTTATATCATGGTGGCAACTCAAGGGTGTCTTATTACATCTGCATGTCTGTATAGGTGCAGGTGTGGTGGTGAGACGGGAGAGCTTTGAAGGTTGTCTGTTCTCTAGGATAACCAACTTATTTGTAAATCAGCCCCCATGAGATACTCACAGAAGCTAAATCAGGAGCCAGTTCCTGGGTCTTCTCTCAGAAGAACACATATCAAGGTGAACTTGCATTCTGGGAAGCAGCAGTGCTGGCTATACATCCTCATGGACAAATGAAACGATCTTGTACCCCAGCTTGGTTCTCATCACAGGTTAAGTACTGTTCCACCATGGCTTAGCACATTCTAGTCTAAAGATTGTTAAAGCTTGCCTATGGCCCCTGATTTAGGCAATGCATGCATTTATTCAGTCACCTTGGGCTTGGGTGTCAAATGCCAGCCACTCAGGGTTAGCTGATCCTTAGCTGCCCATGTGAGTGCTGATGGTGCCTACTGCACACCATGGTCATGTACACATTTCCTCTTCACAAAATGTTAAAGCTGGCGTTTTGACGTACTTGGGAAAAGTCTTGCCTTCTTAATTTACTCATCTTTCAGACTATTCTCAGTGCCAGAGCAGGGCCACGCATCATTAGGCTCTGTGAATGTGTGATGAATCTGATTTTTTTATATCTTCATTTTCGCCTTTTTTTGTGTGTCACTAAATACTCTTGGAGTATCTACTAGGTACTGTGCTACATTCTGGGAGCACAGGATAGGTATGGTACTCTTCCTTCAGCTCACATCCTAGACAAGGAAATGGACATAGAAGCAGAAGATCAGAACTTAAGACAGGAGCTCATCAGGCATGGAGAAAGATAGGTGGTAGTGGGAGGGTCTTATAAGCTATGGGCGTCATGAAAAGTGAGGAGTTAGGAAAATGCATTAGGGTTTAGAGAGCAAATCTATTCCTGAAGTAGAGGCAGTGGAGGGGATGGTGGTGGAGGTGAGACTGGAGGCATAGACTGGGATCAGATCGTAAAGCATTTTCATGCCAAGGGAATTTGGACTTGATCATGAAAAGGCAAGACGGTACAAATGAAAAAAAGATAAAAATATACTTAACTTTTGTAATCAGAAAAATTTGATTAAATTCTGACTCTGCCACTTATTAGTTATATAATATCGTGTTAATGATTGTAAATAGTTCATTCTCTATTTCTTCATCTATAAACATGACAATAAAATAAACATGATAATACCTACCTTGCAGGGTTAGTTTGAGGGCTAAATGAGGCAATGTTCGTGAAAGTTGAGGGCAGCCATATGGTAGATTCTAAAGCTATGCCATCCAACTACTCACTTAATTAAAATTAATTAAAATAACAAGATTTATTTTTGAGATCCACTAGCCACCTGTCAAGTGTACAATGCCATACGTGGCTGGTGGCTATCATATAGGAAAGCACTGATATAGGACATTTCCATCATTGCTGAGCTTTCTATTGGGCAGTGCTACTCCATAGAGGTTTCCCTTGCCTTTCCGGAAGCATCAGGCTTCTAACTGATGTAGTTAATGTGCTGAAAGTATGTGATGTTGTATTCTAAAAAAGGTTTTCTTCATAATAAAGCTTGGAAATGTGCTCAGATCAAGATTGGATTTCTCTCTGAGATGTCAGTCAGAAGCTCACTCTCGGGCCTGTGCTGATGTGCTGCTGCTGCCCCTGGATCTCTCTTGCAGTCATTCTGCCCGCCCTGCCTCTAGGCTTGGATTTATACTTAGTTCTCTCAGAAATGGCCACAGTGACAAGCAAAATGCTCTGGAGCCGAGGCATAAGTTTCCCTGGGGACTTACTTCAGGATCTAAACAACAATTCTCTATGGGATTGCCTATAGGAGTGACTCGTGCCATTTCAAATAACAGCTTAATTCATCCTGTTCCCTTTACTAAGGTTTCGTAGCCCAGAACATCAGGGATGATGGCCATTTCTGGTGACAGGTAGACACCTGCACTGAACTCTCAATTCACTTCAGCTTAAGCCACTTGCCCAGAAAGAGTGTATTAACTTCCAGTTTCTACTTAACTTTGGTTTTGCTCAGGGAGCTAAAGTTGTAAGCACAGGTCCTTTTCCCACATGGAATAGTTATTTTCAGGATTAAAAAAATTTAGAGGGACCATTGAGAGAATGGAATGTATAAAATTTAGTCAGTAAATTAAAAAAAATTAGTTAAAGCTTTCCTTAATCACCTTGGGAAAAACAGGTTCTTGCTGACAATTGTATCATGGTGCTGTATTATCACATAATTTATTTTGCACACATAATTGACTTTTACTTGAGAAGCAAGAAAGCCCATGTGGAAATGTTAAAAAGAAGTCAAGTGAGAGACCAGCTAGGAGAAATTAAATCCATCAGTGTGTAAATATAATAAGGTGAAAGGAATCTGGCATTTATTGAGGGGTATATGCAAATGCAGTGAGTTGCTAGAAGGGATATTCTCTGGGGCCTGCAATGACTCAGGGAATTTTGAAGAATTGGCAGAGATTCAGCTGGTCATGAAAGGTGGTTGGGATTTTGGTGAGAAACGGGGAGGGATTTCAGAGAGGGAAGATGTGTGAAGTTGTAGAGATGGAAATGCAAAAACTGTCTTCTTTAGTGGTAAGTAAACAGACCATTCTGACCAAACACACATGTATTATATGGATGAGAAATAAATGAGAAGTAAGGGTAGCAAGGGACAGACCTTGAATAATATAGCAATAACTAGGTAAGTGTTTTTACTGCACACTTTTAAATCAGACAATGAGCTGAAACATTTTCAATATGCATTATTTAATTTAGGCTTTGTAATAGTCCAATGAGGTGGGTATTATTATTCACATTTTACAGATGAGGCAATTTATATTTGGAGAGGTTACATAGTCTTCCCAAGGTGTTAGGAGACAATCCTCCATGGATCTTTTGCATCTCTCTACATCTTTGGAGCAGGGCCATGGGCTGCCTCTGTTCTGGACTGACTTTTCATGGATGTTTGCATAGCTAACAGCTTTGAAAGGTAGAGCCAGTATCTTCTTCTGGAGCAGGGAGCAGGTTTATTTATTGTCTGGTGCAATAAAAACAATGTCTCCCTTTGGGGCTAAGATTGAGCAAGTTTACTGCCCATTATAAAAGATTTGGGTACCCTGAACTCAGAATTCCTTTCCTGGAATGCCATGCGTAAGAGTCATTTGATCCTTTCACATTGCCCTGTGGGAACTGAGGCTCAAGGAGATAGAGTGAGTGGTGACACTTTTGGCTACCTAGTGCTATTTCTCTGAGTAGTTTGTTTTTAATTAAATTTATTTATTTTTAATTATAATTATTATTTATTTGATTTTCTTATCTCTGACCCAGGAATTTTTTGTCTTCTTCCAGCATCTATGAAACTGTGACAGACTAACTTGTTAGCTTACAAATAGGGTCAGTTCTCAGAGCATTCACAGGTGTTGACCTAAACATCTGGTAAATAGTGAAATGACCTTAGAAGTCAATCAGGGGTGCCTGGGTGGCTCAGTTGGTTAAGCATCCAACTCTTGATTTTGGCTCAGGTCATGGTCTCAGGGTGGTGAGATTCAGCTGGCGTTGAGCTCTGTGCTCAGTGGGGAGTCTGCTTAAGATTCTCTCTTTCCTTCTCCCTCTGCCCCCTCCCTCCGTGCATGTGCTCTCTCTCTCTCTCTCTCTCAAATAAATAAATCTTTCAAAAAAAAAAAAAAGAAATCAACCACTCTTAAGTTGTAAGGGCTTGTGCTAGAGTAGTTTGAAAGGAAGAAATAAGCCCCACGTCGGGCTCCCTGCACAGCAGAAAGCCTGCTTCTCCCTCTCCCACTCCCCCTGCTTGTGTTCCCTCTCTCGCTGTGTCTCTCTCTGTCAAATAAATAAATAAAATCTTAAAAAAGAAATGAAAGGAAGAAATAGATGCCAAAAAACAGAAAGGAGGAAACAAGGTTGGTGAGAATATTTTGGGATAGAGTATGGAGCCAGAGGTGGTCAGAAAGTATTAAAGGTCAAAAGATATTAAAACTCTAAGCTTGAGCAGATGAATGAAAAAATTAATAAAGTGAGGAGGAACTTTACTATTGGAGGAACAGGGGCAGGTTGTTTTCTGCTTTTAGAGTTTTACTTCCCTGACGTTAAGTGCTAGATATTTAAAAATTCTCTGCACAGGATCTAGCAGAGGAGGTATGCAAAACCCCTAACAACTAGATCTCCCCTCTTCTCACCTTATTTCAATTTGGGTGGATAGAGCTAGTGAGAGAACCTGGGAGGTAGCCGATTACTGTTGGCATCTCTGTGGGTGAGTGTGTGGAGGGAAGAGGAGCAAGGGCCTGGAACAATGGCCCAGTTACTTCTGAGACCATTTCAGGTGTTCTCAGGCTGGCTGCTGGCTGTGTCTCTCAGAGTAAAGCTTGGCTTCTAAGCACTATTGTTTTGCAAAAACACCAATGCAGTTATGCTAGGTGATCACTTTGCTCTCTTACTCTTTTCTTCGATGGACTTTTTAATAATAAAAGCTCAAAATATCATCTACTGCTCCTGCAGTATCACTTATGGTGGCAAAAATGTAAATATTTTCTTCCTTTGTTACCTACATAATAATTTTTTTAAAGAAGCAATGACAGACAGATTAAAGGAAAGGCAAATAAACTCCATCTACTTATATATTACTATCTCCTGACCCCTATGTCTTCATTAATAGTTCAGAAAATCATATCAGGTTGTCTTTTTAAAATAAAAAGAAATCCTCCAAGAAGAATCCAAGTTGGTAGAACCTGAGCAGCACAGTTGCAATGCTTAGTGTATTGTATTCTTTTTGGGCAAATAAAATTGCTCAGTGTTTCCTTATTTCTGAATCAGTTGCCAGTGTTTGGTGAACTTCATCTACTGCTCCACATTCCCTTAGTGAGTGGCAAATTTTGCAGTGACACGATTATGTTGCTATCCTTTCCAGGAAGTCTATGGAGGCAACACTTCATGTCTCTCTGTCTGGAGCCCAGGTCTCTTGGGAGCAGAGTAGCACCATTCAGTGTTAAAAAAATTTAGTTTTTAAAAAAGGTGGCATGATCTTTATTAGATGATTTTAGGAGTTGCAGATTTGTCAGCCACAAATATACTGTGTAGGCATGAACGATTTTCTTTTTTTTCCTTTTTTTTTTGTATGTATCATTTTTAACATCTTCTGTATCTATGGATAACAGGTTCTTAGGTGAAGTGCTGAGTATGTCACTGAAAGCCCAGTAGAGTTAAGTGTGCAAAGTCAGTCTGAACATATGCTGTAATGGATTTGACCTCGTAGAGCACTACAAAGAGAAATTGCAGATAACCATCTGAACTGACTTCTGAAGCTTGTAGTTCTGACTCCCAAGATACAGAGAGAAAAGTGAGACCAAACAGATTGGAATGAACAACTCAGAGATAGCAGAATGTAATTGAATCTGATTTTAAGTGTAAATATAGCTACAGAAAAAGGGTTTATTCTCTAACACTTTTTTAATATTCTTTCTTTGGTTCCCAAAAATGTACTTGAAGTACCATAAATAGTTTTCTATTCATAATCTCCTCTTCTTGATCACATTGATGCCTGTTAAAGTGACTATTTGATCAATATATAAACATATATATAAAATAAGAAATCACTGGAACTTTAGACCATAAGCAGGTGACAGTACCATAGAGGTAACCTAATCCTATCAACTACCCAGGGCAAAAATAGCCTTAACAACAGTGATTTAGGCGAGGACTTGAATGCTTCCTGTGATCGGCATCTCAGTAATTTATGGTTGGTTTTTAGTGCTACAAAGATAAGGTGTTTAGGGGCATAAAATTGCAGATATTATGAAATATTATAGCAAGCATAATTTTTGCCATTTTTTTCCATGAACACACCACTGATAGCATATATACACTTCTTTTACTACTGAGATCAGTTTGTTTGCAGTCTGTGTTTTATGTAATCTAATCAGTAGCTAGTGTTTGTTATGCAGCTACCTGGGCTTAAGGTTAAGACATGTGGCCATGCAACAGCTCTAAGCTGTGTGGCTTACCTGGAATTCAGACCTGTGATCTTGATATTCTGTTACCTAGACCCATAAAGAACATGCTCTGATCAGCTAAGCCATAGGAATTTTGCATAGGTCCTCAAATGTATAAACACAAACATATACCCAGAAGCTTCCATATTTGGGACTGTTATTTAAATCATGCTAGAAAATGGACTCTAGAAATCATATAGACTATACGATTTCACATTTTTCTATTGCTAATATTGTTTACAAGCGTAAATACACTCTATATAATACGGGACCATGGAAATATCAGGGCAAAAATTCCAGGGACTACAGAAAACAGAGTTGTGCCGAACAAGGCAGAGATATATTAATTATATTGATTGAACTTCAGGTTGCAGTAGCCTTTGACTTTTTTCTTTCATTTAGAATTGTTTTCTTTTTTTAGTAGTGGAATAGCTAGGTTTCCATGTGAAACAATTTGAGAACATTTGCTACCTACAGCAGTGTTGCAGCAGTACATTCTTATAAGTGTCAGATGATATGCTGGTGATTATGGCTCCGATGCTGAACAGTTATTTCTAAACAATGCTTGCAAAATACTCTACTGTGTAATTTGTTTGTGTAGTTAGAAACCTACTGATGGCACCCTTTAGAAAAATGTTTCTTTACAATTAACTCCCGTGGTGATGACAGAGCAAGATGACTTCCAAGTTGTCTTTCTTGTATTGAGCTCTTCTTTTTCTGCTTTTTGGGTTTTTCCCTCCTGTTTCGAGTCTCAGACCAGTATAAATATAAGATCATGTCAGAAACATGATAGCTATCATGAGACACGGTTGCATATATGCAGAATGTCGAGCCCTAAGCCACCAAGGTTTGCATTTTGGTTCATAAATAATGTAGAGGCAGAGTGCTGAGCATGCTGTTGTATAGACCTGAACTCGCTCTTGGTAAAATAAACAAATAAATGGTAACTTGGAATAAAGGGAATGTTTACTATAACCGCCAACAGAAATATTCAGTGCTATACAACAACCCATGTGAAGGCAAGCATATTTACAAATACATTCACATTATGTGGATAGTTTTTTTGTGTTTCTCCCTCTAGTTTTGGAGACTCAGAGCAAAGAACAGACAGTATGTAGAGAAGCATCTAAAATGATAGTTTGTGTTTGTCCTTTTTTGCATATCTGAGAATGAAGCAACTCACCTCCAATTGTTATCATTGTGCTGACTTTTAAAAGTACTTTTCCTTGTTTTATGGAACTCACCAAGTCGAGCACAGCAGCCTGCGTGACACTGTGCTGTGGGGTGTGAAGTTGAAGCCATTGAACACTGAATTTCCCCAGTGTGTCTCAATGGCAGAACCCCTTGTGCTAAATGTGTGTGTGCTGTTCCACTGAGAAAATTCAATGTTCAACAGTTCTCCAAGTTTCTCATTTCATACCTATGGAGAAGAGGCTCAGTGGCTGCCTTTTGAGTTTCATTGTGAAGTACATACAGATGGTCTAGTTCAAGGTTCTTTAAAAGGCACAAAGGGGAAGAAATTTCTGCTTATTTTCCCCATTTTACATGCATTTCTTCCCTTTTAAAAATGTATATTTTGTATCATTAGTCAAATATGACATTGCTCTAATTTTAATGTAGGTAGAATGCATGAAAACGAACAATTCTTCTGAAGAAATAG
The DNA here is from genome assembly GCF_003265705.2 of Callorhinus ursinus. Lineage (NCBI taxonomy): Eukaryota > Metazoa > Chordata > Mammalia > Carnivora > Otariidae > Callorhinus > Callorhinus ursinus. Next base: position 24,695,511 of record NW_027397068.1, on the reverse strand, counting down.
ACATTAGGGCTGTTGTATGCCAGACACTCTAGCAGTGTATATACAGTAACTTAGTGTATGTTTTCTAGTCTCTTCTAAGTAAATGCTGAATTTGGTTAACATCTAAGCCTGTAATGAGAACAGTAGGCAGTCAGAAACTTGTCAATTGCATTGTAGCTTTTTCTACATGCTAAGTTTCTCTAGACTGACTGAACATACCCTCTTGAAGACCTTGTCAGTGAGTGCCTCTGTCTGGGAAATCTAAATAGAGGAACTATCAGGAAGAGAACTATATTTAAATAATGTGCACAATATTTTAAAATTCTTCAATACATTAAGAAAATTCTTTGGAATAATTAGTTTATATTTCATAGCACATCTGTTAAATGAATAACTATTGAATGGAAAATATCCTTACAACTTCATAAGCAGTTTTTGGCAGATGATTTATTTTGCCATAATTATACTTGTGTCCAGCCTTATAGTTGTCGAGACATTGCTTTCAATGAATTTTTAGCTAGTAGATTAAAATGAATTCCTTTTGTTATTAGGTAGAAAAATGTTCTCTCGTGGGAGCAGAGAAATTGTATGTAGATAATGTTAGCTTTCTCAGAAGAAAGAGTAAATGGGTATGCATTATAGGACATGCAGGTGCATTGGAGACCAACTTGCAAATGTAAACTATGAATACTACTTGAATCATTTTTATTTGCTTGAAAAGAAAATCATGACAACTATGACAGAATAGAAGAGGAAAATGGATGTACAAACAATGTAAAGTAGGTACAATCTTAAATGAAGAACCATCATTGTAGTAATACAAAGTAACTTCACTGAGTCCATTCCCTTTCTGAAAATCAGCTTCAATTTCACATGTAATTACTAAAAATGAAAAAAAAAATAGAACAAGAAAGGGAAAAAAGGCAGTTTAGGCTTTGACCAAAGATGTCAATTCAAACACAAAACAAACAGACACACTTCTTGGTCTAGATTGTGATAAATAAGTTACTAGTTTGATGAATAGTCATGAGTTCAGTAAAGTGGATGTTTTTGCATTGTTCAGACATTTAATTAGGAAATATAGACAAGTTGTTATGCAAGTATTATATGATAAATGATATCACAAATATAAGACATTAAACTTTTCCCTCCTTTGGAGAAGAGTGTTCCAAATACAAAATTGATGAGAGTCAGATTCTGACATGGAGAAGTAATTTAACCTGAAAGGAATTTCTCCTGCAGTGGAGATGAGATTTGGGTATATTCATATAGAAATTTCCTTGAAGCCAGTTGTAGTATGTCTAACCACTCTATTAGTCATCAGTTAAGAAGTAGTCATCAGTTAAGAAGTGAATGATAACATGCTAGTAAGTTGTTTGTAAAGGTAAGATTTGTCAAGAAAGAAAGAAAAAAATGGCACTTCAAATGACATTGATATTGGAAAAATGTCCCTACAAAAACTGAATGACATTTGCTTAAAAAAAAAAAAAGATAAGGGACTTAAAGAAAAAAAAGCATAATAAAAATGCAGAATGCCTGGCTAAGAATGAGCGTCACAGATAAAGAATTGGGTGTTATAGTTGACAAAAAATACGTAGAGATGTATAAATATGTTTGACTCCTTGTGGATTGACCTGATAATATTAAGTCAAATAATTAAATAGATTTATGAACATAAGTACAAATTATAATCATTAATGTGGTACTGTCATCAGAAAAAATTGCTAGCATATTCTTAGGTTATGTGAAGAATAGATGTAAAAAGGGTGAGTTAGAAAAATCTTTTTTCAACATTAGTCAGACATTTACTAAGGTATTATGCTACATCTTGTTTCTTGTGCTTTTAAAGTTATGCAAAGAAGAGTAAGTTTTTAAAAGAATTTCGTTGTTTAAGGTTGGAAGAGGGTCAAATGAATTGGAATTGTTAAGTGATGTAAAGTTTTTATGAGGTAAATATATGGTAATTGTTTCTAACATTCATGAGCTGAATTACTCATTAGTCAATAGCACACTTACGGAAGTCTAATATACTGGTACTTTGCCAGCTATTGTATGAGATCCAGAAAAGTCTTAGCAGTCCCTGTTGTAAGGAGCTTACAATATTGTCATGGAAGATCAATACAACAGGAATTAAATAGTTAAAAATAGCTAACTATAGCTGTGTGTTACTGATTATAAGAACAATTGAATTTAAGAGAAGGGATATCAGTGTGGTTTGTCGGAGGGAGCTTCATGGGGACTATGAAGAATTGCTTGAGTTTGCAAAGTAAGCAAGATTTGGAGAGAGCAGAGTGACAAGAGAACGTTTTGGCAAGAGATGCAAGGTGGGGAGAGAAATAAGTAAAGTCAAAGGAGCAAAGAGAGATGTCAGGACTGCAAAAGTTTGGGTTGGTTCCAGCCCGATATAGACATAGTTCTTAATTCTGAAAATTTCCCATTTGTTTCTTTGGAGATCAACATGTCATACAGTCAACAAATATAAGTGTTTAGTGATGTTGAAGTTTACAGGAAGCAACTCCTGGGCTCAGTATTTCAGAATTAGAAATGACTTTAAATACCATGAGTCAACTCCTCATTTGACATATTGGTCTTAGAGAGATTAAATCAGTTGATGATGGTCACCCACCTTGTTAGTCCTAGGGTAAGGACTAAAAGCCAGATCTCCTAATCTAGGCCTGTATTCTTTCTGCTAAATCCTGCTGGCCTTTCTTGTATAAAATGAAAGGACAACTTTCATCTTGTTTTTTGGACTTGTTTGATAATGTTTGAACAAAGGTGAGGTTTCATGGTTACAGACCTTGGAAAAAGTTTCTGATGAAATTGCAAGCAATTGCTTATCATGGCTGTTCATGCATTTAATCCATTGAGGTTGCTCAGGGGTGAAAAATTCCTGTGTTGTTAGTGATGATCTTAGTCAAACAGTCTGAAGGCTGTCATCGGAGCAAAGAAAAATGAGTGTTAGATTTTCTTTATTGATACACATTGACCTTCTAACCTGATTGACAAAGTCCTAGAAGGTATGTTCTTTTCTGCATGGCCCCCGCCCTGGCTCCTGGCTGCATTCCATAATTGTGTCAAGGGTGCTCTACATGCTGTCACAGCTGCCATTTTTGCCAGCTGGCAAAGTGCTTGCCTGTCCATTAATGTTTTAGAAAATGATCAATAAGCTCCCCCATCCCACACTGATAAAAGAGGAGGTCCAAACCATTCATAAATGCATAGAGATGAAATGCCTAGTAACCTCCTCTGGTCCAATAGCCCCATGGACACCAACCCACAGCTGAAATGTAGAATGAGTTTTTCCTCATGCTAGAGTAGAAATCTTAAAAGTATAGAAGAAAAATGCAAAATTAAATGTCTCGTCAATGCATACATTTCTAATTTTAATGTTATTATTATTATTTTTTTACAATTCAGATCAAGGCTAAGAGATACAATGGAAGACCTAAGGTTTTTGAGCGGATTTAATTTCTATTTATGTTAATAATGTCAAGCATTATTCTAGGATGCATTCCCTCTTCAGCCTATCCATCTGTTATATGACCAGAATGACCTTCATTGTTTCTTCTTCATTTGTACATTTTTCCCCCTTGGTGGAATTAAAAAAAGAGAGAATAAAATAGCCTTCTGCCTTCTCTCATTTAAAGTGACTAATGAACAACTTTAATTTTATATATATAGGGGAGAGAACTCTTCTTCCCCTACCACACACCATATCCTTAACTGATACTACAGACCACCTAGGGCATTAAGTATGTAGTATGAAAAGAGATGAAAAGGAAAGGTCATCCTTATGGAAAAATAATCACAAAGTGAATGGATTCAGGAATAATTTAAAAGTATTTGAAAACTTTAAGAGAATGGAGTTGTCATATTTTTTAAGTGTCCACAAGATACTGTTTTCTTTTTAATGAGATTAAGTAGTTTGAAATCTTTTACTCCTGAACAATTCAAAAGGGGTGCTATTTTTTATTTTATTCACTTCGATTGACTAAATCAGTTGGCTGCTTTGTATTCTCTGTAGGCGCAATGACAGCTATCATTTGATTCAGTAAAAAACAAAAGCCATTAAATAGATGGAGTCATGTACAAATTACCGATTAAATGATTGAGCATTTTATTTTTTGAATTGATTGATTTTGTATCATTTTCATTCAGTTTTTGGGCTTAGAAAGGGTCAGAATGGTCCTGAGTGGAAGAAATGTCAGGCTGAATATTTGGGTTCTGTTTCTGACACTTTCTCTAGTTTTCTGAGAGATCTTGCCTAAATTTCTACTACCTCAAGGTTTCTCTCTGTAAAGTAAAGGAGAGAGTTGGCTATAAGTATACATGGGAATGGTTTTGCAATTTAAAATGTTGAATACATTTAATTCATTGGCATTACATGAATCTGAATTACATTCATTTTTAGAACGTTTTATTTTTCTAGTTATTTTTCCTTCAAGGTCACACTATAATAATGCTTCTTTGCAATGCCCATGTATTCTTCCTCTTATTTTTTTTATCCATTTTGCCTCCTGTATTTTACATTATTTTTATCTGTTGAAGATATGAGGATTCATTCTGTATGAATGTTTTCCTGCTTATGTGACGCTTGTTCTCTTCATCAACTAAGGATAATCACCAGCATCCTCAAGGAAAATTTTTAATTTTTTTTGACTAATGTTGGTATATTTTAACTTAAAATTGTGTCTTTAAGATATCATATCTTTTTTTTTAAAGATTTTATTTCTTTATTTGACAGAGAGAGAGAGATACAGTGAGAGAGGGAACACAAGCAGGGGGAATGGGAGAGGGAGAAGCAGGCTTCCTGCGGAGCAGGGAGCCTGATGCAGGGCTTGATCCCAGGACCCTGGGATCATGATCTGAGCCAAAGGCAGACACTTAATGACTGAGCCACCCAGGAGCCCCTAGATATCATTATATCTTATGCATTTGAATTTTTTGTGGATATCCATCAAATCCAATTAAAGTGTATGGGTGCAGTTGGGGAAAGGGAGTATGTTTTTTAAGAATATGAACATCTCAAAATTATATTAGACGTTATGAGTTTAAGAAAATGAATTTTATAGAGTTCAAAGAGGAGAACTGATTTTTAACACAGTTGTGAAATTAGGATGCTCTGAAAGATCTAGAGGTCAGAGGCAAATCTAGAGGCCCTGGTTCTTTTGTACCCGTGAACCGTAGTTACAATGGCTCTGCTTATGGTGCCAACTCAGTACTTACTGTCTCTCCCCCTCCTCTAGGCTTGGTCTTTGATCTGTTCTGTAATGGAATTAAAACTGAGTGTGTTGCCAGACCCATGTAGGAGGAGAGGCAGTAAGAAGCAATAGGGAAATTAAAATAGAGATTTATCCTTATGTCAGCTCTTGGCTAAAATTGTGGCTGTCCTGACTAAACTTAGCATTTTTATTTGTGAAGAGCTGTTAGAGAGACATTCTTTCATATGTTCTTCTATTTGTTTATTAAGTAAAAATCAGGAGTAGGTGACTTAACCGTCTGAGCCCCAACAGCTTTTAAATTTATTCCCTTATTCTTGAGTTTTGAGTTTAACCTTTTCTTGATACAAGTGTTTTGTCAGATATGTAATTTGTAGTTATTTTCTCCCAGTTCATGGCTTTTCTTTCTCAATAGTGTCTTTTGCAGAGTAAAATAATTTAAATTCTTATGAAGTCCAAGTTATTAATATTTTCTCTTTTGTTTCATGCTTTTGGGGTCAAATCTAACTTTGCTTAACTCAGTGTCCCAAAGATTTTCTCCTATGTTTTTATAAATGCTGTATATTTTGCATTTTATATACATATAGAGCTGATATATTTTGAATTAATATTTCATATAAGATGTGAAGTATGGACTGAGGGGTTTTTTTGCATATAAATATCTGTCTAATTTTCTAGGGACTATGTGTATGTGTGTGCATGCGTGTGTGTATTTGAGACAAGAAGATATATATGCATATTTCTACCATCCCAAATGGAAGTTATCTCTTTTTGGTCAGGAGTAAAAAAAGAAAATCTTCATATTTTAGCCACCTCACAGTGGAAGTTTAAGAGCTCAAACACATTGGCTGTCAATGATCCAGTTATGATAGTGTAACTGTGTATCATCTCTGACACTCTATCTGGCTACTGCTGGGGAAACCAATGGAGGGAAATTATTATTTTATATCGTGGAAGCAGAATTTTCTGTTTTGTCTTACCTCCGAGTAAGACTGTGTATTTTTTAAGATAACTAATGATTGCAGCAAAATTTCCAGGAAAAGACAACATTTTGTGTAATTTGATCAGATGAGACTATCAGGTGAAGCAATCAGAGGTGTAGAATTATTTTTTACCCAAGAAGGTGTTAGAATAAGGAAGCTCTGCTGACAGACTGCCAAACTCCACCTCTGGCTTATAACCACCGTGTACATAAATCAGATGTTATCAATTCCCTGAAGCTTGCATCTACAAGCAAACCCTCTTCTTCCAACATATTTAGTGATAATCAAATCTTTGTCCCTAGACATGCAGTAAAAGGAACTGATAGTTATTAAGCTTCTGATAAATGGTAGCAGAGGATTTGGTATTTTATATTTATCTTAATTCAATTTAGCTTCACATTTATATAGTGGGTGGGTTTTAGGATCCCACTTCCATAGTGGAAGAAAGTGAAGTTCAGAGAGTGAAGCGCTTGCTTGCAGTCACACATCTAGAAAATGGAGGAGCCAGGTATCAAACACAGTAATTACGCTTCCAAAGCCCACGAGTGAAACCTGGGAATGACTCTACCCTGTAAATCTTTAAATCCCTTTTTGATAACAACATTCTCATTGTTGCTGAGAAATGACCTTTTTGCTTTAGAAAGCTTGTTGTTTAGTTCAAAGTCCTTCGTATTGAAGTCCTTTTGGCTGAAGTGTGGTGGTTGGCCAGCGTTAACTCTTCTTTGTACTGTTCCCGTGTGTTCTAACCATGAGAGCTCGGCCATGGAGCTATATAGCCTTGGCACTGAGGGAACTAAAGAATATAATGAAGTCCCTGTCTCCATCCATCACAAAGGAATCTTTGTGATGGAGGAATCTCAGGGAGAGCTGCAAAGGGACCTACTATATCAAACAACTGAAAAATAGCATGTGTTTACTCTCAGCAAGGAAGATTGATTTTTACTTGTTCTGTTTTCAATTAATTTACCTAATTTAACCTTTAAAAATGTCACCTTCCCTTCCAACCTCTGTAATAAATATAATTTTTTTTTTTTTTGCTGATTTAATTTTAGAAGCCTCTACATTTACTCTTAGCAGCTGCTGCCCTTTTGAGTTGAGTTGGGATAGGGAAGGAGAAAAGGGACTTATGAAAAGAAAGCTTTTAGATCATGTCTTTTCTTTTTTAACTTTTACCAGCACGAGGTTCCAGAATGTGTATAACATATTCTTCTGGGTTGAGAGTAGAATGGTAGGGTTGAGGGAGAATAATAAATCAATGGTAAGTTAATAAAATCAAACATTATAAAGAGTATCCAGCTAGGGAGGACTTTCTATGTTGGAAACAAATGATATCAGAGGCTGTTGCTGAATGAAATGCATGTCTTTTGCTTTGAAGTTGACAGATATTAGTGCCTGTGCACAACACCTTCACTCAGCTCCCCAGCACCATGTGGTAGACCAGTGCTTCTCAAATTTTTATGTGCATTCAGATCATCTGGGAGTCTTGTTAAAATGCAGATATGATTCATCATCAAGGCTGGGGTGGGGCTTGAGATTATGTATTTCTAATAAGCTCCTAGGTGATGCCGACAGTGCTGATTCCTAGGTTCACATTTTGAGTAGCATGGCTGTATAAATTTTGATCCCTGAAAATATAAGCTTTTTAAAGGACTCCTCATGGAAAACATGGCCTATGTTTGCATGTACTATACTCATATAAAGAGAAGCATTTAGTTTATTTTTTTTTGATGGAAGACTTATACTATAAGTATTTATACTAATAAGTATTTATATATAAGAAAACCAAATTGAATAATGACAGCTACAACTCATGACTTAGTCCATGCTAGGCCCTGTCCTAAGGACCTCATACATACTACTTTATTGAGTTCTCGCATCCTCCATGAGAGATCTAAATGAGCATTTACATTTAAAATAAATAAGCCAAGGCATACAGCAATGGTTATGTAACTCCATGAGGCTACATAGCTAATCAAGTGGTAGAAAATGAATTCAGATTTTGGTTGCTTGCCTATAAAAGCTGTGTTGTTAATCACTATTCTATTATATAAACTATAGGATAGTAATTTTGGGGTGCCTGGGTGGCACAGTTGGTTGAGTGTCTAACTCCTGGTTTCAGCTCAGGTCATGATCTCAGGGTTGTGAGATTGATTCCTATGTCAGGCTCTGCATTCAGCACAGTCTGCTTGAGATTCTCCCTCTGCCCCTCCTCCTGTGATCTCTTACTCATTCTCTCTCTCTAAAACAAATCTTAAAAAAGTAGACTATAGGATAGTAATTTTTAAAAAAATGTAAATGAAGTTAAAAGATGGAGAGCATGGACTTTTCAGCCAGATATAGGTTTTAAAGCCTGAGTCTCCCATTTACCACCTGTTTGACCCTGAGAAAGTCTTGCAGATCCAGTTAACTTATTGGAGGGTGGTGATAATAACTGTTCTGCTCTTTTCTCTGTTTTGAAGGTGTAACGATCCAACAAGATCATGATATAATGTTTTTGTGAACTCTAAGACAGCACACAGACGTCATTTCCTCCTCTCCCCCAAACCCTTACTGTCCATTGCAGGTCAAGAATAGGCATTGCAGTTTAAAAAAATTATTTCTGGCCCGGTCTCATTTGATACTTGTAGGTATGAAAAGCCTCATGCACATAGGGAGTTTGCTGCATGTGGGTCCCAGTACAGAGTTAAGACGTGTAATTCAGGACATTCAGTAGGAGTCTGCCCAATCTGGGGCCTGCTTCCTTATCTTCCATTTGAAGAGGATAGAGCTGATGATCTTTAAATTCCTCCCCAGATCTAATAGCTGGGCTTTGATTTTTGCTCTCGAGTGATATATTAACTTCCAATTGGTTAGGTGTCATTGCAGGTTTGGGATGATGATGATGATGATTTTGCAACTTTGCCTCTGTTTCTTTATGGATAAATACTTTTCTCAAATTCTGGTAAGGGAATTTTTCTTCTTAGACACTGCAACTGGATTTGTTTCTGAGTAAATTTAAAAGTAGGAAAGAACTTACAGAGATGATAAAAGAAGGTAGAATTTGTAGGCTGAGAGTAAAGGAGATCACTGGTCAGCACACAGTATTTTAGACAGTGGGCTGTTTTAGGGAAATGGGACCTGCAACCTAGCTTTAGTAAATATTACAAATCTCAGACTTGAGGAGAAGCAGAAGGAGCAAAGTTATATGCTCTGTTTGTATGGAGTCAGGGGAAAACCCCACAAGGAATAAATTCCTGAGCTCCGTGGGTTGAGTTTGGAAGGAAAAGTTGACCACGACTGAGAGGAGATCCAGAAGCCAGACAAGTTACATTAGAAAAGTGAATGGGTCAGATGCCTCTGACACAGCAGGAAAAACATGAAGAAGGGGGTGTGCTTTTTAGAAATAATAATAACTACCATTTAATGCTTTTCAATGTATATATATCACTACTAAATATAATGCTGCGTTTTATTCTGACAGCATTCCTTTGTGATAGAAATATGAATCTCCCTTCTACAAATGAAGAAATTAAGCCTCAGAGAGGTTAATTTATTTACTTCTGAAATGGAGAAACTAGAAACTCTAAATTCCAAGCATTTCTCACTGTAGCTTCTTTTAAGCCAAACTTACTGGAATGCATTTATTCCACAAAGTAATAAAACTGTCCATTAAAAATTATGATATGTATATGTATTCTCCTTGTTCCCAAGACGAATTCTCACAACTTAGATGGTGTTAGGTTCAAATCTGAAGTCTGCTCCAGGAGAAGTCAAAATCCTTTCCTTCCTGCATCTGTGTTAATATCCTCGGGACACCCACTTCTGGACTGCCTCTTACAGGGCTGGAAAGAACTCTGTCTCTTTGCTGGGGTTGAGGAAAGATCATGTCTTCCAGCATCCTTGAGCATCTTCATAGGATATTTTGCACAATATCTAGACTTTCTAGAGGGTGGCATTGGTAAATATGAAGCCTCTGTGGATTGGCTAAAATTGTAAAATATGTAAACATAGTATTGGCAAAGACAGTAAAAAAGACAGAGACCTCATAGCTATCATACAGGAAATCATTACCTTGTTGAAGATGTTGTGTTTTTTTATGCCCAAGGCAGGTCTCTTTTTCTTGGATTCTCTGCCCAGCTCTAACTTTTACTAGTTATTCAGATCTGTAGATTATTTTTATTGTGTTTACTCTGCTTACTTGACACCCTAGCTTAAATCTGGTGAAAACCAGTAGATAGATTTTTTTTTTTTTTTTTTAAGGAGAGCTTTGAGAGTGTTAGTGTGTGTCTCACCATGATTGTCTCTCTGCTCAAGGTGGTGCATTGGATTGCTGACATCCACAGGCTGGGCCTGTCCACCCCCACCCCCAGGCTGGCCTGGACTAGGAAGCAGGTCCACAGGTGCAACCTTTGATTGCTGACTTTTTTATTGAAACTCTCTTGATGCAAGGATTTTCTATGATTTAATGTTGTTCAAAAAGCAATGTTATTTATATTCCACACATTTTGAAGAGTTTAGAGAAATAACAATTTTCAGAAATAACCAGTAAGATAAAAGAGCAATAGATACTGTTTACAACTAAACTCCTTGTGATCAGGTGTCCTTTTTATGCTTGACTACCTTTTATTCTACATTTTGTTTTTTCCTGGGATCAGGCAAGTGTGCATCCTTCCAGAACCCTTATTTTCTGCCAGATTTTGGCCTCTAGTGAAAGTACTGGTTCATTTGTTTGTTTTGTGTGTGTATTATCTCTCCCTGCATTGAACTTGGCTTTCTGGGCCACTTGCTTGCTAACATATTCTAATTGAAAAAAAAAAAAGAGGCAAGTATTATAAAGCCCGATTTTCAAATACTGAGAACTTCAAACTGAAATATTAGAACCTAGTACTTCCTCTCAACATGTGTATCTTCTATTTCCCCAAACACATTATCAAAGGAGATTGGTTCCATAGTGGGAAGAAACAAACAACACACTTATTCTAAATGGAAATTTAGCTATGTATGCAGAATTCCTAGTAATTGGTAGGAAAACCTTAGTTCTTACCTATTTATGAACTCCTGGGAGTAATATATTGGTGTTTGAAAACCAGTGTCTTCTTGAACATGTTATAGTACCTTTATTTGGGGGAAAAACTGGTTTTAGCTTTGGTTTAGTCAGTTATTTGCTTTATAATTTTTTCTGTCTGTAAAAGAAAAATCACATCTCATCCATAACAGAAGAGTGTAATGTAGAGAGGGAAATTTAAATTCAATTAAAAAAAGAGTCATAGGAATAGCAATTATTATTTTAAGGTTAGATTTACGTGTATAACACATGATTCTGGTATTATGTACTGTTCACAGGTAAGTGCTTTATAAGATTTGGATGTAGAAATATTCATCTTGATGTATCATATAAAAACTTTGGCATTCCATAATTTCGGCCTGTTGGCAGGATATATGTTTTCAGGTCTTTTGAAAAACTTTGTTATGATACCTATTAACATATCCCCATTAATTTTAGAATGATAAAGAGTTACTTGCATTAGAATTTTTTATTAATCTTTGAAATGAGATCTTAATAAAGTATTTCTTATAATGGCAACACTAAGCTATGGTGGTGACGTCAGAATGGTGGCTTCCTTTGGAGAATGTATGGACTGGGAGGAGGCACAAGGGAACCTTGTGGTTGCTGGAGATGTTCTATGTCTTGATCTAGGTGATGGCTACATGATGTGCCACATCTAAAAATTCACTTAAGAGTTATGTACTTTATATATGTTATACCTCAATCGGAAAAAAAAGGGAGGGGGGAAGATGCTTTTAAAGACATAATTTTTTTAAAATATTGTAAAAAGAATTAATTGGTCTGAGGAAGCAGACATCAACTTTTCCTTTTCTTGCTTAGTTTCTTCCTGTCATCAAAATCCCCTAACTCTACAAAAAAGTTTAATAGCAAAATGAATAGACATAATGCAAAATTTTTCCCAATTATAGGAGAAAGACTTTATATACTCAATACAAATAGGTAATAAAAACTAATGAGAAGTGTATTAATGCCCCCAAATTGAAATTGGCAAAGGGCAAGTGGTTAAATTCCATGAAGGAGGATCAGTAAACCAATGAAAAAGGCGTTCAAACTCATTAGAAGTTAAAGCACTTCACATTAGAGCAAGATAATGTTATTTTAAAAATTAGCAGAGAAAATTGAGAGATTTTTATTATTTAATATTATTAAAAAGGCAATATTTTAATATTTCCCATATTTTAAAGAATATAGATAAATGCATTTTTTTCAGAAACAAAGCACTATTAAGATCAGGTACCATTTTTAAAAATTGTGTGTCCAGTTGTATTTCTTAGTTTGACACACCTAAGAGTTTTAAATTCTTCTATTATAAAATAGAAATATCACTTGATATTTCATTACAGTTGTGAGCTTCCTATAATTTTTCAGAAATTCAAAAGTTGAGGGTTAGATGGCCAATTTCTCCTGAGTTACTGGGCTCAGATGATGTTTAACAAGATACCATAATCTGCCATCCACCAAGAAATCTTGTGAAACAAGAGCTCTCAGCACTGAATCCTTCTGTGTATTCTCAAAGTAAAGCATTGGAATGATATACATTGGCTTGTAAAATATTCCAGAAAAACAACTTCATGGTGAGCATATCCAGGGAAATAGATGTACCTGGGACACTTCGGGTGCAGGATAGTAGATACTGGCAATGAACTCATTCTCACCATATGTGCATTGTCTTCTGGCCTTCTTTCCTGAACTGTCTCAACTGTGTGTACCTCCCAGAATATGAGCCCAGTGTGTTCCCTCTGCTTCTCAGTCCTTTTCCCCTATTGCCCACGAGGTGAGCCAATCCTTTATGAGTCTGCTTATATACGTGATATTTGTCTCCAGGCCTCCAGAGGCCCTCTGCCTGGAGCTGGGCACTCCTCCCACAGCACTCACCACCTGCCCTCTCCACACATTGCTGCTATTATTGGCATACGAGACCTTGGGCATGAACCATGTGTTATTAGTGGACTGTGTGTTATTCAAATACAGACACTTATTGCCGGTGCCTGGAGTCTGAATAAATTAATGCATATTTATAGAATGGGTGAGAATAATTACAGTCACACAGGGAAGCAATGTGGCAGAGCGGAAAGAACCTTGAAAGTTATGAGATAGACTGCATCTGTTGGTAGTTGTGTGACCTGGGAAGTCATTTAACTTCTCTGAGCATCAGTTTCCATTGTGTTCAAAATGGGGCTAATAATTCCTCCCAATTTAAATCATGGAAATGAAATGTGGGAATTAAATGAGAGAACATATGTCAAACACTGGAGTTCTTGGCACATAGTGGACGTTGACTTTTCCTTTCCTCCATCTTCCTTCTCAACTCCAGAAGGGCTTGAAGTCCCATTTTTTCCATTGGTATGAGTGTGTGTGTGCAAGGAGAAGGAACAAGTACATGTCTGATGTGCTCGCCTGTGGGTACGTGCGCACATACATAGGTATATAGAGTAGAGACACTTTTCCATAGACTTTTTGTTATGGGGACTATTTCTATGTTGAATCTTTTGAATAACAGAAGAGGATTTCAACATTAACTTTTTGGAAAGATCAATAATTTTTAGCTCAGTTTGGGATACAAAATGATTTTTTTGATCATCAATAATTATTTTGATTTAGATTGAATCTAAATCTAAATTGAAAATTTAGATTCTGAGTATTTGCCTCACATATGCCTTTCTTACAGAACACACTGTCATAATGCTCTTACCAATAAGGCATTCTTCATTTGAGCATTTTCATTTTGCAATCTGATTTTTAACATTGAAAATTTTTAATGGAGCTGTATAAATTTACCTCAAGATGACATCAAATATTACTGGATCTTTTTCTATCTGTCCTTATTACCTGAGCAGGTAAATTATTTTTGGTGAAACCTAGGAACATACTACCCAACTTATGTGAACTCAACGCTTATTAAGTGGTACAAGATTTTTCTGTTCTACTTTTGGCATTGCAATTATGCTGCATGGGAATGGTTGATATTTGTTGCTGAAAGTTTAGTTACTAAAGATGCTGGCTGCTGTGCTGAACCTTCATGTACTTTTTGACATGATGAAATAAGTAAATCTATTAAACATTTCCTCAGTCTCATCAGTTCATGATAAGCTTTCAGCTAGGCTAGAGTACTGCTTTCAGTCGAAATGTCTTTGTTGTCAAGGTCTTATACACAGAAATATAGTTCTTTTGGATTATAAATTCTATTCGTCTAAATATTTCTCTCTTTCATTTCCCCCCTCAGTCTGCAGTTTATTTATTACTTTGTGATCTCTCATCTCTTGGCTCCTCTCAGGGCTCCTAGTCAGTTCCCTGTGTTGCCATCACTTACCTCTCCTCTCTGCCTGGACTCCATGGGCAGCAGTTTTCCATGAATTCACTCTCTCGCCCCTCCCTTCCTCTTCTTCTGCCATGTCTGCCTTTGATTCTCCAACACTGGTTAATTGCCACTGCCCACTTTCCCTGAGAGGGAACTACTCATTCTTTCATTCATCCAGTACATATTTATATGATTCCTCCGACATGCCAATCATGGCTTCATGTCAGAATGTGGCAGCAAATAGTTTCTGCATCCTTGATGTTTGGCATTTAGTTGGGAGATTATTATGTATTTATATGACTACTCCAGCTCTGGACTCCCACTCCCACTCCACAATCCTTTTGCTCATTGCCAGCAGGTTGGTCATCAGCCTTTCCAGGGAGCTGATAGAAATGCAGTGTCAGGCCCAGTATTGAATCAGAATTGGCTTTTTAACAAGAACCCACAGTGGTTTGTGTGCACACTGAAGCTGGTGAAGCACTTTCTGATGGAAATCCCTATGTCAACTGTCCTTATTCCTCTCCACCCCTTTCAGGCCCCTGATTGGACACTCTTCCTTATTTTTAATGGAGGACCTTTCTTGTTCAACTGACTAGGTGGTTGAGACCATATGATATTTTCTCCTGTCTAGCTGAAGAGGGCTAGCTCTATCTTCATTTTGGTCTTCTCTTAACACATTCGTCCTTTTGCATGGGCAAATGTTTCTCTTTGAACTCCATCTTATTTCTTCTTTCCTTTTTTACAAACTTACCCATGAATTACCTTTTCCTTTAGTTACATTTCCCATTTCTCCAGAAAGATTCATATTTCTCCATTTCTTCAAGACTTTTTCTGTCTTCCACTATGGCACACCTTTTCTATATACTGAAAAATCTTCCTTTTTACTTTTTAAGGTATAATTCCATATCTGCCTTGCTTTTCAGTATGGGAGAAGCCTGGACTCATTTCCCTAATTGTTTCACCACTTAATCACTTTTAACCCATTGAAATCTGGTTTCCACCTCTACCTTCTCTACTAAGACAAATTTGGATGTCAGAAGTGACCACATGATTGCCCTGAGTCTCTGTTCTCATACCCCTCCTTCCTATGTGCTAACATTCAGTGATGCTGACTATACTTTTATTATTGGAACTCTTTTTCTTAGACATCTGTGAGCCTCCAACTTCTCTCTTTGGTTGATATTCCCCTTGCTTCTTTGCACACTTCTTTTCTGACTCCTCTCTGTCTCTTCTTCCTTCTAACCACTAAATATAAGCTTTAAAAATTAATTTTCTTGAGATATAAGTTACATGTAATAAAATGTACCTGTTTTAATTGTATAATTCTATGAGTTTTGGTAATGTATATATCCAGGTAACCACCACTATCACAATCAGGTTAAAGAACATTTCTATTACCCTAAAAAGTTCTTTTGGCCTTTAGCTGTCCATTCTTCCCACCCCAAGCAACCACTGATCTGCCTTCTGTCAGTATATGTTAGCTTCCTTTTCAGGAATTTTATAGAAATGGAATTATACATATTTACTCTTTGTTGGTCTGGATTCTTTCAGTTGGCATACTTATTTTGCAATTCATCTAAGTTACTGTGTGTAAGTACTTCATTCCTTTTTATGGCTGAGTGAAATTTTTCTATGCATATAGCACAGTATATTTTCTTTAAATCCAAGTGTAAGTATTTTTCAGGGCCTTCTTTCAATTCCCTTTCTTTCAGAACTTGTACTCACTTTTATGGTAGCAAATGTTATCTCCTTTTGTATGGCTTCTGACTCTTCACTGATAGCTTTTGCCTACATCATGGATTTTAGAATTTCATTTAAAGCTCTGTGCTTGATATCTGTTTCTGGGTTGCTTAGTAACAATTTGACCTTATAATTTCCAAAACAGACTTCTGTCTGATGTCTCTATTTCTGTTAATGGTACCTTCCTTTTACCTTATTGTTACCCAAGCAGAGTACTTTTCTGTTGTTGTTGTTTTTGTTTTTTTGCCTATTTTAATGACTTGATTTTTAAGCTCTACATGTTCTGTTTTTCAGCCTCTCACATCCATCCTTTCCTTTTCCATTCCTCCTGCCATCATCTGATTTCAGGTCTTTTTAAAACTTCTCTGTCTGCACTTCTAACCATTCTCTTCCCAGCTGTCATGTTTATTTTTCTAAGACACAGATCTCATGATTTTCTGTCGCTGCACAAGAACATCATAGTCTTTTCCTTTTGCTCCTGGAATAAGTGTTAATAATAAATACCAGTGACTGAGTAACTTCTGCATGTCAGACACATTACATTTATAAAGTGTGGCTACAACTCTTGTTGAGCTGTGGCAACATACTGTGTAAAAGAAAAGACTATAGCAGACATGCTAGATGGCCCTTGCTTCCTTTTCTGCTTCTCTCCTTAAGCTGTTGTCTTCTCTACCTCATGAACCTCAACTAACCAACAAACTGCAAGGCTTACAAAGGCAGAAAAGTATTATTTTGACAGTTATTGGGATGGGACTGCACTGATGATCCTGAGCAAGAGGCATGAAAACCAGAACAACTTCCAAACACGAGTTTTGCAGCCCCGAGAGACAAACACTTCTATGTGAACCCTACCACAAAGACTCATAGCCTTTCTTCACCCTGTGAAGACCCAACTGTGCTTGGACAGGGAAGTTACCAGGTCTTCAGGTGGTCCCTGATGCATGTTAGCTGAATAGTATCTTTAACTTCCATCTGAACCACTTATTTTGTTTTGAAAGGCAAAATTCTCGCCAGTGATAACTTGGGGGGGGGGTGGACTACCTGACTTTAGAACCCATGACGCTAGAGGAAGTGATTAGAAAAAGCAGAATGTTGGTGAGTTTTGGCGGCTTCTTGGTCCTTTTAGGGCTGACTACTGCACGAGAAAAGCTAAGTCCAGGCAGGGATTGGCTAGTTTGGAAATAGAGATGTCAGGTAATAGAAGTTTGGTAAAAGAAGCCCTTTTTGCCTATGGCCCACAGTCTAAAATGAGGGGGACCGCAGAAATTCTGGGCTTCATGAGATGGACCAAGCCAACTGCTTTTGCCCACCAAACAGCAAGAATGCAGATTGTTGCTCAGGGATTTCTAGCTGTGAAGATCAGGTTGAGAGTACTGCCTAGCATATTGTCTCAGATGACTGCAAGGCAGATGTCATGAACTGAGGAAGATAAACACAGAAGCCAATGACTAATGGAGGAGAGTGCCAGGCTTAAAACTTATGATCAGAAAAGAGCTCTGGCTGTGGTTACTTTTACATGGTACTGACTGGAAACAATTAGATTAAAAAACTATGGGAGAAATTTTATTGCCAAAGCAATGATGGGCCTGGATGTTCTGTGATGCTTTAATTCTTAAAATAACTCGCCACTTTCCTAGACTGCAGCTTGCAAATGCACTAAGAGCTGTGTAACTCCCCAGCAGATCATAGGCTCCAGCACCCAATTCGATGGGGCCATAGATAAAAATGCACAAAAAAATCTCTAGAGCAGAGATTGGCCAACTGCAGGTCTCAGGCTAAATTCAGTCTGTGATGTATTTTCTATGACCTATGAGCTAAATATTGTTTTACATTTTAATTTTTTATTAATTAATTTTTAAATTTTTAAAATAAAAATTAAATTGTATTTTGTAGGGTTTTACTTTTTTTACATTTTTAAGTTTTTTTTTTTTAATTTCTCCAGCTTTACTGAGGTCTAATTGATAAATAAATCTATAATATATTTAAAGTGTGCAACATGATGATTTGGTGAACATATACATTGTGAAATAATTACTACAATCAAGTTAATTAACACATCTATCACTTCACATAGTTACCTTTTTTTTGAGAATGCTTAAGATCTATTCTATTAGCAGATTGCAAGTATACAATATAGGATTGTTAACTACAGTCACCATGCTGTATACTGGATACTCAAGACGTATTCACCTTATAACTGAGTTTGTACCCTTTGACCAACATCTCCTCATCCCCGCCCCCCTGCCTCCAGCCCCTACTGACCACCAATTTCCTCTCTTTTTAATGAGTGTGATTTTTTTTTTTTTTAAGATTCTACATGTAAGTGATATACAGTATTTTTCTGTGTCTGGCTTATTTCACTTGGCATAATACTCCTGTTTCAGCCATATTGTCACAAATGGCAGGATTTCCTTCTTTTTAAAAATTTTTCCTTCTTTTTTAAGGCTGAATAGTATTTGTGTGTGTGTGTGTGTGTGTGTGTGTGTGTGTGTGTGTGTGATGTTTTCTTCATCCATTTGTCCATTGATGAACACTTAAGTTGTTTCCATGTCTTGGCTATTGTGAATAATGCTGCAGTGAACATGGGAGTGCAGCTATCTCATTGAGATAATGACTTCATTTCCTCTGGATAAATACCCAGAAATGAGATTGCTGGATCATAGGATAGCTGTGCTTTCAAGTTTTTGAGGAACCTCAATACTATTTTCCATAATGGCTATACCCATTTATATCCCCACTGTTTTATATTTTTAAAGAATTGTAAAAAAAAAAAAAACAGCAGTAATAATAGGAAAGAAAAATATGTGACACCATATATAGACCACAAAGCCTAAAATGTTTAGTTTATGGCCTCATAAGAAAAAAGTTAGATAACCAGTATCCTAGAGAGTAAAGCCAAGAATCTTAGACAATGGCCAAAAGAGTTACTCTTAAAGAACAAAAGCAAGAACAGTCCGATGGACTAATGGAGGAAATTACTTCACTGCTATTTCAGAGAGTATTCACAATTCCCATTCAAGAAGATTTGGTAGTTACTGTGATTGGGGATTTCTCACATTTTTTCCCTTTCCATATGGGAATGACTACAGCAGTTATCTCATTACTACTTTTTGTTTGCTTGTTACGTGTTGAGGAGCACGTAACATGTTAATTGTTTCATAGGTCACTAGACTTTGAGGAGTTACACCTAGACATTACAAGAAGAACAGCACATCACCCCAAGATCCTAGACTTTGAACTGGCTGCCATGTCAGAATGGGTATTGAGTTGCATCCCTTGGGCAGGGGGTGAGTGCAATCTATATGTGGAAAGAAGCGTGAACATAGATACTTGGTTGACCACAGGGACTACTGAGTACAATCAGTGTCAATTCTCCACTTTTTCCTTTTGCAAACAACTCTGCGCTTTTGCTGGGTACATGGTCACACAGGTAGAGAGACTACCTTTTCCAGCTTCCGTTGCAGGTAGAAATAGCCATATCACTAAGTTACAGACTATGGGGTGGGAGTGGAAATGATAGTACAACTTTAATGTCACTACTTAAAGGGAATTGTGGGCATTGTTTGATGGAATATTACCCAGCCATCAGAAAAGATAAATACCTACCATTTGCATCAACATGGATGGAACTGGAGGGGATTATGCTAAGTGAAATCAGTCAAACAGAGAAAGACAATTATCTTATGGTTTCACTCATATGTGGAACATAAGGAATAGTGCAGAGGACCACAGGGGAAGGGAGGGAAACCCGAATGGGAAGAAATCAGAGAGAGAGACAAACCATGAGAGACTTTGGACTCCGGGAAACAAACTGAGGGTTACAGAAGAGGGTGGGGTGGGGGGAGGGGGTAACTGGGTGATGGGTATTAAGGAGGGCACATGTGGTAATGAGCACTGGGTGTTATCCGCAACTAATGAATTGTTGAACACCACATCAAAAACTAATGATGTACTATACGTTGGCTAACTGAACATAATAATAAAATAAAAAACTAAGGGAATTGTTTGCTGTGTACTTCTTTCCTCCTCCTTACAGGCTGAAAAATGGCAAAGACTAGCGAAACCATGGAACCCGTGGGTTAAGATGATGGAGTTTCCCTGTTAGCCCCGGACCCTCACTTATCGACCCCTAGATGGGGGGAGAAATAAGCTATTTTATTTAAGCCCCTGTATTTTGAGGTCTTTATGCTACAGAAGTTTAGTCTATACCCTCAGTAATACAATGCTGAGGTCTTATTAACCTCAAATGTTATTTCATCCATGAAGCTTTGTCATTTTTCCAACTTAAAGTAATCTCTGTCTTTTGAACTCCAATAGAACTTTGCTCTTTTCTCACAGCACTTATTACACTTTGTTTTAAGGTCATTTTTATAGCCTTTCTCAGTAACTAGATTCTAAGCTCTTTGGGAGGTATGGGGATAGAGAAAGGCAATATCTAACTCGTTTCTAGACTTTTAGATTCACACACAGGGCTTGAAATATAAAAGCTATTAAATAAATATTTGCTTAATTGAATTGACTCTTTAGTTATTAATTTTCTAAGCAGTCTGTGTTCATTAGTTGAATGTATATGGGAAATAGGAGACTATGAACCCAAGTCAGAAGTCTTTCAAATAAGATGATATGAACATAATGCATATTATCTATATATTATAATTATATATGATATATATATAATTTTTTCTTTTTGTCAGTATCTTATCAGTTATAGATGATTTATATATCTGCTGAATATTTTGTATTCTTAAATAAATTATATTTCCTTGAGTATCCTTTAATAGAAAGACCATGAAATCAAATCGTAATTATGGACTGCTTAATAAATATTTCTTTTTGCAACAAAGGAATATCTTACTTTTGGGTCATGTGCAACAGGCATGTTAAAACATGTCTTTGTGGTTGTGAATGTGGAATTTGGTATTAAATAGTTCTCAGTTTGGATTCTGACTTTGTCAGTTATTAGCTGTGTGATCTTAGAAAAGAAACTTAACCTTTCTAAACCTGTTTCCTGGTCAGTAAAGTGAGCAGAACAGCATCTATTTTCTAAGGTGTTATAATAATTAAGCTAATGTATGTAAAACACTTTTTTATTATCTTGAAGTAAATCAGAGATATATTATTTCATTCATAAGTATTTCTGTATGTATTCCTAAAATATAAGGAATTTGCTCAAATACAAGCATAATGTCATTATCACAGTTCTCCAAATTAACAAAACATCCTTAAAATCATCAAATATCTTCTCAGAGTTCAAATTTCATATTGTTTCATGAGATGTCATTTTCATTACAAACACCTTAACTCTTTTAAAATTTTAGTCCACAAAGTGAACACATTATTTCTTTATACTTGTGGAATGAAATATTCTGCATCTTATTCTCTTAGTAACTTGGGTTATGACAGTTCATCAAAATGTGTAGTGAGTTACCTGTCATAGATCACAACAAGAGATTCAGTGCTAAAATCCCTCCACATAGTTTCTTCCTGTTTAAATAATTTAGCTGTTGCCTGCTGCATATGTGGCTTCATCATTTCTCAACATCTTTAAAGATGACATTGTAAGATATTGTTAGTTCCTGGTGGCATACTTCTCTGTTGGTTAGATTAAGGTTTGAAATTATTTTTAAGGGAATGGATTACATTTTGCTCTTCCTGCCTTTACCCTGAATGTTTCCCTTTCCTCTGGGGGAATGTCCTGGACACCTACTTCAGGTGTAGTTCAGAGGTAGGCTTGGGGGGTGGCATATATAGAAAACAGAAGATATGGCCCCTTCTCCCTAAGAGCTATCCCCTAGCTGGGGAGAAAACATTCACATTGAAAATGGCATAAAACCAAAAAAAAAAAAAAACAAAAACCCATCACATTCACAACTGCAAAAGCAAAGGACAGACAGAGTTCGTAAATTCTGAAAGGGTACAGCACCCTAGAGAGATCAGAATCAGGTGGGTTTAATTGAAGAAGGCTTTTGGAATAGGTAATCTTGAGTTCAGTTTGGAAGGAGCCGATAGACATAAATTTGAATTGAATGAAAAAGGCATTCTAGGTGAGAGGAAAGAAACAGAAGCAGAAACAAGGAGTCATCAGTGGAGATTGAGTTTAAAATGAGTGGAGCCTGAATTAATGAGTTTTTATTGCGTTGGTTTGATGCTAGTATAGAATGTATATTAAGGAAAACATGAGCCATGAATGGATATGACTTATGCAAATTTTAAAAAGCATCATTTCACTATTATAGAACTTTTCAAATGTCTCTGACTGCAGGAATTATTACTGTGTAGATATTCTGGAAGCAAAGATGAGGCAGGCATAATAGCCTCTAAAATGAAACAGGCACAACATCTGGGGTAGCATATGGGTGTAGCATGGAGGAAGCTGACTTGGGCGTCAGTCAAATTCCAATCTATGTGTGCCAGTTGGTAGCTAATAGAATTTTCTTTACTCATCCTGGAAGTACAACAGTAATGGTGCCACAGACATGTTGGGCTCTGGGTGTGACTGTAATTCAAATGGAGGCAAAGAAAAAATATATTACTCTAGGTGTCCAGAGTTAATGACTATGATTCTATTTTGTGCTTCCTATTATTTATATTTTTCCCTCTTCCATTCAGCTGGTATGCACTGAGTACCTACTGGGCTCTGCTAATCAGCTGCACTTGTATGAGATTTCAGTTCTGCAGTGAGCAATGTGGAGAAAGAAGTTTGCCTCCATTTTTCTGGCAAGGGAGGAAGCAACGGCATTGGGGTTTTGCAGGCTGTGGTGGCTGTAAGACTTCATCTCTGGTCAAAAGTGGCATCGGTATTGGTGGTAGTGTTTGTGGTAGAGTTAAGTTCTTGTCAGGAATCCCAGTGGTAGCTGCTCAGAGGGAGCAGTGGTGGGAAGTTCTCTAAGGCTGTTCTCAAAGGCAGGTTTGGGGGTCTGATTCTGAAAAGTTTGCCCTCAAGCCTGGTTTTTTGGCCCTTCCAAAGATTCTGTCAACCACTCAATAACCTTTTAGTAAGTACTTTTTCTATGTTATTCACCAGCTTGCAGCTAGGAATCCTGATGTAGAAGGGGGAGAGATTTCAGGAAGAAGGTATGGTTCTTTGGTTTTTGTTAAAGATGGATAAAGTGTTAATACTGTTATGGAGGCAGAGGCCAGACAGCCAAGTTTGGAAGTGCAGAATGTTTTGAAGAGAAGAGGTTTCAAGTAAGATTGAAGTGTGTCGCAGAGGGACGTTGAAGAAAGGTTGACCATTGAAGGAGGTGGGGCTGCTAGATCCAACAAGAGCTGTCTGGGTGTCCAAGGGAGGGGGGGGGGGTGCATGGAAGGAGTCACATTAAAGGGAATGGGAAACTTTTCTTTCCTTTTTCTCTTCCTCTCTCCCTCTCCTTTCCCCTTCCTCCCTTCCTCCCTTTCTTTCTTTTCCTCAAAAGAAGGCTGTGTAAGAGAAGAAATCCAGTGAAGACGCAGAGTGGGTGGTTTTGAGGGCTTGGGAGGAGGGAAAGTTTAGGAACCAGTACCATGGAAAAGGTAATAGAAAGCTGATGGGGTGGCTGGGTGATAGACACTGGGGAGGGTATGTGCTATGGTGAGTGCTGTGAAGTGTGTAAGACTGATGAATCACAGACCTGTACCTCTGAAACAAATAATACATTATATGTTAAAAAAAAGGAAGAAGATAGTAGGAAGGGAAAAATAAAGGGGGGGAATCGGAGGGGGAGACGAACCATGAGAGACTATGGACTCTGAGAAACAAACTGAGGGTTCTACAGGGGAGGGGGTGGGGGGATGGGTTAGTCTGGTGATGGGTATTAAACAGGGCATGTACTGAAAGGAGCACTGGGTGTTATACACAAACAATGAATCATGGAAGACTACATAAAAAACTAATGATGTAATGTATGGTGATTAACATAACATAATAAAATAAAATAAAAATGTTTCCTCTGGAAAAAAAAAGAAAGCTAAATAGAAATGAATAAAAAAGTGCAGAGTGGCAATAACTGAGGTTCTGGAGTCTGAATGTGAAGCCTTAAAATTATGTAACACCCCTGAGAAATATTGGGGGCTGGGAGCCCAGAGGAGTCTGTCACCCTGCTGGGGCTCACTTGGGTTTGAGATTGGCAGTGCTGGTTCTGGGGAAGGACAAGGCAGGAAAAGCAATGTTGCATGTCTTCTGCTTCTCAGAAGTTGCCCACGTTTTGTCTTCCCCCATCCTCTCCTCTCAAATATAGTTACTTATGATATCTTAATATTCCCTCAGCTTATTTACTAGTCTTTACCCCTTCTCTCCTTTCACCTCCTTCTATCTCTTCTTGTCACTTCAGGATATATGTGCCTTAGGTTACTTTTGTTTTTCCTTCTCTTACTATTTCAATGCCTAGTCCATGGCCTCCTCCCTAAAGTTTATTTTACTTTTCTCTTGCACTTTCTTTGAGTTTCATTTTTTAAAAATAGGTTATGTACTTCGTATTTTATTTCTCAGCTTCCTAATCTTCCTAGTCTTCATTCTGTGACATTTAATTTTTCTTATTTTTTTTTTAAAAAAACAAAACCCAATGATTTCTTCCCTTTCCTCTCTTCCACATTTCAGCCTCTGTCCTGGTCTTTTTTATTTTTAAGGTTTTATTTATTCATTTGACATAAAGGGACACAGTGAGAGGGGGAACATAAGCAGGGGGAGTGAGAGGGAGAAGCAGGCTTCCTGCTGAGCAGGGAGCCTTGATGCAGGGCTCGATCCCAGGATCCTGGGATCATGACCTGAGCTGAAGGCAGACGCTTAATGACTGAGCCACCCAGGCACCCCATCTCTGTCCTGGTTTTATCCCTCCCTTTTCCCAAGGGACTTTGTGTCTTCACTTTCCAGTTCTGGTTGGCTATTTTCCACTCATTTTCTTCTCACCTGCTTTTTGGCATACAGACTGGTATATTTCTAAGCCAATTTAACCTGGCACAAAAGTACTCTTAGCCCATGTAGATCAGATAAATGTATGCCCCCTTCCTGGTTAATAGGGCTGTTCAGTGTTGGTTGGGGGTTTGGGGGGAAGAAACAACAATAATAAACTATAGCTCATCGCTACTCAATATTCAGTGCCTCTGCTAGGTTTTTAGGTTCTTCCATGCTTTGGCCATGTTCAAATCTCTATTTTCCTCTATTAATCAAATCTCTTTTATCAAATGAATCCCATAAATCCTATGAATTTGCACCCCTAATTGCTAAGTACTTGCTGTAGTTCATACTGTTTCTTTGCTTGGAATATTCATTTTTCTTCTCTCTTTCAGATCTTCAAGACCTTGCCTCCTGTGACTATTTTAGTTACTGATCTTTCTTTTCTTTGAATTCCTCTAGCATTGGATGCACCAAACAATTTAACCCTAATTACATAATGTCTTAAATATTTTCCTGTGTGTTAGTTTAGTTTGACTAATCATAGAGGAAATTATGAGAACAGAGTTTATATCTTTTAATTCTGTGTAATCTATAGCATCTAGAATGGTTCTGAGTACATAGTAGGCATTTAATATGGTTGCTTTTTTGAATTATTACCCTCACATAGCATAATTCACATTACATTTTTAAAGCCTACTTAAAATATAAATTTTACTTTGATATTAAATGACCAAAGGGCCTGCTATCATTTATTCCATGCACCAGTGATCTGTGCAACATTTCCTCCGGTGTCTTCCTGAGCTGGCAGGAGCCAGCCATTCATTTAAATTGGCAACAGACATGGAAATGAATTTGTGTGCTGTCTTACTTGGTAATAAAACTTAAAGTGCAGTGTAATTTGTGATGGTTTGAAGCGGTAATGCAATTTTGGCAAGTCTGCTATATCTCTACAAGACTTATTGTTCAAAGATTTTCAAGCCAGTAGGTTATAGACTCTCCTCCTAAGAACAATTGATTAAAATTACCTCCTTTTGGACTTGATCCAGTCCTTACTGGCAATAACTAAAGCACAGTTTACATTTTTGGTTGAAGTTTTCAGGATCAGACCAAGCTGGCCTTTTTTACAGTGCTTTTTCTGGTCTATTTTTATCACCAGATATAATACTTCTCCTCTCCTAATTTAAGAGATACAAGATAATACAAAGTGTGTCCAATTCAAGTTGAGTTTGGAACTGAAGGAACAGAAGAAATAACCTGTGACCCAGGGAAAAAAAATGGGAATAAGAGCATTGAAAACATCTCAGCTTTCCAGCTTCTCTGTAGAGATAATCCTCACATTCTTGGATATGTAAATGTAAAGTAGTTGGATGTCAGCATGCTAGATTTGATAGGTTTTCAATTGCTACCTCTCTCTGGAAATTTTCAAGCAGAAAGTAAATATTCCTACGTGTAATAGCCCCCAATCCAGAATTTATTTAAAAAAATATGGATTCTAAAGAAAATAAATTCTGAATTTATATTTGTTCCCTGGTTCTAATAAAGGTTTTTTGTTAAATGATTCCCAGACTTTCTCTTATGTTGGTGTCTTTAATCCTAATGATTGTTCTTAAAGTGATTTATGTCTTCAGAATTGCAAACCAAGTTTACTAGAATCCATCTTTTCTTGCTGGATAAAATATACTAGGCTCCCATGACACATTCATATGTTCATCAAAAGGGGTAGATTTATTAGCTACCTTCATAGTCGTAACTCCTGGTGACAGAGTAGTTTTGCTAGAAGTCTCTTCTGGGAGGTTTACCAAAGAGAGAATGCAAATCTTACTTGATTTAATTGGACTTCTATAAACAGCTGTCATTATATTTCCATGGGATTTGCTTTATCAGGGAGTCTAAAAAGTCATAATTTCCATTAGGAAAAAGAACTTGGTCAACGTTTTCTTTCCTCCCAGTTGATGAACTACTTTCCTGGTTTATCCCTTCAGCCTCTTTCCTGCCAATGTCCCTAACACTCTCATCCTCTTAATTGTCTGTTGCACCTGGCCTGCAAATCTCCAAACATTGAACAATCTAACCATCTCAGGTCACACTCCTTCCCTCTCACTACTGGAGAAAATTAGACACCCACCCAAATTGGTGCAATTTATTTTATTTATTTTATTTTTTAAAATATTTTATTTATTTATTTGACAGAGAGAGAGAGAGAGCACAAGTAGGCAAAGAGGCAGGCAGAGGAAGAGGGAGAAGCAGGCTCCCTGCTGAGCAGAGAGCTCAATGCGGGGCTCAATCTCGGGATCCTGTGATCATGACCTGAGCCGAAGGCTAATGCTCAACTGACTGAGCCACCCAGGCTCCCCATATTGGTACAATTTTAAACATTCCTACTGAAAACATCTGGAATCATGCTGTGAACCAGAATTACTCATGCAATCCTTAAGCAGCTTCATCTTCCATTTGCTAGAATAATTCCAAATTTTCATCAAATTTATCAGTACCCTTAGTCTAACCCTGATGGTCTCATACCTAGTCATTGATTTTGCTTCCTATTTCATAGAAAAATGCTGTCAAATATGACCTGCACATACCCATCTCCATTCATGGCCATCCTCACTTCCTTCCTGCCCATCTCTAAGGACAAGTAGTCCTCCCACTTTCCCATCATCTCATGCTCTACATTCTCTTCTCTTTCTTCTAAGACCAGGTTCTCTCAATTAATTCCTTTCTCTAGTCAATCTTCAACTTCTCCTTCTTCTTCCCTCCTGATTCACTTGCTTTGGTATGTGGGCAAGTTACCCTTACCCTCAGTGGTCAATAAGCCTATTCACAAATTTCTATTCATTGACAGCATATGGTTACATTTCTCTGTTCTTTTGGAAGTTAAATATGGCCGTATGACTTGCTTTGGCTAATAAGAGGTGATGAGTTTCACTGATGGCTAGAAGCTCCTAAGAGCCAAGGTGATTGAGCCTCCCCTTTCCTGGACTCTTAAGTGACTGTAATAAATATATCAGACAACTTGCATGGGACATGTCCTCTACAAGAGAAATATATCTTCAGAATTTTGGGTTTTTAAGTACTACACTGTAACTTAACCTATCTTGACAGTTTTCTTTCTTAAAAATAACCTTCCCTGAGCCTCTGCTTACATTCTCTTATGCTATATGTATTCTTCCCTTAACAACAAATTTTCTTAAAGGAAACTTACTGTATTAACTTTTTCACTTCTCTTAGCCCAGTAAATTTTTTTCTGAGCCCACCAATTCATCAGAATTATTTTTGCTAAACCTGCCAATGACCTCTTAATTTTCAGAAGCAGTGGACTGGTTTTATTACCTTACTTGACATTGTGTAGCATGTAGCACTATGACCTTTAGAAACGTTTTAGAAACGTTCCATGATACCATTCACTCCTCATTCTCTTCCTTCCTCTTGTTCCTCAACGTTTTGCTTTTTATTTGGCCCCTCTTACAATTTGCTGCTCAAATATTGGTATTCTTCAGTACTTGTTTTTTTCTCCCTCTGTATTCTGCCATGTGTCTTTTCATATAAGTTCCACTGCTTACTGCTTATTCACTCATGACTCCAAATCTACATGCAATAGAGATACTATTGTGCAATTTTTTTTTTTAAGATTTTATTCATTTGGGACACAGATACAGAAAGAGAGAAAGAGCAAGAGCGGGGGAGAGGCAGAGGCAGAGGGAGAAGCAGGCCTCCTGCCGACTATTATGCAATATTAAACTAAGGCATTTTTTTAAAAGACTTTATTTATTTATTTGAGAGAGAGAGAGAGAGAGAGAGAGAGAGAATACAAGTAGGGGGAGATGCAGAGGGAGGGAGCCCCTCTGGGCCATCTCAGGACCCTGGGATCAAGACCTGAGCTGAAGGCAGATGCTTAGCCAATTGGGCCATGCAAGCCCCCTAAACATTTTGATTTTCACCATTAAGTCATTAACTTTGCTCTGCCATTTTGATTATGTTGAAGCCATTTCTTTGATAATGAGAGAGAACATTCTTACATACAATACCAGTCTTCTCCAAACCATTCCCATTGTGAATGGAGTGACAGCTTACTTTCCTGTAGTCTATTAGGAAAAAAAAAAAAAAAGTATGGTGCCTGGTGTTTTTGCATGAAAATGGGTTTGAAAGTCAAATTATATGTAGAAGGAGTGGATTTGCTGAATTTCTTTAGCCTCCTCCCACCCCCTGCCACTCCCCATTTAACTCATTGTTAAAGTACTGTTAGTCTAAGTTATGGGACTCAAATCACTGAGTTCTCTCTCTGTTATAGCAAAGACAGCCCATCCATTCTTAAAGCTTAAGTAAGAGGGTAAGCCAGGAAGGAAATTAGAGGTAGCTTTTGTGTTTATTTTTTAAAGTACCCCTTTTGCTCCTGGGGTCTTATTAAGCAAGAAGAGGCAGAGGGGGGGAAGTAGCAAAATTGTCAGATGTGTGTTCTGGTCTCCCTACCCCAGGCTTCAAATAAAAGAGAAGATCAACCGGGGGTAGACAAGCTAACCTCATCCCTGTTGGAACTTTAGGAGAAGACTGCTATGGAAGGTAGACCTCCAATAACAGGGTAAGAGCCTCAACATAGGCAGGCAAACCCTGTACAGAACTCGGCCAATCATACTTTAAAGGATAGCTTTCTGGCCTTTTGTTGTCCACACCATGAAGATTCAGAGAAATGCTGTATGGATCTGGGGATGCCCTTTAGTCTCCTACCATGAAGTCACATGAACACTCTACTCCTACACCCATGATGTCATATTAAAGGGGTTATGGGGGACAGCTAAAAATAAGAGTCTAGACAATTAAACTTAAAGGGTTAATTAAATTAGTGATTGGAAAACATTTAAAATCAGATGGGCCATTTAGTTATACCCACCTCTTCCCTTAGTAAATGGCACTTGTAAATAAAGCCAGTTGAACTACAGATCAAATAAGGAAACTGCATTTTATATGTTCATTCAAGTTATAATGTGAGTTAAATTTATTATCCTTAAACACACGCACACACTCACACTTAACACATACACACATGTGTGTGCATCCCTTCTATAATATACTCAATAATTCAATTGTTTCTAGCCAGAAGTCTCACTGTCACTTTACATTTAAGGTATTCCAAACCCTGCCTCCTCCCCCTCAAAACCTGCCCTTATTAGCAATTCTCCTGCCTCAGTTAATAGCATTACAAATACAAAAGCCAAGCCAGGGACCTGTTAGTCTTCTATAATCTCTCCTACTCACTCTCCCTATATCTGGTCACCATTTCTATAAATCCAATCTCATATCCACCTCTAATTTCATCATGCTCACTATAGAGAGACAATAGTGTTTGTAGAACTAGGCAAATAGATGCTCATTCCTTCACAGAAATGGAACTGGTGACAAGTGTTTTGAAGTTATAGGGTTAAAAAGAGTAGATCTCCCTAAGGTCTATTCCACGAAGAACAGAAAAAAAAACTGAACATTTAGAGATAAATATGTAATAGAAGTATAAAAACAACATACATGCAAATCATATATACCAACTTCTAAGTAGTGCCTAACTCTGAGGATGGAGGTTGAGAGCTGTAAGATTCTAGTTCTTAATGAATAAGAGAAAATTGAATGTGGCACAATATTTGCTTATGTTAAATCTGAGTGATGATAAAGTTGTTTATTATATTAACTAATGTATAATTCATTATACCAGAATATTTCAGAAATAAAAATATTAAAATATTAATTTTGAATAATGGCAAACATAAAGATAATTACCTACAATTATTGTTAAACAGTGGTTTCAATACTTATCGCAACAGTTGGTTGGTAGGTGCTAAATAAAAATTTGTGATATGAATAAAGAAATAAGACCTTCATAGGATGGGAATGGTGTGGGATTAAGAAAAGGGAGCTGCCTTTCCTGAGACATTTTGATAGGTTAGAAAGAGCAAGGATATCAGTGTCATGTGGACCAGATTTTGAAATTCAGTTATATCCATTACCACCTGTGTGACTTCAGAAAAATTCTTTATAAGCCTTGTAAGGGTCACAGTAACTATCCCTACTATATAGGATTCCTCACCAAATATTAATATATTTCCCATCACTTTTAAGAGGTTTGCATATTTCCCAACAAAAAAATTAGAATGTTTTGTTAGAATAACTCTTCTGGCAGGGAGTTTTTATATATATACTCTATATATAGGTCTCTCTCTCTCTATATATATATATATTTCCATTATATTTGGGAATAGGGCTATGTGAAGTCCCAAGGCATAGACTTAATTTTCTCCCTAGGTTTTATATTGAGCTAAGAATATAATAAATTGTTATCCAGGACTTTTCTCATCTGAAGCATCCAAGTGCCCAGGAAGGCCTTGACCCCTAGAGAAGAGAAATTGGATTTTACAGTGTGTATTTTAACGCTGAAGTTGATTTTATAGTTGCTTAGGTAGAATATTTATTACATATGGATCTCACTAATCTAAACCAATCCCTCTGTTTTCTTTGTAATGTCTTAAGTAGAAGAATTCTTCTAGGTACTAACATAGATGTTTGTTCCGGGCAGACCCAAATGAGAATCTCATCTGCTTTGGTTTCTAAGAGGGCTGACTAGGCAGGTAGTGTCCATCCCAGAACAAAGCCTCAAAAAGTCAAGTAAGTGCCTTTCTGGGGTCCACAGTTTGTAATAGTTTTTCAGAGTTCAAATCCCTCTTTCAGATCCTAAGAACACAATATTGTATGTGTGAACTTATTTGCTTTCAACATCTCCTCAGCAATGTACTAAGTCAATTAATATTTAGATAGTTAAATTCCTAAAATCAAATGAAGAAATTCACTAATCCTTAGGCCAGCCTAAGATCCTGTATCCTCAACTGTATCAAAATTGATGCAGGAAAAACCAAGGAGATGTTGATTTTTATTTAGGTTGATAGTGTAAGTGTCTAGTACTGGGCTTGACTGAGTTTTCAATACACAATGATTTAAATGAGTGGATGTGGAGGCAGAGCTGAAATAGGATGGGTTGGAATATACCAACATCAGAACACAGGGATAGAGCGAGAAAGGAATAAGAAGTTTTCCTTCCACAGATATGTGCAGAAATGGGAGTTCCTGGGTGTTGCACTAATAAGCAAGCATGTGCGTTGAGGGTGGTGGAAAAAAGTAGACTCTGGTAAGATACCAGATAAGAATTGAAAATATTTGCAGAATTCTGCTTCATGCATGGCTTCCAGTTAATGACCTCTAAATAATCATGTAGCATTCACTAATCTTATGATCAAAAATGATTGACACATAATGGTTATACATGTGAAAAATTCCTGAAACACCCAAAAAGTGCTTTGGTCTTGTTGATTAAACAAATCTATTGTTACATCCCCCATACTTTCCATTGAAAATAGGTTACAGTAGTATGTATCATTTCCTCAGTGTTACTGGAAGAATAAACAACAGTGAGAGATAATTCTAAGATAAGTGGGAAAAAAAAATAGTTGAAAGCAAGCACCAACAGGCTACAGAGGTTGTGTGTTAGAATCATAGGCATTTTCCCTCTCTCTTTTCACAATCCTAAGTAATGTATTACTTTAAAGTAACATGTAATTTTAATAATGAGAAAAATAAATGCATTTAAAAATCCTCCAAGATGGTCCTAATCAGGGCTCCTGAATGTCATTCTCATGGCGTAATTTTTGCAGCTATATAATCTGACCCATGGGGAAGCCCACTGAGTGTGTTGCAGATGGTGAGAGAAATCTGCGTTTGAAAGAGGGGAGACCCTGCTGAACTGGTTCCTCCCACAGAGAACCCGTAGCTATTCCACATCATTCTTCTGTGCCAGGTGCCAAGATGTTCATTACTGGAACTTGCTTTTTTAGGAAAGCATTGATTTAGACCAGATTTAAGTAACTGTACCCTGACTATACAACCATAGGCCCTATTCGGATTTATCAGTAAACTCTTCCCCCAAGCCTGTCCTCTTTCCACCCAGCTGGCGGTCCACAGTTGTTGGTGACAACCAATAGTTAGAAAGATGTGGAACAGTCACCCGACTACCCCAGTAGCCATAAAAATTTTCAAAATAAGAGAATTTTATTAATACAATTTTATTTATGATGATAATAAAATGAATAGTTTTATGGTTTTGCATTACAAAAGTTAATATTATTCATACCCACCCCTAAGGAGAGCTCTCAAATGTGGCCCTTCATGTAAATTGTGTCCATTAACTTCATCAAAATCTCAACGGGAATAATGATTCACATTGGAAAAGTTCCCACCTCCATTTCAGACAAGGGGTCACAGGTTTACCCTGCAAAACAGCCTGGGAAATTGTACTGAAATCATAACTTCTAATAGGCATCCTTTTTATAGACAGAAGAAAACTTTAATGTATCGACATGAACCTGAACTGTGCCCTTGAAGTGTTTTAGAAAGGTAGGCATTTGAGAATCGGCATGCGGAGGAATCTAGGATTAACTACTTAATATGTAGATTATGTTCTCTCTTGTACCACCTGTAATGACTGCCGACTCTATTAATGAGCTCGTGATACAGTAAGAAACAACGGTGCCCTTTCAAAGCCATAGGTGGTGGCGGCAAGCTGATTTATGATCTAAGGCTTATCTTTCTCCATTATCTGCATCACTTGACAAGCATCTCCTTCCCCTCCCTTCATTGCCTCCTAGCTAACACTTAGGCTGCTGGGACTTCTTTTCCTCCACACTGACAGCACCATTTGCTTCTTTGCTGAAGTATTGCCCCAACCCAGTGATCCAGAAGTCAAACTCAGTCATTCTGCACAATAAAGATAACAGCTTCTGGCCTGGGTCCTATTTCAAAGCTTTCCAACCCAGTCGTTAACGGGTGAGCTTCAGACGCTTCTTTACTCAGCCACAGTCTGTGCACTTGCTCGGCTGCAACGATAAACCTCGAGCAGGAGGTGCTCTGATGGCCAAGCAGAACAGCTTGCGGTTTTTGACAAAACCTACATTGTTGTGGGGTTTTATTCTTTAAAAAGCTACAAACATTGAATTTTCCTCACATATCCATCAGACCCATCTAGTGCAAACTCAGGAGTGGTGGTTTAGCCGCAGTAGCACTTAGAAACCGACCCCAAGAGGAGGAGGGGTTTGGTGTGGCAAGTCCAGGCACCTGCTGCAGTTCTAAACATCAGCCCCTTTTCATCTCCTTTGTTCTCTTTCAGGAGGGAATTTTCAAATGACTAACCCTGCGCTTTAATCTCACCTGTACTGCATGCTCCCATAATTCCACAGATTCAGCTTTGCTTTGGAATGAGTGTTCGGATCAAATCAGAATCTAAGGATGAGCTCAAACCCCACCTCTTGGCCCTTCCTCGATTAGTGTAGATCGTGCTCCTGTTCTGCCTGGGAGGTGAAGTCAGCAGTCCTACTGGCCAGTGGAGCACTGCTCAGGCTGGCTCCCCTTTCTCCCCTAGCTCTCATTTATATTCCAGA
This sequence comes from Callorhinus ursinus, assembly GCF_003265705.2. Classification (NCBI taxonomy): domain Eukaryota; kingdom Metazoa; phylum Chordata; class Mammalia; order Carnivora; family Otariidae; genus Callorhinus; species Callorhinus ursinus. The sequence continues at coordinate 24,660,909 of NW_027397068.1, read as the reverse complement.
GCCCTTCTAAGTAAGGATGCTACAGAGAGGTTCTGTCCATCCAGGAGTAAACAAATCTTAAATGAAATCTTTCAGCACAGATGCAAAGCACTTTATTATCAGCGTGCACTTTAGGCAAATAACAACAGTGCTTTGTTAAAGATTCACTCCCTGATTTAGATAATGTTCTGCTGGAAAAATGTAGCACTTCCTGATAGTTCAGTGTAGTGTGGTTTTATGATTACCTTTAGATGGAGCGCGGAGGAATTGGAGGGGAAGGTGGCTTCTGCATGGTAGAGCAGGAGTGCTCTGTGAAGTGTTTCATCCTGTTCTAGGAGGCAGTGGTCCAGAGGCGCATCTGTAACGTCAGGTTGCTTTATTGCGGGGCTCTCATTGATCTCATCTTGGGGACCTCTGGTGAGGGGGGAAGGGGTGTCATTCCAAAGGCTTCTTTGCTCACTTGTTTGATTACCTTCTTGTTCAGAATGAGTAAAAAATTAACTAAGGGCTGGGAAGAAATTAGGGTGGGCAAAAATGGGTTAAAAGAAGTAGCATTCCATCCTTAGTTACTCGACTCATGCGTTTTTTGTTTCAGTCACATATTTAGAGTGCTTACTGATGGTCAACAAGACCATCAGTGAGAGCAGTTAATCATCTCCAAAGAAAACAGGGTCCCAAACTATTTCTTCTCCTCCATGATTTCAAAGCTACAACTTAAAATAATTATTGAAGTATAATTGACATGCAATGTTGTATTAGTTTCAGGTGTACAACATAGTGATTTGACAATCCTATACATCAGTCAATGCTCACCACAGGTATAGTCACTGATTGTCATCATACAATGTCATTACAATATTACTGACTATATTTCTTCTGTGGTACTTTTCATCTCTTTGACTTATTTTATAACTGGAAGTTTGTATCTTTTAATGCCCTTGATTTATTTTGTCCATCCACTACTCCCCTCCCTTCAAGTTTGTTCCCTACCAGTTTGTTCTCTGTACTTATGAGTGTTTCTGTTTTTTTTTATTTTTAGATTCCACATATAAGTGAAATTATATGGTATTTATCTTTCTCAGTCTGACTTTATTTCACTTAGCATAATACTCTCTAGGTCCATCCATATTCTTTTTTAAGATTTTATTTATTTATTTGACAGAGAGAGGGAGAGCACACAAGCAGGGGGAATGGCAGGCAGAGGGAGAAGCAGGCTTCCCAACGAGTAGGGAGCCCAATGTAGGACTCGATCCCAGGACACTGGGATCATGACCTGAGCCAAAGGCAGATGCTTAACCGACTGAGCCACCTAGGTGCTCTGAGGTCCATCCATAGTCTTGCAAATGGCAAGATCTTATTCTTTTTTATGGTTGAATAATATTCCTGTATCTATCATCTTTATCCATTCGTCTCTTGATGGATGCTTGGGTGGCTTCCATATCTTGGCTATTGTGAATATGCTGCAATAAACATAGAGGTGCATGTATCTTTTTGAATTACTATTTTCATTTTCTTTGGGTGAATACACAGTAGTAGAATTACTGGATCTAGAAATTTTTTAATTTTTGAGGAACCTTCATACTGTTTCCCACAATGGTTACACCAATTTGCATTCCCACCAACAGTGCTCAAGTGCTCCCTTTTCTCTACATCCTCACCAATACTTGTTATTGCTTGTCTTTTTTATGCTAGCCATTCTGACAGGTGTGAGGTGATATATCATTATGGTTTTTATTTTCATTTCCCTGATAGTAATGTATTGAGCATCTTTCATGTAACCAAGACAGTATGGTATTGGCACAAAAATAGACACAGATTAATAGAACAGGAGAGAGAGAGAGTCTAGAACTAACCCCATGCCCCTGGCTATTAGATGCAGGCAGGCAACAGTTGGTCATTTTCTCCTCATCAGTGAGAGTATTCATAGTGCCCTCAGTTCGGAGGATCCAGGCAAGTTTGCTGGAAGATCTGTGTGCTGGATGAACATGTGCTGATTTCCTTTGTGCCTGGTTCCATTTACTTGAAATATAATTATTGGACCTTAGAACTTTCCAGGTTTCTTTGATTTCATTTACTTGATCATGTAATTTTTGAATGCTGACCTCCATAAGACTGTTTTGTATGGTTATAAATAAAAGTGGTCAGTTCTCAAGCAGACTTTAAAAAAAATATGGGGAAGCTAGGGTATACAATGGGGAAAAGACAGTCTCTTCAATAAATGGTGTTGGTAAAACTGGACAGCTACATGCAAAAGAGTGAAACTGGACCACTTTATTACACAAAAATAAACTCAAGATGTATTAAAGACCTAAATAAGAGATATGGAACCATAAAACTCCTAAAAGGAAACATAAGCAGTAATCTCTTCAACATCACCCGTATTTATGGATATGTCTCCTTAGGCAAGAGACACAAAAGCAAAAACAAACTATTGGGATCACACCAAGATAAAAAGCTTTTGCATAGCAAAGGAAACCATCAACAAAATGAAAAGGCAACCTATTGAATGGGAGAAAATTTTTGCAAACGGTATATCCAACGAGGGGATAATATCCAAAATATATAAAGAATTTATACAACTCAATATTTAAAAAAAACTCACAAATAATCTGATAAAAAGTTGGGCAGGGGACCTAAATAGACATTTTTCCCAAGAAGACATATAGATGGTCTTTTTCTTTTTGAAAAATTTCAAGTTATTTATTTAGCACATTGAACTACAGATTTGGATGTTCACTTGTGACTGAACTAATTAAAAAAATTTTTTTAAAGCCATATTACTGAAGTATGACTGACCCATAAAAAGCTGTATATATTTAATTATACAATTTGATGAGTTTGGGGATAAGCATATATCCATGAAACCATCACCACCCTCAAGTCCATAGACAAATCCATCAGCTCCTAAAGTTTCCTCCTGCCCCCTTTAATACAATGATGATGATAATGTGTGTGATAAGAACACTTAACATAAGACCAACCGTCTGGGAAAAATTTAAGAATACAGTATAGTTCTGTTAGCTATAGGCAGTATATGGTATAGTAGAGATCTAGAACTTATTTATCTTGCTTAACTGAAACTTTGTACCCTTTGACTATCACCACTCCATTTCCCCCTTCGCTCTGCAGCCTCTGGCAACTCTTATTCTACTCTGCTTCTATGACTTTGACTACTTTAGATTCCACATACAAGTGAAACCATATGGTGTTTGGACAAACACCATATGTATCTGTTACAATGTCCTATAACAAATGCCATCTGTGTCTGTTATAATGTCCTTCAGGTCCATCCATGTTGTCACAGATGGCAGGATTTTCTTCTTCTTTTTTAAGGCTGAATAGTATTCCGTTATAGATATGTATATACTACATGTTCTTTATCCATTCATCTGTCAATGGACATTTAGTTTGTTTCCATATCTTGGCTATTGTGAATAATGCTGCAGTTGACATGGAAATGAAAATACCTTTTGGAGATCCTGATTGCAGTTCCTTTGAATAAATACTTAGAAGGGAGATTGCTGGATTGATCATATGGTAGTTCTATTTTTAATTTTTGAGGAACCTCTATTCTGTCTTCTGCAATGGCTGCACCAACTTACATTTGCATCAGTATGTGCCAGGGTTCCCTTTTCTCCACAACCTCACCAATAGTTGTTATTTTTTGTTTGTTATTTTTTGTGTTTTTGATAGTGGCTGTCTTAATAGGTATGAGGTGATATCTCATTACAGTTTCGCTTTTCATTTCCCTGAGCATGAGTGATGTTGATAACCTTTTCATGCACCTGTTGGCTATTTATATATCTTCTTTGGAGAAAGTCACTGAAGTAAATCTTAATAATTTCTCTTTCTTTCTCTTTTCTTTCTTTCTTTCTTTCTTTCTTTCTTTCTTTCTTTCTTTCTTT
>NW_027397068.1:24651900-24657015 GCF_003265705.2 Callorhinus ursinus | reverse complement strand
CTTTCTTTCTTTCTTTCTTTCTTTCTTTCTTTCTTTCTTTCTTTCTTCCTTCCTTCCTTCCTTCCTTCCTTCCTTCCTTCCTTCCTTTTTTTGGGAGGGGATGGGGAGGGGCAGAGGGAGAGGGAGAGACAGAGAGTCTTAAGTAGGCTCCATGCCCAGCATGGAGCCCAAAGCAGGGCTCAATCTCACAACCCTAAGATAATGAGCTGAGCTGAAATCGAGAGTTAGACGCTTAATTGACTGAGCCACCCAGGCACCCCAAATCTTAATCATTTCTAATTTCCCTTATAACCTTGCAGGTGGGAAGATGGTTAAGGGAGAAGAATCTTCTATAATGACACCTAGAGTTAACAACTTTGACTATCTAAGAACAACTGCAAAAGGTGATGACCTATAGTATTAATTCAGCAATTTAATAAGCAATTTAACAATTATCAGCCAACCACTGGTCTGCACTAGCCACTGGTCTGGAAACTAGAAGTATAGGAGTAAATAAAATAGAGGAGGTTCCTGTTGCTATGAAGCTTAACATTTTAGTAATGACAAATCATTCTGATGAAGCAGGAATTTGAGTTAAGCTCTCTGCAAGGTTCTGCTGTGAGGTGATTCATTTAGCAGATGCAGAAGTGGAGCTCATTGCTTAGACTCCTATTATCCCAAAACTTTGCCATTTTCTTTTAATTATTATGAAATGAGCAGCTCAGTTGAAGACTTATGCAGTATTGTTGCATAATCTGAAGCTTTTTTAAAGTGTCCAGATGTCTCCTTTGTGAATTTACTAAATTTGGGTTCACACTTAACTTTTCTTTTCAAGGATAAAAGTTATTTGAGGAAAACACTTACCTGGCATTGTATAATAAATATTTTTCAAGCCCTGAATATCTTCATTTCTCCCCCCCCACCACAACCTTTAAGATTCAGGGCATCAAATAGACTGAGTTTTCTAGTATTAAAAAGGATCTGATTCAGAGTTATTTGACAGTCAAAACTCCACCTTATCTCCAGGCTGATTATCTGTATTTTGTGGCAAATCTTACCTTCCACTTTATTATAGCTAAAACCTATTTGAGATAAGTGTAGGTTTAATAGACTCTTTAAACTTGATATTCTTTGTATACATTGAAATAATTTGCTACCCAAATATTTCTTTTGAATTCTTATCTGTCTCTCTCTTCCATCCTGTACCTCCACCTTTCATCTCAATCTTCCCAGAAGTTTTGTAGCAGAAATGAAATAGAGTAAAAACATGTCAGTATAAGAATGAAGAGAATATACCAGCCTATTGTGGTTTATAAGAAATAATTGGGTGGTAAGACAGGGGAAGAAATGTATTTCAGAGAGAATCAACATGAAGAAACCAGATCATTTCCTTGTATTTTCCAAATCAAGTTTTTCAAGATGTCTGGGTTATTGTTTATTTTGACTGATTTAATAGAATATCAAAGTTATATTCAAATGCAAAATATCCAAAATGTAACATTAATTATTTTAGTATTATCCTTTACATCATTCATTTTTTGGCCTTCCTTTTGTGAAAAATGAATTCACTGAACAGTACTATAATCATAAACAGGCAGATGCCCATTAAATCCATTGAATAATGCCCCTGTGGAAACTGAGCCAAAAGAGAGTATGTAGATTTTTCAAGTCAGAACTAGTGAGTGGGCAGAGTGAAGATTTGAACCTAGGTATCCTGGCTTCAGTGCCTAAGCTTTTGAGGTCTACTATACACTGTCTCTTAAGTATAGTAAACTTTTAAATATATATTCATGAGTGTTTTAGAAACACTTGGAAAGTTTGTAACAATGATGATTTCTGGGTCCCATTCCATGGATTCTGATTTACTTGGCATGCAATAGGTATTAGGAAGCTATTTTTAACAACAGTTCTAAGTAATTTTGATAGGCATGGTCCATGGATCATTCTTTGAAAACAATGGTTTGTGGTAGTATGAAGAAGTATACAGTAAAGCTGTTAAGGGTAAAGGCTCAGAAATTGAATAGCCTGGTATGGTATCCTAACTCTTGTAGCTGTGGGCATATTGCTTAAACTCAGTTTTCTAATTTATACAAGGGAGGGTGTGGTTAAGGGATTTTGTGAGGATTTGGTAACTTAGTCCGTTTAAAATACTAAATATAGTGCTAGTAAATAGTAAACTCTCAATTTATGTTAGCTATTGTTAGTGCAGCATGGGTAGCTCAAAATTAATTCAGGTGTTGTGTGTGTAGATAACACAAAATATAACAGAAATGTTTCTTCCTTGATCCAAAAAGAAAAATGGGTGTTCTGACCTTTATTTATTTCTAATATTCCTTTATTTTTCCCCCTAACTTTAAAATAATTTCTTCCAAATTTTCAACTTTAGCTTTTAGATTCCTGGCTTCTCTCTCCATTTGAAGGAATAGTAATCTGTTTTTCTGCCTTCTGTATCTTCTGCTGAGTTAAGCTGATTGTGTAGCATTAAACTGGGTCTTTTGGGAGAAAAAAGGTGGAGGTGGGAGTAGATAAAAGGCTCTTATGGAAATCTGAGATTAAATTCTCACCAACTAGTGAAAGTGTCATCGGGGTCTTTGTTTTCTGTGTCTTCTTTTGTGCTAGTGTGGTTACATGACATAAAGGTGAATTATTTAAGTGATGCTATTTTACTCTTCTTGGCATAATCACCATTCTTTCACTTCTTTCCAATGATGACAGTCAAGCCCCAGGGAGAATATTCAGAAGGCTTTGTAGTAGAAGGGAATTGGAATGTTCCAATATCTCTGACTAAGCTTCATGGGGAGAGTATGGAGTTTATCCTTAAATACTCTAATAAAACAACTAGGAAAATCAAATACATATAGCTGGAAATTCAGTCTTTCGTTAAGATGGAAGAATGAAGAAATTCAAAACGGACCATGAAAATAAGGAGCATTACCCCATAGCTCCATCACTAAGTCCTTGACATATAAGTATGATCCCCTTGAATTGAGGCAATATGTGATGATGGGTCCAGACCAGAAGGAAGGGAATATTGTTTTATTTCCAGTACTATGTGGAGCTGCTAAGAAGATAATGTGACTTCCCAACCTACTTTTAGCAACTTCAGTTCAGACTGCAGGGTTCCAAGTCTCTATCTTGTTATTTTGGCTGTGTTCTGAAGGGTCAAGATTTCCCTGCCCTTTAATAGGTCAGATTGTCTCTCAATGCCTGGTGGGTGATGTAGTTGTTTGCATACCTTAAAATTCTTATGAAGGAAGAAAGTTGAAAACCTGAGTTATCCTCATGTCCTGTTATCATACCTAGCTACTTTTACCTTTCAGCTTTTAAAGAAACAAAAGAAATGCTGCAAACTGATTTACCCTATCTCAACAGTTTGACTTAATCCCTGTTTCTGTTCACAGTCATAGATAAACAGTCCTGAAATGAGTTGAACAAATATATATCATATGCTATTTAAACATGAGAAATATGACAAATAAACAGGAGAACCAAAGAACTAAAGCTAATTATATAAAGTAATTAGTATGAATTTGCATAGTGTTTACATATGTGTTTTCTCTATAATATGTACCATATACTTTCTACTTTACACCAACAAAATTTCCTGAGATGATGAAAACATTCTATATCTGAGCTGTCCAGCAGAATAACCAACTAGTCATGTGTGGCTACTAAATTTTTGAAATGTGGCTAGTGTGACCGAGAAACTTGATCTTTAATTTTATAAATTTTGATAAATTTAAATTTAAATAGTCACATGTGGCTAGTAGTTACAGTATTGGACAATGCAAGTTTAGAATGGTATGACCTGAGTAGGGAGGAAGAGATGATGGTGGGATAAGACCCACTTTTGGATAGGTGGGTTTGCCTGGGGATCTTCCCTATGCTTGGGTTTGTTTATTTGGAAAAGAACAAAGTATTGAAAATATAGAAGAGAAATACTATTGATTTTTCTTTGTCAGTAATTTTATTATAGCTATATTTGGGTGAAGTAGATTAAAAATGAAGCACACAGGGATATACTAATACGTACTCATATTCTTGTAACAAATACAAATTTTGTTAAGCAGTGGAACATTTTAAAAATATTTCATCATTTTTATTTTAAACTAGTACTTGAGAAAAGGTAACAGGTAGAAGTACTCCATCTAAAATTTTTTGAATGTTTTCTTATTCAGAAGAAATAAATAAGTGGAGTCATATCATCAAAAGGAAGATTGTCATTGAGTTAGAATTCAGGTAGGGCTAATCTGATATTTCCAGAAAGGTATCTATGGTAGGCAAAACAATGGTCCTTCACAGATGTCCATGTCCTAATCCCCAGAAGCTGTGAATGTTTTTGGTTGTATAGCAAAGGGAAATTATGGGTGTCAGTGGAATTCAAGCTGCTAATTAGATGACCTTAAAACATGGAGATTATACTGGATTATCTGGGTGGGACCCATGTAATCATAAGGGTCCTTGAAGTAGAAGACAGAGCAGACAAAAGTCAGAATCAGATGAGACTACACAATAGCCAGAGAGATACAATGTAGCTTTAAAAAATGATGAAGTACACATAACATAAAATTTACCATATTAACCATTTTTAATTGTTAATTATATATAATGTATAACAGATCTCTAGAATTTTTCATCTTGCAAAACTAAAACTTTATACCGATTGAACATCCTCCCTTTCCTCCCTTTCCTTGGTTACTACCATTCTATTTTCCTTTTTTTTTGGTCAATTTTTTTGTCCTTTTTTTTATTATTATGTTATGTTAATCACCATACATTACATCATTAGTTTTTGATGTAGTGTTGCGTGATTCATTGTTTGTGTATAACACCCAGTGCTCCATGCAGAACGTGCCCTCTTTAATACCCCTCACCAGACTAACCCATCTCCCAACCCCCCTCCCCTCTAGAACCCTCAGTTTGTTTCTGAGAGTCCATAGTCTCTCATGCTTCATCTCCCCCTCTGATATCCCCCCCTTCATTCTTCCCCTCCAGCTATCTTCTTCTTCTTCTTCTTTTTTATAAACATACAATGTATTATTTGTTTCAGAGGTACAGGTCTGTGATTCAACAATTCACAGCACTCACCATAGCACATACCCTCCCCAATGTCTATTACCCAGCCACCCCATCCCT
>NW_027397068.1:24619620-24651800 GCF_003265705.2 Callorhinus ursinus | reverse complement strand
AATACCCTCCAGTTCCATCCATGTCATTGCAAATGGCAAGATTTCATTCCTTTTGATGGCTGCATAATTATCTGTTGTATATATATACAACACATCTTCCTTTTAAATTCATCTGTCAATGGACATCTTGGCTCTTTCCACAGTTTGGGTATTGTGGACATTGCTGCTATAAACATTCGGGTGCACGTACCCCTTCGGATTCCTACATTTGTATCTTTGGGATAAATACCCAGTAGTGCAATTGCTGGATCCTATGGTAGTTCTATTTTCAACTTTTTGAGGAACCTCCATAGTGATTTCCAGAGTGGTTACACCAGCTTGCATTCCCACCAACAGTGTAGGAGGGTTCCCCTTTCTCCGTATCCCTGCCAACATCTGTCGTTTCCTGACTTGTTAATTTTAGCCATTCTGACTGGTGTGAGGTGGTATCTCATTGAGGTTTTGATTTGGATTTCCTTGATGCTGAGCAATGTTGAGCACTTTTCTGTTGGCCATTTGGATGTCTTCTTTGGAAAAATATCTGTTCAAGTCTTCTGCCCATTTCTTGATTGGATCATTTGTTCTTTGGGTGTTGAGTTTGATAAGTTCTTTATAGATTTTGGATACTAGCCCTTTATCTGATATGTCATTTGCAAATATCTTCTCCCATTCTGTCGGTTGTCTTTGGGTTTTGTTGACTGTTTCTTTTGCTGTGCAAAAGCTTTTTATCTTGATGGAATCCCAATAGTTCATTTTTGCCCTTGCTTCCCTTGCCTTTGGTGATGTTTCTAGGAAGAAGTTGCTGTGGCTGAGGTTAAAGGGGTTGCTGCCTGTGTTCTCCTCAATGTTTTAGATGGATTCCTGTCTCACATTTAGGTCTTTCATCCATTTTGAGTCTATTTTTGTGTGTGGTGTAAGGAAATGGTCCAGTTTCATTCTTCTGCATGTGGCTGTCCAATTTTCCCAACATCATTTGTTGAAGAGCCTGTCTTTTTTCCACTGGACATTCTTTCCTGCTTTGTCAAAGATGAGTTGACCATAGAGTTGAGGGTCCATTTCTGGGCTCTCTATTCTGTACCATTGATCTATGTGTCTGTTTTTGTGCCAGTACCATACTGTCTTGATGATGACAACTTTGTAATAGAGCTTGAAGGCCGGAATTGTGATGCCTCCAGCTTTGCTTTTCTTTTTCAACATTCCTCTGGCTATTTGGGGTCTTTTCTGATTCCATACAAATTTTAGGATTATTTGTTCCATTTCTTTGAAAAAAGTTAATGGTATTTTCATAGGGATTGCATTGAATGTGTAGATTGCTCTAGGTAGCAGTGACATCTTCACAATATTCCAATCCATGAGCATGGAACATTTTTCCATTTCTGTGTCTTCCTCAATTTCTTTCATGAGTACTTTATAGTTTTCTGAGTACAGATTCTTTGCCTCTTTGGTTAGATTTATTCCAAGGTATCTTATGGTTTTGGGTGCAATTGTAAATGGGATCAACTCCTTAATTTCTCTTTCTTCTGTCTTGTTGTTGGTGTATAAGAATGCCACTGATTTCTGTGCATTGATTTTTATATCCTGACACTTTACTGAATTCCTGTATGAGTTCTAGCAGTTTTGGGGTGGAGTCTTTTCGGTTTTCCATATAAAGTATCCTATCATTTGCAAAGAGAGTTTGACTTCTTTGCCAATTTGGATGCTTTGATTTCTTTTTGTTGTCTGATTGCTGTGGCTAGGACTTCTAATGCTATGTTGAATGGCAGTGGTGATAGTGCACATCCCTGCCATGTTCCTGACCTTAGGGGGAAAGCTCTCAGTTTTTCCCCATTGAGAATGATATTCGCTGTGGGTTTTTCATAGATGGCTTTTATGATATTGAGGTATGTGCCCTCTATCCCTATACTCAGAAGAGTTTTGATCAAGAAAGGATGCTGTACTTTGTCAAATGTTTTTTCTGCATCTATTGAGAGGATCATATGGTTCTTTTTCTTTTATTAATGTATTGTGTCACATTGATTGATTTGCGAATGTTGAACCAACCTTGCAGCCCAGGGATAAATCCCACTTGGTTGTGGTGAATAATCCTTTTAATGTACTGTTGGATCCTATTGGCTAGTATTTTGGTGAGAATTTTTGTATCCATGTTCATCAGGAATATTGGTCTGTAATTCTCCTTTTTGACGGGGTCTTTGTCTGGTTTTGGGATCAAGGTAATGGTGGCCTATAAAACGAGTTTGGAAATTTTCTTTCCATTTCTACTTTTTGGAACAGTTTCAGAAGAATAGGTATTAATTCTTCTTGAAATGTTTGGTAGAATTCCCCTGGGAGGCCATCTGGCCCTGGGCTTTTGTTTGTTGGGAGATTTTGATGACTGCTTCAATTTCCTTAGTGGTTATAGGTCTGTTCAGGTTTTCCATTTCTTCCTGGTTCAATTTTGGTAGTTGATACATCTCTAGGAATGCATCTATCTCTTCCAGGTTATCTAATTTGCTGGGATATAGTTGTTCATAATATGTTCTTATAATTGATTGTATTTCTTTGGTGTTGGCTGTGATGTCTCCTCTTTCATTCATGATTTTATTTATTTGGGTCCTTTCTCTTTTCTTTTTGATAAGTCTGGCCAGGGGTTTATCAATGTTATTAATTCTTTCAAAGAACCAGCTCCTAGTTTCATTGATCTGTTCTACTGTTCTTTTGGTTTCTATTTCATTGATTTCTGCTCTGATCTTTTTTATTTCTCTTCTCCTGCTGGGTTGAGGCTTTATTTGCTGTTCTTTCTCCAGTTCCTTTAGGTGTAGGGTTAGGTTGTGTATTTGAGATGTTTCTCGTTTCTTGAGAAAAGCTTGTATTGCTATATACTTTCCTCTCAGGACTGCCTTTGCTGCATCCCAAAGATTTTGAACAGTTATGCCTTCATTTTCATTTGTTTCCATGAATTTTTTAATTCTTCTTTAATTTCCTGGTTGACCCATTCATTCTTTAGTAGGATGCTCTTTAGCCTCCATGTATTTGAGTTCTTTCCAACTTTCCTTTTGTGATTGAGTTCTAGTTTCAAAGCATTGTGGTCTGAAAATATGCAGGGAATGATCCCAATATTTTGGTAGCGGTTGAGACCTGATTTGTGACCTAGGATGTGATCTATTCTGGAGAATATTCCATGGGCACTAGAGAAGAATGTATATTCTGTTGCTTTGGGATGGAATGTTCTGAATATATCTGTGAGGTCCATTTGGTCCATTGTGTCATTTGAAGTCTTTATTTCCTTGTTGATCTTTTGCTTAGATGATCTGTCCATTTCAGTCAGGGGGGTGTTAAAGTTCCCCACTATTATTGTATTGTTGTTGATGTGCTTCTTTGCTTTTGTTATTAATTGGCTGCTCCCATGTTAGAGGCATAGATATTTACAATTGTTAGATCTTCTTGTTGGATAGACCCTTTAAGTAGGATATAGTATCCTTCCTCATCTCTTATTACAGTCTTTGGTTTAAAATCTAATTTGTCTGATATAAGGATTGCCACCCCAGCTTTCCTTTGGTGTCTATTAGCATGGTAAATGGTTTTCCACTTCCTCACTTTCAATCTGGGGGTGTCTTTGGGTCTAAAATGAGTCTCTTGCAGACAGCATATCAAAGGGTCTTGTTTTTTTATCCACTCTGATACCCTGTGTCTTTTGATTGGGGTATTTAGCCCATTTACATTCAGGGTAACTATTGAAAGATATGGATTTAGTGCCATTGTATTGCCTGTAAGGTGACTGTTACTGTATATTGTCTGTGTTCCTTTCTGATCTTTGCTGCTTTTAGGCTCTGTCTTTGCTTAGAGGACCCCTTTCAATATTTCTTGGAGGGCTGGTTTTGTGTTTGCAAATTCCTTTAGTTTTTGTTTGTCCTGGAAGCTTTTTACCTCTCCTTCTATTTTCAATGACAGCCTAGCTGGATATAGTATTCTTGGCTGCATATTTTTCTCGTTTAGTGCTCTGAAGATATCATGCCAGTGTTTTCTGGCCTGCCAGGTCTCTGTGGATAGGTCTGTTGCCAGTGTAATGGTTCTACCATTGTAGGTTACAGATCTCTTCTCCCAAGCTGCCCCCAGGATTTTTTCTTTGTCTCTGAGACTTGTAAGCTTTACTATTAGATGTCAGGGTATTGACTTATTTTTATTGATTTTGAGAGGGGTTCTCTGTGCCTCCTGGATTTTGATGCCTGTTTCCTTCCCCAAATTTGGGAAGTTCTCTGCTATAATTTGCTCCAATATACCTTCTGCCCCCCTCTCTCTTTCTGCTTCTTCTGGGATCCCAATTATTCTTGTTTCGTCTTATGGTATCTCTTATTTCTCAAATTCTGCCCTTGTGATCCAGTAGTTGTTTATCTTCCTTTTTCTCAGCTTCTTTATTTTCCATCATTTGGTCTTCTATATCACTAATTCTCTCTTTTGCCTCATTTGTCATAGCAGGTAGAGCCTCCATTTTTTATTGCACCCCATTAATAGCCTTTTTGATTTCGACTTGGTTAGATTTTAGTTCTTTTATTTCTCCAGAAAGGGTTTCTCTAATAACTTCCATGCTTTGTTCAAGCCCAGGTACTATCTTAAAAATCATCATTCTGAACTCTAGTTCCAACATCTTACTAATGTCCATATTGATTAGGTCCCTGGCAGTCGGTACAACTCTTGTTCTTTTTTTTGAGGTGATTTTTTCCATCTTGTCATTTTGTCCAGAGGAGAATAGATGAATGAGAGAATAAAATGCTAACAGGGTAACAATGACCCTGAAAATATACCCTGAACAAATCAGAAAAGACCTGAAACCGGGAGAAAAGAAAGGGAAAGAAAGAAAATAGAAAAAAATAAATAGAAAAAGATAAAAACAAACAAAAACAAACAAACAAAAAACAGAATATGACCAGATATGATCAGGCTGGTACATAGATCAGTGCTACATACTACATTTTGGGCATATTTTGGTCTGTTAGAAGAATGTGCCTCCCAAAATTTTAAAGAAAAAAAAAAACTTATATATGTACAAATATAAGGGTTAATATGATGAAGGGATGGAATATGACTGTAGAGATGAAAATATAAAAGATTTTATAAAAGGAATTGATAAGAAAATAAGTTGGTTGAAAAAAGAAAGAAGAGGACTTAAAAAAAGAGGGAGAGAATGTGATCAGGCAGGAGACTAGAACAAAGCCATACACTAGATATTTAGGGTATATTTTGATCTTTTAGAAGAAACTGTATCCCAAAATTTTAAAGCAAAAACAACATATATATATATATATACCAAAAATAAGGTTAACTACATTGAAGGGATAGAATATGACTCTAAAAATGAAAAATAGAAAAGGTTTTTTAAAAAAGGGATTGATAAGATGTTGGTTGAAAAAGGGAAAAAGAAAAATTGAAAAAAAAGTTAAAAAAATTAACTGAAAGACTAAAGAATCATGGGGAAAAAACCATGAATTCTATGTGCAGTATTCTCCTAGCGCTGGCGTTCTGCCATTCTCATTGATCGGTAAACTTGGTCTTGGCTGGCTGTTCTTGCTGAACTTCTAGGGGAGTGGCCTGTTGCCATGGTTCCCAAATGTCTTTGCGGAGGTGGAATTGCCCTGCCCTTGCTGGGCCGGGCTAAGTAATTTGCTGGGGTTTGCTTTCAGGAGATTTTGTACAGCTTTGGAGGATGAGATTAAAAATGGCAGCCTCCCAATCTCTGCCCCGGAGGAGCCGAGAACTCGGTGCCCCACTCCTCAGTGAGCCCCCAGAGAAAAGCTGTCAGTCACTCCCGTCTCCCTGGTCTCCCACCTCACTCCGTGCTTACCCAGCCTGTGACCGAGCATTTCTATCTCTGGCACCCGACCCGGTGTGGAGTCTCCAAACCCAGCAGATCCCTGTGGTGCGCTCCCACACTGCTCTTCCCGGGGAAGGAAAGGGAGTCTCCCCGGATCTGCTGCTTGTTGGGTCCCTGCTGGAGGAGCAGTGGCCCGACTGTTACCGATCACAGTTTATGGCAACCCTGAGCTGAGAGCCCACACCTCGGCTCCGTCTCTGCAGCTGGCTTCCCTGCTCCGATAGCCGGGAGCTCTGCCACACTCAGGTACCCCCTGTCTTTCTGTGACCCCGAGGGTCCTCAAACCACACTGTCCCAGCAAGGGTTCTACCCCCTGCTTAGCCACTGGAGCGATGTCCCTCAGCAGAGCCGACTTCTAAAAGTTCCGATTTTGTGCTCTGATGCTCTGTCACTTGCCAGAAGTGGCCAACGGAGCCCCCCTCCCCCACCGTTTATCCTCCCGAATATCGCCTTGGATTCACTTCTCCGCATGTCCTGCCTTCCAGAAAGTCATCGCTTTTCTGTTGAGAGAGTTGTTGCTACTCTCTTCTTCGATCTCCTGTTGAGTTCGTAGGTGTTTAGAATGGTTTGATCCCTATTCAGCTGAATTCCTGAGACCAGACAAAAATCCAGGTCCTACTCCTCCCCCACCATTTTATTTTCTATTTCTGAGTTTCACTACTTTAGACACCTCATATAAATGGAATCATGCAGTGTTTGGTTTTTTGTGACTAGTTTATTTCATTTAGCGTAGTGTCCTCAAGTTTTAATCATATTGCAGCATATGACAGGATTTCTTTATTTTCAAGACTAAATAATACTCCATTGCACGTATATACCACATTTTCCTTATTCATTCATCCATTGATGGACATTTAGATTGCTTATATCTCTTGACTATTGTGAATAATGCTGCAGTGAACATGAGAGTGCTAATATCTCTGAGATACTGTTTTCAATTCTTTTATTCCTCAAAGTGGGATTGTTGGATCATATGGTAATTGTATTTTTAATTGTTTGAGGAACTTCCATACTATTTTCTATAGCTGTGGTACCATTTTACATTCCTGGCAACAGTTCATGAGGGTTCCAATTTCTCCATATCCTTGTCAACATTTGTTATTTATTCATTTTTTTTATAGTGGCCATCCTAACGGGTGTGAGAGGATATCTTATTATAGTTTTAATTTATATTTCCCTAATGATTAATGATCTTTTCATCTGCTTGCTGGCCATCTGTATATCTTCTTTGAAGAATTGTCTATTTAAGTACTTTGTACACGTTTTAAATGGATGATTTGGGGGTTTTTTGTTGTTGAATTGTAGTTCTTTATGTATTCTAAATGTTAACTTATTTTCAGATGTATGGTTTGCAAATCTTTTCTCCCAGTAAATAGTTGCCTTTCACTCTGTGCATTATTTTTTTTTGCTGCACGTTAAGTTTTTTTAAGTTGTATAAAGTCCCATTTGTCAATTTTTGCTTTTGTTACTTGTGCTTTTGAAGTCACATCCAGGAAAATATTGCCGATCCTATGTCACGAAGATTTTTTCCTAAGTTTTCTTCTAGGGATTTTATGGTTTCAGGTCTTACATTCATGTGTTTAATCCATCTTGAGTTAATTTTTGCATATGTTATAAGGTAAAGGTACAACTTCATTCTTTTGTAAATGGATATCCAGTTTTCCTGACAGTTATTAAAGAGCCTATTCTTTCCCAGTTGTGTAGCCTTGGCACTCTTGTTGAAGATCGTTTGACTAAATGTACAAGGCTTTATTTTTGGTTTCTTCATTCTGTTCATTTGGTCTATATATCTGTCTTTATGTCAGCACCATACTGTTTTCATTACTTTAGATGTTATGGACTGAATGTTTGTATCTTTCCCAAATCACATATTGAAGCTTTAACCTTCAATGTGACTGCATTTGTAGCTAGGGCCTGTGAGGAGGTGATAAATGTCTGTGAGGAGGTGATAGAGGTAAGAGTGGGGCCCTAATCTGATAGGGCTGGTGTTGGAGAAGGTCATGGCTGGCCACTGATGCCCAATTGGAGGCTGCAGCTCAAGTTAGAAAGTTGGAAGAAGAGCTGAGGTTAGAGAAGGATGTGTGATTGTCTACAGCCGATTCTGAGCTGGCAGATAAGGTGGGAGAGTAGGATAATAAGTTGATGGTTAGTGTGGTTATGGGATTCAGGATGGGGATAGGGGATGGGGAGGACAGCAGTGGCATTTCCCTCACAGGGCAGGAGGCAGAGAAAATGAGCAGCATCACCACATACCCTGCCCTTTGGCAGTGCCTGCCTAGTATTCAGGGTCGGAGGGGTAGTGTGGTTTAAGGTACTCACCTCTTTACAGATTGGATTATTCCAGCCTGAAGGGAGGTTTGGCTCAATGATCAGGATATCCCTGGACAAGTGGGACCCTGGAAATTTACAAAAGAACTATAATACATTCTTAGGGAGTTGGAAATGAGGTAGGTCCCTTCACCCTTGTCTTTGAAGGCCTTAATGGGACCATATGCACTGCAGGAATGAAAACCAAGATACTCCGGTTCACCCCTATTACCTGGTATGGGACTGTGATATCCATGGTGAGCCCAGTTGTACAATAAGACATTATGATGTTAGGCAATTCATTGGAGATCTGGGGAAAACTGAGAATCCCAGGAATGGGTACAAATTGTGGGAAAGACCCAAGACAGAGAGGGACCTCAAAAAGTCAAAAGGCTATGCCAGTCAGCTGTGAAGGATCATATAAAAGTAAGCTGGAAGCAAATGTGGTTTGACCTCATCACAGCTCACATTGTTCTCCCCCACAAGAACATGAGGTTTTTCTCTTTCCAATACCAGAAAGTATATTGAGCACCGATATCCTACAGGGTCAAAATCTGCAAACCTCTATTGGTGATTTCCACATTCAGGTTAGAGTAAGCAAACCAGTGCTGAAGGGAAATACCAACTGGGAGCCAGTAAGTCTATGAATGCTAACTGTCAAACAATATAATTTTCCTGGGAGGGGAGCATAGAGAAATAGAAGAAACTATCCAAGAACTGCATGGAGTGAGTACTGTACATTCTGCCCATGGTGCTTTCAACAGCCTGTGGACTACAAAAATTGAACAAGGAAGTGCCCCCATCCATGTGACTGTTCCCAACATTGCCATTATCTTAAAATACCTTGGCCATGGTCCTAGAAGTGTGGCATGCTGTACTGAACTTAACAAAAGCTTTTTTCAGTTTTCCCCTGACTGCTTAGCCAGAAGATCAATTTGCTGTCACATGGGAAGGATAACAGTAGACTTTTCAAATACTTTCCCAAGGCTACCTGCACAGCCCCACAATATGCCACAGGATGGTAGCCCAAGATCTGTCCCTGTTCTTCTTCCCCACATTAGTAAAATGGGCCTATTACATTGATGATATAATGTTAACATGTGAAGACTTGCCTCTGCAGACTTTGCTAGAACATACATGAAAAAGAGGATAGGCAGTGAACCCACAGAAAATTCAAGGCCCAGGCACCACTGTAAAGTTTTTGGGAGTCATTATAGCTGGGTTTGATGCACACTGTTCCAGAAGCTATGATTGATAAGGTGCAAGCCTGTCCAACCACTAAGAATGTGAAAAAGGTGCAAGCTTTTGTATGGATTTTGAGGTTTTGGAGGACTTTTATTCCCACCTAGTACAGTGCACCCATCCCATATACCACCTGGTAAAGAAAGGGCACACGTGGGACTGGGGAATCAGGGCAAAAGGCAAAAATTTTAGTGGGGGAAGAAAAGGAAAAAAATACTAGTGAAGCAAATTAAAGCTCTGGGCATCTCTCAAGCAGGGCTCCCATTTGAGTTAGATGTATCTGTGATTCTGGAAGGCATGGGCTGGGCTCTGTGGCAGAGGCAAAAAAGAAAAAAAATAGAGTACCGTTAGGATTTGGTCTCAGCTCTGGTAGGGGGCAGAAACCCGATACACCCATATAGAGCAATAGCTTCTAGCAGTGCACACAGTGCTCCTCCACGTAGAGCCTCTTATGAAGCAACAGCATATCATCCTAAGAACTTCTCTTCCCTAGGAAAAGGGGTTGAGAATATGTTCTGTTGACCCACCTCTGCCATGACTCAAACTCCCACTTTGACTAATTTGCATGCCTATTTGCAGCAGAGGAGCACCCAGTCTGCCAGTCCACTGTCTCTAGGAATGTGGGTGCTACTTGTCCCTGTAAGAGTTGTAGATCCTCCAAATGCCCCCTCCCCTGGTCCTGTGTTGGCTTCTGTTGCCTACAGAAAAGGAGTAGGGGGAATTCCCTCTGAGGCCTGGTATACAGATGGGTCTAGTTGAGGCAGCCTATCCACATGGACTATAGTCACTATTCAGCCCAAAACTGACATTTTCTAGCTGGAAACAGGAATGTTCAGTGGACTGAACTCAGAGAAGTCTGGCTGGTGATCAGCCACTCATGAATCCTGGCTATTAAACCTTTGGACTGATAGTTGAGGCTCTTCTAAAGAGATTAACCCTATGGTTTGGACAATGGGAAACTGAGGGGTGGAGGATCATAAATATGCCCTTGTGGGGTCAGTGTATGTGAAAAGACAGCCTGAGGCATCCTCACTGTTTTCTATTTCCTGGCTCATAAAGTGTTGTTACCCTCTGGCAATCAGAAAGCTGATGCCCTAGCTCAGGTGTATGAGCCCTAGCAACCCACCCTTCAGTAGATACAGCAGATTGGGTGCATGGAAAGGGTGGTCATGGAGCACCTTGGATGGCTCAGTGGGTTAAGTGTCCAACTTTTGATTTTGGCTCAGGTCATGATCGCAGAGTTGTAAGATCAAGTCCCATGTCGGGCTCCATGCTGGGCGTGGAACCTGCTTAAGTGGTAGGGTTGGTAAAAAGGAAGAATGGAGTATTAAAGCAGCTGATTAAATTATTAACAAGTAAAACCACCTTGACCAGGTAGACTAAAGTACTGTCCCAGCCTTTAATACATTTGAGTGATTAACCAATAGGGCCCGTTGCCCCATATGTCAGACTGGGGACCCCTACTGAGGCGCCCAATACCATAAAAGTATGAAAGCAGCAAAGCTGTGTTTACTGAACACTGAAATGTCTCCAATGAGAAAAACTGTCTTCCAATAGGGAGGACTTGGACATTATTACTACCTTGCAAGGAGGGACCTGTGCCATTATCCAAACAGAAGGTTGTGTGTTCAAACTTGATGAGTCTGCTAATGTATCATCTTTATTAAATCATCTGAGGACATAAATGAATGCCCTGAATGATCTGATGCCCAGCCTAGGGGATCTAGTAAATCAGTGGTTTGAATTATAGAGCTCTTGGTGGAAAAAATTATTACTTATATTGGGAATCATTATCTTAATCTCTGTTTTCTTTTGCATGTGCCTATATTGTTGCTGTGGTATCTGCCTCCAGTGTAGCCAGTTAGCTGCCAAATGAGCCACCTCCATTCTAGGGAAATCCCTTGCAGACTGCTCAGGGCACACTGAGGAGGAGGGGGGCATGTAAGATTGTAAGAGCCCATCATGAGGTAGGGGTAGAGTATTGGAGGAGATCATCGAGAGATCATGTTGTCTAGTTGACCTCTGAGCTGGACCCAGGCAAACAAAAGATCCATACCCCCTCCCCTGTCCTTGGAATGTAAGCTCTCCTTATCATTTCCACTGTGGAAGGACACAGCCTTGAGAGAGAGTTGAGATCATCTGGATGGTAGGTGGCAATACCCAGTTAAGACTTCTATATAACCTTTTAAGATCCTGGTGGGTAGGTGTGGAGATCTAATTATTCAGTCACCCAAGACAAGTCTCATGAGTAAGTTCCCTTGCTTGGTAAACCTGCCACCTACCAACCTGGAGTGCTCTGTCTTTTTCTTTGGCTTCTTGCTCTCCATGCATGGGAACCAGTTTCAGATTTCACTTGGGAATCTCCAGAGGTTTCCAAGCAGCAGTGCTGCTCTTATAAGGAGAACAGACTCCAGAGCCTTTACTCTCTACATGTGCACAAAGAAGAGATCATGTGAACATGCAGGGAGGTGGCTGCTGTCTGCAAACCACAAAGGGAGCTCTTAGCAGGAACTGGATCAACTGGATTTCAGGGCTTTACAGTGTCCAAAACTATGAGATATAAATTTCTATTATTTAAACTACCCAGTCTGGTATTTTGTTATAGCACCCTGAACAGTTTGAGATAGTATCTTTGTAATATGCTTGAAATTAGGGAGTGTGAGGCATCCAGTTGTTCTTTTTTTTTCCTCAAAATTGTTTTGTTCATTCAGAGTCCTTTGAGATTCCAGATGAATTTTAGAATGGTTTTTCTTCTATTCTTGTAAAAAAAATTTTTTTGATAGAGCCTGCATTGCATCTGTAGATTACTTTGGGTAGTATGGACTGTTTAATATTAAGTTTTCCAATCCTTGAATAAGGATGTTTGTATTCTTTAATATCTTTCAGCAATGTTTTGTGTTTTGTTTCATTTTTTAAAAAAGATTTTATTTATTTATTTATTTGAGAGAGACAGCAAGTAAGTAAGAACAGTTGGTGGGGGACAGTGGGAGAAGAGAGAGAGAATCCCAAGCTGACTCCCCCCTGAGTACAGCCTGACGTGGGACTTGAGTTCAGCACCCTGAGATCATGACCTGAGCTGAAATCAAGAGTTGCATGCTTAACTGACTGAGCCACCCAGGCACCCTGAATTTTTCGATGTACGAGTTTTTTTACCTCTTTGGTTGTTTGTTTCTGATTATTTTACCCTTTTGATGTTATTGTAAATGGTATTGTTTTCTTAATTTTCTTTTGGATTGTTTGCTATTAGTATATAAAAATGCAGCTGATTTTTGTATCCTGAAACTTTGCTGAACTTTTTTATTAATTCTTATGGTTTATTTTGTGTGGGATTTTTAGCATAATGTCGAACCGAGATAATTTTATTTCTTCCTTTCCAATTTGAATGCCTTTTATTTTTTCTTGCCTAGCCAAACTTTCAGTCCTAAGTTATATAAAGTGATGCAAGTTGGTATCCTTGCCTTGTTTCTGATCTTAGAGGAAAAGCTTTCAGTTTTTCACCATTGAATATGATATTTGCTGTGGGCTTTTTATATATGGTGTTTATAATAGCAGGGCAATTTTCTTCTATTCCTAATTTCTTTTATCTTCATGAGTGTTTTTATCATGAAAGGGTGCGACATTCCTGGTTTTGAACGTGAAGGAAGGAGGCAATGAGCCAAGGAATGTGAGTGGCCTCTAGAAGCCATTCTAGTGTCTCCAGAGAGGAATACAGCCCTGGGCTAAAACCTTTATTTCAGCCTAGTGAGACCCATGTTGAACCTCTAACCTACAGTGTTATATGATAATAAATTAGTGTTCTTTAAGCCACCAAGTTTGGGATAGTTTGTGACATCAGCAATAGAAAACTAATACATTATGCCTATGTCTATACTGGGAGTTTTTCTGCAAATAGGCAGACTCTTGTAAAGCAGTAATCTCAGTACATAGTGCTTTACAGTTTGCAAGCGCCATATGTATCCATCCACTTATCGTTCATTCAGCTAGGTGATATTTAATCATACCTACTATGATTTTTTCTAGGCTTTAGGGAAATTAGGTAAATAATATTTATTCCTTACTGAACACTTTGAGATGGTTACTTTTATCCCCCTTTCCAAATAAAAGTAGTGAGATCTGACAAATTAGGTGACTTGCTCAAAGAGACACAAATACCTTTCTCACTACAAACTCCGGGCTATTGCCACTAGAAACTTGTAGAAGAACAGCAGATTACATTTAGTTGGATATTCATTCTGCTATAACTTGAAATTCCATTGTCATTTCCTATCTGTTCTATGAATATAAGCGAGCCATTTAGGCTTTTAACATCTTTGTTTTCTGTGAAATGAGAAATAAATATTTAATCCAATAGCTCAATGATGAGTGAGATAGGGCTAGGGCTCCTTGACATGTCTTGGAAGAAAATGTTTATAAATAAGTGGTATGATTGTGTCTATTATTTTAAACATCCAGATATTCTGGGCTATATGTGTATCACTTTTAATAAGCATGGGATTTAGCAAATAACCATTGGTAAGTAGTGGTATTGGTGTTATTAAAAGCATGAAATAGTCATACTAGCAGACAGGCTGTGGTCATAAAAAATGCTGACCTTAGGTTTCATCTGCTTATTATCTCATTTGCTGAAAAGTTATTTTGCTTCATTACAATTCTACAGATGTTTCACAGATGTCTTTAAGGATATATTTCTGCAGCTTGTTATTAAGCTAACTTCCATGGACTGTGGCAGATTTCCATAGCATATTAATGAGAACATTATGGAACTGTAAATAAATATGTTTGTAGCAATTGGGATGAAGAGCAGAACTATAAAAATGGTTATAAAAATCTAATTAACATTTTAACAGTAAAAAACTTGATGCTTTGATACTGCAGGAGAATGGTCTCAGTCAGTAGACAAAATGAAGAATTCCCAAATGGGCTTAAGAGTGGATGAAACACTGCTATCAATATTTAATGGAATATGTCAGATTTTACCACCATTTGAAAGAATGCAAATAGGGGTTACCATAGAAATCACCTTGACAGAAAACTGCACACAAGGCAACACAAACTATCCCTCAAGCAGCCTTGCAGCGTTACTGTGATGTCCGACTATAGTTTTTTCATGTAATCTCTTGATAATGGGGAAAAATGACAGTGTGTATGTGTATGAATGTGCATGTATGCCCAATATAACTTGAAAATTATAAGAACAGTACAGAAATTCTAGAGGCAGATATATTCATTTTTCTTTATATCATAATTACTCTTTGATAAAGCTATAAATGTCAAAGTTACTTAAAGCTCTAACAAAGCATCCATCATAGCTACGCTGCTACAAAGGCAAGGCAACCTTGGAGATGCCCATACTATTTGAATTTAATATGATATTTTATATTTTAGTGATAACCATCTTTTGTATCATGGCTCTGTGATACTTAAGCATTGCATTTTAGTAGGCTTGTCTTACACCAGTCAGACCAGTTACTTTATCGGATGCAATCTTCCATTGTCATTGGAAAAAAAAAAAATTTTATACTTGGAAAAAAATTAACCATACTTGTTCTCCTTGAACTATTTTACACTTATAACAAAAGCCCAAAGTTCAAAAGCCATATTAATTTCATGGAATCTTTTGTAAAAGGAGATAACATTATAAATTCTCCTGCCCATTAAAAATGAGTGGAATAGGAATGTGGTGTTGTAAGAGGAATAATAAAAAAAAACATTAATTGCTTTATCAAGGGAGGGGGGACAGTTGTAGATATATAAATGTAAAACAAATTGTAATGATTATCTTAAAAGGTAAGGAGAAAAGTCTGACACATTTTTTTCTTCGAATAATTTATGCATGTTTGAATTGAATGAATGTTATTTTTAATAACATAAACATAAGCATTAGTCAATAAATAAACCAGAATCCTAAAGTTTCACTTTATGATCAATGGAGGGAGACAGAAAGAGGAAAAGAAAAATGGAAATAAATTTAAAAGAAAAGAGAATAGTTAATAGAGAAGAAGATAAGTTGATCTGAAGGAAGTAGGAGGGATATGATACAGGAAGCTTTTGAGCAGGAAGAGGCAGAGCTGGTTGGGGAAGGGAGGGGAGGAAACACAAAGCAAGGGAGGTAAAGATCCTTTCTCCATAACCTTCCCTGAAGAAATTTCATAGATTTAAAAGAAGAGGGTTCACATCCCTCAGAGCTATTACAAAATTAGAGATGATTCAAAAAAAAAAAAAATGGTCCCATTTATTGTCAGACTCACACCACTTAGCATTTTGTTTCTTTCTCTTATGTCACTTGTATTAGGCCTTGGGTTTTATTGTTCTAAGTGTACCCATCAGTCTCTCCCACTGGTCTATAAACTCCTGATTCATTTCTTCATCTCCCACTTCAAGGCTCTTAACCACAGAGGATTGGAAGACATAAAGAAGATCAACAAAGAGAAACTGACAAACTTACCCACATAGAAGAAGTTTTGGTATACTTCAGAAACACAGAAACACAGCCAGAAAAGTTGAAGAGAGAAAGAATTGGAGATTTAAATAACTAACTCAAAGCTTCTTTGAATATATATTTCCATATATGTATAATAGCTTGTATCCAACAAAATGAACATTATTTCAAAGTACACACAGATTATTTTTTTTATTTTTTAGAGACTTTATTTATTTATTTGAAAGAGAATGAGAGAGGGAAAGAAAATACAGAGGGAGAGAGAGATGCAGACTCCCTGCTGAGCAGGGAACCCGATATAGGACTCAATCCCAGAACCCTGAGATCATGACCTGAGCCAAAGGCAGATGCTTAACCAACTGAGCCACCCAGGCGCCCCAACAAACAGATTATTTTTAAAAACTTAACTTGTGTAAGGCTATAATGACAATCTCAACAAATTTCAAAAATGTCAACATCATACAAACAACATTCTCAAACACAATATAATAATATTTTAGAAATCAGAAAAATTATAGAATCAGAAAAATTTCCTCTTCCTGCCTGTCCCGCATGGTGATTTGGTGGGAGAGTACACTTATTAATAATTTGTGCATTAGAGAGGAAATTAATTAGAAGTCAGGAAATATTTAGAACTGAATAAATATTAAAGCACTATGTATCAAAACTCAGAAGATGCAGTTAAAGTGGATCTTGAGCAGTTTATATTCTATATCAAGCCAATTTGTAGCCTATATTAAAAGCAATTTATAGTATAGGGAACAATTTATAGTCTATATTAGGACACTATACATATTTGAATATATACAGTGATTGTCAAAATCAAGATAAAAGGAACAACAGGAAAACACATAATTTAAAAGAAAGGAGATTAAAGAGATGGAAGCAGAAGTTAATGAAATAGAAAAAAAGACCACAAAACAAAAATCATTAATAAAATTAAAGAGTTTCCTGAAAAGAAAGATGAAATAAACTTCTGTCAAATCTGATACAAAAACCGGGGTGCCTAGGTGGCTCAGTTGGTAAAGTATCCAACTCTTGATTTCAGCTCAGATCATGATCTCAGGATTGTGAAATCAAGCCCTGTATTGGGCTCCATGCTCAAGGAATCTGCTTGAAATTCTCTCTCTCCCTCTCCCTCTGCCCTTCCTCCTATTCACATGCTCGCTGTCTGTCTCTCTCAAATAAATAAAATCTTAAAAAATTTGATTAAAAAAAACATAAGTAGCAAGGCCCAAATACAGAATATTATCTATAGAAAATGAGATATAAATTCAAATATAAGATATAAGTAGAGATTTAATAATCACAGGAGTGTCCATTAGGAAACCTTATGTCTATATTTCAAAGCTCAGAAGAAATATAAAAACCTTTAGGAAAAATATAAACAAACTAACAGTGATTAAGGAGGAAAGGATAACCTGAAAAAGAAAAAATATTAAATATTGTTGTTAAGAGCTCTCGCTTGCCTATCCAAAATACCAGGCCCAGATAGGTGTTTGGAGGCTGGGTGTTTATTAGTATTATTATTACTATATAAGTCTAGGAATATCTTATACAAACTTGTCATATTATAAGAGAAGAGTCATCTAACTCGTTTTATGATGCTAGTTTTACCTTGGCACTGAAATTGAAAGAGAGAATTAAAAAAATGTATTTCACTTATGAAACTAGATATAAAAAAGGAAAATCAAATATTAATAAAAAAGAATTCAGTAATATACTAAAAATAATATGTCATGATCAAACAAACTTTATTCTGGAATGCAAAGATGGTTTAACATTTGAAAATACATTAAAGAAAATACAGTTATAAATGGTGAACTGGACACAAACATCTCTATTCCCTTAAAAAAAAACCCCACAAAAATGCCATTAAAAGAAAAAATATATAAACCCATGTGGGAACAGTTAATGAGGGAGAAGACAACACCAGATGAGAGACACTAATTAAATTTTGGAAGCACAAAAGCAAATGAATGAGTGGTTACTGACTTAACAGTTTTAAAAAAGCGGAAATATAAACATGCAAGGAAAAAAATCCAAGAAGTAAGCCAATTCAAGGGGCGCCTGGTTGTCTCAGTTAAGCATCTGCCTTCTGCTCAGGTCATAATCTCAGTGTCCTGGGTTCGAGCCCCGCATCAGGCTCCCTGATCAGTGGGGAGTCTGCTTCTCCCTCTGCCTCTCCCCCACTTACCATTTATGCTCTCTCTCTCTCTCAAATGAAAAAATAAAATCTTAAAAAAAAGAAATAAGTCTATTAAAGAAGACAGACCTTAAAAAGTCTGACAAGGTGGAAGTACTAGATACCTGTGAAGTCAGGAAAATTGGTTCAAAGTCTACTTAAGAAGCACCTGGGTCGCTTAGGTGGTTAAGCGTCTGCCTTCCGCTCAGGTCATGATCCCATAGTCCTGGGATAAAGCCTCACATCAGGCTCCCTGCTTGGCGGAGAACCTGCTTCTCTTTCCCCCTGCTCATGTTAGCTCTCTCTCTCTCTCTCATGAATAAAAAAGGAAAAAAAAAAGAAGGCAAACTACAAGTCACCTCCTCGGCCGCACTCAGCTATACCACGATCTTCTACCACAACAACAGAACACAGGAAGTATGCTTGTTTCGTGGTTGAACTGGAAGTACTCTCCATTCATAGGCATAAGGCCTGGCTGAGAGATTGGGGACAACTGTGAAAACAGGACTGAGTGTGAGAATCTTAACCCCCCTTTCTCCCTTTTGCTCAAAGTATATTATCAGGTGGCTTATATCCCTCTAGGCGGAAGAGGGAAAGATTGATTGGGAGACTGATCACTGTGTGTGTGTGTGCGTGCACGCACCTGCACACACATGTGCCCACACGTGTCTCTGCACATGCACCTGTGTGTGCACATATATTATGTACTTACTATATGTCATGCACTGAATATTATCTAACTTACTTTTTATCTGAGAACAGACTAAGATGGAATAGGATGAATGTAGTAGGTAATTAAAATGATTCTAAAATGTGAAGTCATTTTATTAATTTATTCTTTCAACAATACTACATCAAAGGTCTTTAGAAAATATGCTTGGCACTGCTTTTCAAAGGGTTGATTGGTATGACCTTAGAGGATGGAGAAAATCAAGTAGATGTTGACCTTGTTATTATCTTTATAGGAATTGGTTAAACAGAGATTATATATTTCAAGAAACTCAGTTATTACCCACGACCCAATATGACTTGCTTCTATTAAAGGATAGCATGAGGAGAAAAACATGAACTTTTATGTGGTTATATAGTTTTAAATAATGAATTAGAAATTGTCATTTATTCCTGCATAACACTACCTTTTTTGAATCTGAAGAATTGTGATGGTTTTTAACATTAATACTTTTTATCTATAGTGAAAAAACACTGCTTAAAATTTCAAATGAGTAGGGGCACCTGGGTAGCTCAGTCGGTTAAATGTCTGTCTTTGGCTCAGGTCATGATCTCAGGGGCCTGGGATAAAGCCCCGCTGCACTGGGCTCCCTGATCAGCGGGGAGTCTGCCCCCCCACTCGTGTTCGCGCGCTGTCTCATAAATCAATAAAAAAATCTTTAAAAAAAGAGTTTAAAATGAGTAACAAATATGATATCCTTGGGCATTTGAGATAGTTGGGGCAAATGTCATCAGCTTTGTTCACAGATGTTAAAAGAGTTATCATGGCACTTTTAAGCATTGGACCTGAAATTGAAAGCCTCAAATCAGAGTCTTGACTCTGATACATGGAGCATTTGTAAGCTTGTTGGAGCACTTATTGTATCTGGACCTCAGCATGCTTATCTATCAAATAAGAGGTTTAAAATTCTATTTTTCTTAGCACTCTTGTGTTTATAATTTGAGAAAGAAGTCTTCACTAATGATAAGTTTTGCCAGTTGGTCTTAAACTGTCACTTAAAAATGCTTTTAAAGTTTTAAAATTTTTTGTTATTTTATTATTTACTCTCCTTTTTACTCTATCTCCTCCCTTGCCTCCCTCTTTCCCTTCCTTCTTTCTTTCTAAAAATTAGATTTAATAAATCACAGAAAATGAAATCCCAAGAGAGAACAGCTTCTGGGGGGTTAATTCAGCCATTCAATAACGACAATATTTGGAGGTCATTCTTAGCAAATTTATACTCCCTTTTTCTCAGCATATTGACTTGTTTTTGACTAGTGTCCCTCTGTTTGCATGGAGATATGAAACACAACAATGTCTAGCAGAAGAGAGGTAGCTTTTTCAGTATGTCTCTTTGTATCAGAAAATTAATACCGTGGCCTCCCCCTCCAGACTTCTCCTTATGTATCATTGGTCAGAATTGCTTCACCTGCTCATGCCTAATGAATCATTGGCAAGAAAAATGGAATCATCATGAATGAATTGCGCCTGTTAGAAAAACATCCCACCCCTCTGGAGTTGGGGTTAGAGTCCTTCTTTCTTCCTGCTTGTATCTTGAGGAGAATGGTGTCTTCGTGTGGGATTTGCTTCATTTCTTTACTGTATCTTTAAATATTCATCTTTCACCTGGAAATTCCATTCTCAGTTTTCTGTCAGGAAAATTTTTGTTCATCTTTCAGTACACATTTTGGATGTTACTTTGGAAAGGATCATCATGATGAGGAATAAAATCACATTAGTTGATACATTCAAGTTTAAATAACATTTTAGAAATAGTCTTTAACCTCTGAAGAAAAAAAAACATGCTTGCAATAAAAACAAATCTTAGCATATGAGAGCAACAAAAAATAGTCATTGAACATCAGCTAGTGTCAACAAGATATAATGGGAAGCAAATATTCTGGTTCCTTGAAGAATCTAGGTCACTAACACATATTTGTACTTACTTGGAAGGAAACCAAAGGATTAAGGTTTTGAACAAGGGAATCCACAGACTCAAAAAGAGGTGGTACAGGACAGCAAACACCCCTCATACTGTAATGATGTGGCAATCCACAAAGGTGGATGTGCAAGCCCACTCTGAGTGACAGCAATCTGGGGTGAGAAGAGTTGTCACTGACCACCTCAGTGGAGGTTCTTAGTGGAAACCTGAGTAGAATTGGAAAGAGGGAAAAAAGAATATTTATTTATTTATTTATTTATTTATTTATCTATCTATTTATTTATTTATTTATTTACTTTTACACACAGAAACACACACACACATACTATCTTTGGGAACTGGCAGATCTGATATTTCTCTCTCTCATCTGGCTGATAGTCATTGTGAATGAAGAAATATTAGCAGATTCATATTACTTCACTTCCTTTTCTCTCATCTTAGGATATCTATAAGCACTTAGTCTTGGACTAGGAGAGAGAAGAATTTGGTGGGCAACCTTTGTGGATTGAATTGGGATCATAGCCATTGTGACAGGTCACTACTGTGACCAAATCATTATCTCAATTACTTATGAATCCCAAGAAGGTGTGAAATAATGCATGATTTAGAGGAAGAAAGGAGGTTTTTAGCAATCTTCTCCATGTAGCCTGCTTTGACCCTGCCCTGCCATGAATGCAGTCACCTTCTTCCTCTGAATGTTCTCTGATTATTATTCTGTTTTCCAAATTGCCTTTTTTTGCATATATATTTCCCCCAATTTCCAAAAGATCATGAATGCCATGAAATCCTATTCATTTTTTAAATTTTATTTTATTATGTTATGTTAATCACCATACATTACATCATTACTTTTTGATGTAGTGTTCCATGATTCATTGTTTGCATATAACACCCAGTGCTCCATTCAATACATGCCCTCTTTAATACCCTTCACCAGGCTAACCTATCCCCCACCTCCCTCCCCTCTAGAACCCTCAGTTTGTTTCTCACACCTCACACCAGTCAGAATGGCTAAAATTAACAAGTCAGGAAATGACAGATTTTGGCGAGGATGCGGAGAAAGGGGAACCCTCCTACACTGTTGGTGGGAATGCAAGCTGGTGCAGCCACTCTGGAAAACAGTATAGAGGTTCCTCAGAAAGTTGAAAATAGAGCTACCCTATGACCCAGCAATTGCACTACTGGGTATTTACCCCAAAGTTACAAATGTAGTGATCCGAATGGGTATGTGCACCCTGATGTTTATAGCAGCAATGTCCACAATAGCCAAACTATGGAAAGAGCCAAGATGTCCATCAACAGATGAATGGATAAAGAAGATGTGATACACACACACACACACACACACACACACACACACAATGGAATATTATGCAGCCATCAAAAAATGAAATCTTGCCATTTGCAATGACATGGATGAACTAGAGGGTATTATGCTAAGCAAAACAGTCAATCTGAGAAAGACATGTATCATATGCTTTCACTGATATGAGGAATTCTTAATCTCAGGAAACAAACAGGGTTGCTGGAGTGGTGGGGGTTGGGAGGGATGGGGTGTCTGGGTGGTAGACATCGGGGAGGGTATGTGCTATGGTGAGCGCTGTGAATTGTGCAAGACTGCTGAATCACAGACCTGTACCTCTGAAACAGATAATACATTATATGTTAAAAAAAAAAAAGTAGGAAGGGAAAAATGAAGGGGGGAAATCGGAGGGGGAGATGAACCATGAGAGACTATGGACCCTATTCATTATTTTATCCCAAGTCCCAAGCCTTTAATATAGTGGGTGCTTAACAATTGACCTAATGTCCCCATACTCTATGGGTGCATTCAAGTAGCAGAGTGGAGCTGGAGAAAAACATACAACCATGATGAATGGCCTCGCTTCATGACCACAGACCTCAGGGGGTTTCTAGTGCTGCTCAAGAATCCTACTACCTTTCCCTAGCAATTCACTGAGTAGAGGATTTTATACTTACTCTTTTCTTAAAACTCTAATACCACCACTGTGTTTCGCTCTTAGCTGATGACCTTGCATCCTATTTCACTGAAGAAACAGAAGTTGAAAAAGGAAGAACTGACATATGCGCCCTTACAAGACAGTTCAAATTACCTGTATACATATACTGTGCATTCCCCTCTTTTACAACTGATGAACTGAGGCAGTAGACCTCATCCCCTCCTGTTAAGGGTTTTAATCCAAAAGTATGTCATCAATATTACTCTCATTACTGAAAATTTGTCAATAGCATACAAATATATCTTCAATTAGGAAAAACCTTTTTCTCCACATTCTCTTCAAGCCACAGCATCATTTCTCTTTTCCCATTAGTAGCACAACCTTTAGTCTTAGAAAGTCGTCTCCTCTTGCTGCCTCCATTTCATTTCGATTGCTTTTAGATCAGGTTTCTGTTCATACCATGCCACTCAAGGAGCTCTTGTCAAGGTTACTCCTAACTGCTTAATAGCATCCTCATTATATGCAATCTACCAGCTGTACTTTCTACAATTGACCATCCTTCCTCCTTAAAACACTCTCAGCACTTTCTGGGTTTCAGCTCTTTCTTCTTTTCCTCTGCCCTGACTGGCTGCTCCTACTCAGTCTCCTGAATGCATCATCCTCTCCCCGACCTTAGTGGTGAGAGCACTTCAAGCTGTGTCCTTGGACCTTTGTCTTTTCTAGCAACACTCACTTCTAGATGCCTTATTCAGATTCATGGCATCTATCTTAGTCCACTTGGGCTGCTATCAGGAAATATCATAGCTTGTGTGGCTTAAACAATAGATATTTATTTCTCACAATAATGGAGGCTGGGAAATTCAAGATCAAGATGCCAGCAGATTTGGTTCCTAGTAAGAGCCCTCTTCCTGGTTTGTAGATGGCTGCCTTCTTGCTGTGTCCTTACATGGCTGAGAGAGAGCTTGAGCTCTGGTCTATCTTCTTTCTCTCATAAAGACACTAGTATCATTCTGGCAGTCCCTCCCTCATGACCTCATCTAAACCTAATTACGTCCCAAGGGCCCCATCTCCTAATTCCTTCACATTGGAGGTTAGGGCTTCAACATGTGAATTTTGGGGGTATACAAACATTCAGCCCATGACACATGTATATTTTTAGGTCCAAGTCATTTATTTAACTATTTGACATCTTCAGTGGGTTCCTGGCCTACTACTATTTACTCAACCTCTCCCGTGTTCTCCATATGCCCAAGCTGCATCAGATTTCTTGCAACTCTTTGAGGATGCCAGGCATGTTGCTGCCCCAAAGACTATCTTTTCCCTGCCTGGAATTGTCTTTTCCTACAAAAATATGGTTTACTTTTTTCATTTACTTCAGATCTTTATTCCAATATGCTCTTACCAGGAAACTCTTTCTGTCAACACCATGTCAAATCTGGTCCCCTTTACTCCCCATGCTTTGTTTTTCTTCAAAGTATTTTCCTTACCTTGCATGTATTACTTTTCTTTATTATCTCTCTTCCCCACTGGTTTTTGAAAAAAAGAACTATGGTTGTTTTGTTCATAGCTCTGTCCTATGAACATTGAAGGAGACCTAGTGCATATCACATGCTCAATAAGTATTTGTTTAAAGGATGGATGAATGAAGTATTGAATGACTTACAATTGATGGTCATGTAATGGCAAATCACTGAGAAAGCAGAGCGTAGCATAGTAGAATCACAGATTATTGAAAGGCAACTTAAGTGGTCCAGTTGAATTTTCCTTACTTTTAATATTAAGAACTTAAAACTCAGGAAGTTTAGGAAACCAATTCAAGATTAAATAACTAGAGGCAGAGGTAGTTTTAATTTGTAGATGCCTGAGACCCTCATTCATGTGTGTGTGTGTGTGTGTGTGTGTGTGTGTGTGTGTGTGTGTGTATTTGTATATCATCCTGGGCTTGTTATTCTTTTGGCTGTTGATAGTATAATTTTATTGAAGCCTCTATAATTCAGTTAAAATCCATTAGTGTAAATTTTCATGAAGCTGATAACATAATATACAATAAATATATGATCTTTAGGTCTTTGTCTTACCAAGAATACCCATTCCCCTCCTACTTCTCTCTGATTTACTCTATCTAATATCCCCAGCCCTTTCCTCATTTCATTCCACCATGCTACTGTACCTGTTACCATAATTTCATCATTGCTTTTATTGTGATGACTTCTGAATCTGTGTCTTGAATCCAGATCTTCCTGCTGAGCTCCAGACTTGCCTTATAGGCATTTGTGTTCAGGTGTCCACCACAAATTGAAGACATTCCAAAGTGAACCTCATCTCCTGCCTCTTTGCCAGGGTCCCCATCCCAACCACTCCCTCTGGCAATTCCATTCTTCCTCTGGTATTTAGTGGCCTGTGGATGGTGCCACCACTGGTTAAGGCAGTAAAGTAGCTCTGTGGGAATCACCCCTTCATCTTTCCTCTTGCCCTCTCCCATGTTGAGTCCATTGCCAAATCTGGATGCTCCTTGCTATTGGATCTCTCCAGTTTGTCTATTTTTTCCCCTACCCCAACACCACAGTCCCTGAATCAGTTTCTCATGTCTCTTCCTCTCATCACTACAATAAGTCTCTATCTAGCATAACTTCCCTTGGTGTTCTACAGTGTTGCCACATCTTTTTAAAAAGCAAATCTTGTTCTGCCTCTCCCCTGCTTAGAATTCTTTAACAACTCCCTATTGCTTCCAAGAATAAAATCTCAAAGTCTTAATATGACACAAAATGCCCTTTTTGATTTGACTCCTGCAAACCTTTCAAGGCCCGCCTCCTTGCGTTTCCCATCCTTTCTCCTTTCCAGCAGTGTTAAAACTTATGGGTGTCTGGTTGTGCCTTGTACTCTTACTCCCTTGTAGATTTTTTTCAAATGCTCTACTCTCCCTGCTTCTTCCAAGCTAGGAGCTGTCTCTTTTAGAAAGCCTCTGTGGTCTGCCTCTTCCCTGCCAGACTGAATTTGAGGTCATTTCTTAGTGTTTGTTTGGGTTTTTGTTTGTTTTGGTTAAAATAAAAGAAATTTATTTTTTATAGTCCAGGCCAGAAACTCAAAACCAGGGTATCAGCAGGATTGGTTTCTTCTGGAGACACTGAGAGAGAATTGTTCCATGCCTTTCTCCTGGTTCCTGGTGGTTGTGGGCAATTCTTGGTGTTTGTTGGCTTGCAGATATGTCCAATTTATGTCTCCATTGTCTCATGGCATTCTCTGCGTGTCTCTCTGTCCACATTTCCCTCTTAAAAAATCCCCCCCCAACTTTTCTGAGATATAGTTGACATATAATATTGTTTAAGTTTAAGGTATACAGCATGATGATTTGATACAGATATATATTGGGAAATGGCTATTGTAAGGTTAGGGAACACATCTGTCACTTCATGTGATTACCTTTGTGTGTGGTAAGAACTTTTAAGATCTACCTTCTTAGCAACTTTCAAGTATACAATACGATATTGTCAACTATAGTCATCATGGCTCTTGTGTTCTTATTGTGTCTGTCCAGGCATCCATAATACCATCACTGAACTTTACAGCGGTTGTCCAATTACCTGTTGAGCTCCATTAGACTGTAAAATTATTGACGGCTGGGTTGTGTCTGTATCTCTTGTTTATTTAGCATTGAGAAGGCTACCTGGCATAGGAGTGTTAATTGCACAAAGGACTGAATGAGAGGTCTACAGAATAGTGTCTTCTTGTATGTGTACTGCCATTCAGCTTATTTGATGATAACGAGCATTAAAACTTATCACTTCACCTCTGACTTGCCTTAACTTTGGCCTAGCCCTATTCATAGTGCTTCCCTGGTTTTGATTATAATTATTATAATCAAATTAGAGTTGCCATTTTTATAGCACTCAAATTTGATATCATACTTAGGGATACATTTTTAAATTCAGTCCCCTTCAAACAGACAAAAATTGTGAAATTATTGTGATCACATTTCTACAAATGAGAAGTAGAAGGGAGAATGAACTTGTCCAAGGTCACACACACAGGAAGTCACAAACCTGGAATTTGAACCCAGTTCTTTTGGGTCTTTGTTAAGTGTTTTGTGAGCATCTCTTTTTGGCTCTATACACTTTATTTGCTGTATTTACACTGTTTTAAAAGTCTGCCTATTTGTTTCATACACTCCTCAGTTGCCTAGAGAAAAACACTCCAGAGGAAAATTCTGTACTTCCTCAGAGTATAAGAGCAGAAAGGAAACTGATAATGCTTTTATACAGTAATGTTTTCATTTAAAGGTTTATGGGAGAAGGAAGAAGAGAAGAAAGGAAAAGATGAAAGAAAGGACAGTGTATACAAGGGAATTATTTTGGATATTAAGGGATGCATTTATTCAAGTTTAAATTGCAAGCACAAAATTGTCCTTCACTGAAAATTATCAGAGTTCTAAAATTTCCTCATCCTGTTTGTTTTTTTCCCAATTTGCTTTTCTCAAGTTCTGTGTTGTATCAGACAGAACAGAAAAACTGTTACTTGGAGAAACCATACTCTAGTGATATTTTAGAACAATGAATTGAGCACCAGAAATCACATAAGAGATCCTGTTCTTGTAAGACTTTTTTTAGGACAGATTTGCAGGCTCTAAAAATTATTCAAGCTTCACATCTAAACAAATGTTCAAGCCTTTGATGTGTTTTTAACCATTCAAAAGGTTAAATCAACATTCTGTATTATTTCTGCAGTTTTTTCTTTATGGTTGGTGTTGCCACCAAGGACCCAATTTCTACCCACAAGGCAGGGTAGAAGGCTTGCGGCCAGTTCTTCAATCAATGCTAATGTTGCTCTTTAGCCAGCTAGAAAATGGACCTGGGTATTTCTCTGGAGTCTGAAATCCTCGGGTCATAACACTAACATCTCCCAGCACACAGTCCAATCTTATTTAACCCTGCTTCTGGGCATTGTACATTTTAAAACTATTTCACTTTTCTGAACAGGTCTCCAAGTGACTTATGCTGTGAGTATAAAGTTCTTTTTTTTCCATGTAAAAGAAAGTATATTACAAGAAGTGAGCTATAAGTCAATAAGAATCAGGTGTATGCACATACATTGAGATAAATAGTGCAGAGACCTTACCTTAATTTTTTAAGATGCAGATGGCTGATTTGAAGTTGATACTATGGATAATTGAATTTCATATATGTTTAACAACTAAAGTGGAGGTGCAATTTTATACTTTGAAGTTTTTGCTTTTAATTGATAGCAAGTCATCATTTTACACTAAAAATGGACTTATGGAAAACTATAATATAGGGACAGCTTAAGTGGCTCTCTATCACATTGAAAAAGGCCTCTTTGACTATCATCTCCAACTGGCCGCAGGATAAAGTAGGTATTTTTATATTAACTTTAACAATTAATAGCTGATGATTTTAACTCATTTTAATGGTGAATCAAGTCTTCCCATTGGCTACTGCTACCAGCACTTCTTGTATTTATCTAGTAGTTATAGTTCATTCAGTTAACAGTACAAGGAGTTGGATCTTTTTTTTTCTTTTCTTTTTCAAGTTTCTATTTAAATTACAGTTGGTTAATATACAGTGTAATATTAGTTTCAGGTGTAGAATTTAATGATTCATCACTTACATAAAACACCCAGTGCTTGTCGCAGGTGCCTTCCTTAATACCCATCACACATTTAACCCACACCCAGCCCAAATGTTTAAGAAAACATTCTTAAAAATAGAGAACAAACTGGGGGCTACTCGCTTACCCCAGTTTGTTCTCTATTTTTAAGAATGTTTTCTGGTTTGCCCCTCTTTTTTCTTTTTTCCCTTATGTTCATCTGTTTTGTTTCTTAAATGAGTGGGGCACCTGGGTGGCTCAGTCATTTAAACATCCAACTCTGATTTCAGCTCAGGTCACGATCTCAGGCTTGTAGATTCAGCCCTGCGGTGTACTTCCTGCTGAGCAAGGAGCCTGCTTAAGATTCTCTCTCTATTCTTCTCCGTCCGCTCCTCCCCACTTGTGCATACTCTCTCTCTTTAAATAAGCAAATAAATAAATAAATAAATAAAATTTTAAAAAATTCCAAATATGAGTGAAATCATGGTATTTGTCTTTCTCTGACTGACTTATTTCACTTAGCATAGTACTCTCTAGCTCCATGCATGTAATTGCGAATAGCAAGATTTCATTTTTTTGTATGGCTGAGTAGTATTCCATTGTTTGTGTGTGTGTGTGTGTGTATGTGTGTGTATCACATCTTCTTTTTTAAAAAGTTTTTTATTGTTATGTTAATCACCATACATTACATCATTAGTTTTTGATGTAGTGTTCCATGATTCATTGTTTGTGCATAACACCCAGTGCTCCACTCAGAATGTGCCCTCTTTAATACCCATAACCAGGCTAACCCATCCCCCCACCCCCCTCCCCTCGAGAAACCTCAGTTTGTTTTTCAGAGTCCATCATCTCTCATGGTTCGTCTCCCCCTCCGACTTACTCCCCTTCATTCTTCCCCTCCTGCTATCTTCTTTTTTTTTCCTTAACATATATTGCATTATTTGTTTCAGAAGTACAGATCTGTGATTCAA
Organism: Callorhinus ursinus; assembly: GCF_003265705.2. Taxonomy (NCBI): domain Eukaryota; kingdom Metazoa; phylum Chordata; class Mammalia; order Carnivora; family Otariidae; genus Callorhinus; species Callorhinus ursinus. The sequence goes on along the minus strand of NW_027397068.1, from coordinate 24,622,619 downwards.
CAATCTTGCACAATTCACAGCGCTCAACATAGCACATACCCTCCCCAATGTCTATCACCCAGCCACCCCATCCCTCCCACTCCCCACCACTCCAGCAACCCTCAGTTTGTTTCCTGAGGTTAAAAATTCCTCATATCAACGAGGTCATATGATACATGTCTTTCTCTGATTGACTTATTTCACTCAGCATAACACCCTCCAGTTCCATCCATGTCATTGCAAATGGCAAGATCTCATTCCTTTTTCTGGCTGCATAATATTCCATTGTGTATATATACCACATCTTCTTTATCCATTCATCTGTTGGTGGACATCTTGGCTCTTTCCACAGTTTGGCTATTGTGGATATTGCTGCTATAAACATTGGGGTGCACGTACCCCTTCGGATCCCTACATTTGTATCTTTGGGGCAAATACCCAGTAGTGCAATTGCTGGATCGTATGGTAGCTCTATTTTCAACTGTTTGAGGAACCTCCATACTGTTTTCCAGAGTGGTTGCACCAGCTTGCATTCCCACCAACAGTGTAGGAGGGTTTCCATTTCTCCACATCCCCACCAACATCTGTCATTTTCTGACTTGTTAATTCTAGCCATTCTGACTGGTGTGGGGAGGTGGTATCTCATTGAGGTTTTGATTTGGATTTCCCTGATGCCGAGTGATGTTGAGCACTTTTTCATGTGTCTGTTGGCCATTTGGATGTCTTCTTTGGCAAAATGTCTGTTCATGTCTTCTGCCCATTTCTTGATTGGATTATTTGTTCTTTGAGTGTTCAGTTTGATAAGTTCTTTATAGATTTTGGATACTAGCCCTTTATCTGATTTGTCATTTGCAAATATTTTTTCCCATTCTGTCGGTTGTCTTTTGGTTCTGTGGACTGTTTCGTTTGCTGTGCAAAAGCTTTTTATCTTGATGAAATCCCAATAGTTCATTTTTGCCCTTGCTTCCCTTGCCTTTGGCGATATTTCTAGGAAGAAGTTGCTGTGGCTGAGGTCGAAGAGGTTGCTGCCTGTGTTCTCCTTTAGGATTTTGATGGACTCCTGTATCACGTTTAGGTCTTTCAACCATTTGGAGTCTATGTTTGTGTGTGGTGTAAGGAAATGGTCCAGTTTCATTCTTCTGCATGTGGCTGTCCAATTTTCCCAACACCATTTGTGGAAGAGACTGTCTTTATTCCACTGGACATTCTTTTCTGCTTTGTCAAAGATGAGTTGACCATAGAGTTCAGAGTCCATATCTGGTCTCTCTATTCTGTTCCATTGACCTATGTGTCTGTTTTTGTGCCAGTACCATACTGTCTTGATGATGACAGCTTTGTAATAGAGCTGGAAGTCTGGAATTGTGATGCCGCCAGCTTTGCTTTTCTTTTTCAATATTCCTCTGGCTATTCGGGGTCTCTTCTGGTTCCATCCAAATTTTAGGATTATTTGTTCCATTTCTTTGAAAAAAGTGGATGGTATTTTGATGGGGATTGCATTGAATGTGTAGATTGCTCTAGGTAGCATTGACATCTTCACAATGTTTGTTCTTCCAATCCATGAGCATGGAACATTTTTCCATTTCTTTGTGTCTTCTTCAATTTCTTTCATGAGTATTTTATAGTTTTCTGAGTACAGATCCTTTGCCTCTTTGGTTAAATTTATTCCTAGGTATCTTATGGTTTTGGGTGCAATTATAAATGGGCGACTCCTTGATTTGTCTCTCTTCTGTCTTGTTGTTGGTGTATAGGAATGCCACTGATTTCTGTGCCTTGATTTTATATCCTGCTACTTTACTGAATTCCTGTATGAGTTCTAGCAGTTTTGGGGTGGAGTCTTTTGGGTTTTCCACATACAGTATCATATCATCTGCAAAGAGTGAGAGTTTGACTTCTTCTTTGCCGATTTGGATGCCTTTGATTTCTTTTTGTTGTCTGATTGCTGTGGCTAGGACTTCTAATACTATGTTGAAAAGCAGTGGTGGTAGTGCACATCCCTGCCGCGTTCCTGACCTTAGGGGAAAAGCTGAGAGCTTTCCCCCATTGAGAATGATATTCGCTGTAGGTTTTACATAGATGGCTTTTATGATATTGAGGTATGTGCCGTCTATTCCTATACTCGGAAGAGTTTTGATCAAGAAGGGATGCTGTACTTTGTCAAATGCTTTTTCTGCATCTATTGATAGGATCATATGATTCTTGTTCTTTCTTTTGTTAATGTATTGTATCACGTTGATGATTTGCGGATGTTGAACCAGCCTTGCAGCCCAGGGATAAATCCCACTTGGTTGTGGTGAATAATCCTTTTAATGTACTGTTGGATCCTATTGGCTAGTATTTTGGTGAGAATTTTTGCATCCATGTTCATCAAGGATATTGGTCTGTAATTCTCCTTTTTGATGGGGTCCTTGTCTGGTTTTGGGATCAAGGTAATGGTGGCCTCATAAAATGAGTTTGGAAGTTTTCCTTCCATTTCTATTTTTGGAACAGTTTCAGGAGAATAGGTATTAATTCTTCTTTAAATGTCTGATAGAATTCCCCTGGGAAGCCATCTGGCCCTGGGCTTTTGTTTGTTCGGAGATTTTTGATGACTGCTTCAATTTCCTTAGTGGTTATAGGTCTGTAAGGATTTTCTATTTCTTCCTGGTTCAATTTTGGTAGTTGATACATCTCTAGGAATGCGCCCATTTCTTCCAGGTTATCTAATTTGCTGGCATAGAGTTGCTCATAATATGTTCTTATAATTGTTTGTATTTCTTTGGTGTTGGTTGTGATGTCTCCTCTTTCATTCATGATTTTGTTGATTTGGGTCATTTCTCTTTTCTTTTTGATAAGTCTGGCCAGGGGTGTATCAATCTTTTTAATTCTTTCAAAGAACCAGCTCCTAGTTTTGTTGATCTGTTCTACTGTTATTTTGGTTTCTATTTCATTGATTTCTGCTCTGATCTTTTTTATTTCTCTTCTCCTTCTGGGTTTAGGCTTTATTTGCTGTTCTTTCTCCAGTTCCTTTAGGTGTAGGGTTA
>NW_027397068.1:24519951-24614620 GCF_003265705.2 Callorhinus ursinus | reverse complement strand
AATGCCAAAAATAAGGGTAACTACTATGAAGGGATAAAATATGAGTCTAAAAATGAAAAATAAAAAATGTTTTTTAAAAAAAGGGATTGATAAGATGTTGTTTGAAAAAGGAAAAAGAAAAATTAAAAAAAACCCCACAAAAAACAGTTTAAAAAGTTAACTTTGAAAAACTAATGAATCATGGTAAAAAAGCCACGAATTCTATGTGCAGTATTCCCCTAGTGCTGGAGTTCTCCCGTTTTCTCCTTGATCAGTAAACTTGGTCTTGGCTTGCTGGCTGTTGTGCTGATCTTCTGGGGGAGGGGCCTGTTGCCGTGGTTCCCAAAAGTCTTTGCCGGAGGCAGAATTGTCCCGCCCTTGTCGGTTGGGGCTAAGCAAGCTGCTCGGGTTTGCTCTCAGGAGCTTTTGTTCCCTGCAAGCTCTCAGTACAGCTTTGGAGGACCAGGGTGAAAATGGTGTCCTCCCACTCTCTGCCCGGAGGAGCTGAGAACTCGGGGCCCCGCTCCTTAGTGCTCCCCCAGAGAAAAGCAGTCAATCACTCCTGTGTCCCCGCTCTCCAGCCGCACCCATGCTCACCCAGCCTGTGACTGAGCGTTTCTATCTCTGGCACCTGACTCCATGTGGAGTCTCCAAACCCAGCAGATCCCTGCAGTGCGCTCCCACGCCGCTCCTCCTGGGGGAGGGAGGGGAGTCTCCCCGGCTCTACTGCTTGTTGGGTCCCTGCTGGAGGCGCAGTGGCCCAAGTGGGCCATGGATCACAGTTTATGGCAACCCCGAGCTGAGAGTCCGCGCCTCGGCTCTGTCTCTGCAGCCGGCTTCCCCGCTCCGATCCCTGGGAGCTCTGCTGCACTCAGGCACCCCCGGTCTTTCTGTGACCCCGAGGGTCCTGAGTCCACACTGTCCCGCGAGGTTTCCACCTCCCGCTTAGCCACTGGAGTGACGTCCCTCAGCCGAATCGACTTCCAAAAGTTCCCATTTTGTGCTCCGCGACTCTAGCACTTGCCAGAAGCGGCCGGCAGAGGCCCCCTCCCCCGCCGTCTATCCTCCCGAATATCGCCTCGGATTCACTTCTCCGCACGTCCTACCTTCCAGTAAGTGGTTGGTTCTCTGTTCAGAGAGTTGTTGCTACTCTCTTCTTCGATCTCCTGTTGAGTTCGTAGGTGTTCAGAATGGTTTGATCCCTATTCAGCTGAATTCCTGAGACCAGAGGAAATCCAGGTCTCCTACTCCTCCGCCATCTTGCTCCGCCCCCTGTACCACATCTTCTTTGTCCATTCATCAGTTAATGGACTTTTGTGCCCTTTCCATAATTTGGCTATTGTTGATAATGCTGCTATAAACATCAGAATGCATGTGCCCCTTCAAATCAGTATTTTTGTATCTTTTGGGTAAATACCTAGTAGTGCAATTGCTGGATCCTAGGGTAATTCTAGTTTTAATTTTTGAAGAGCCTCCATACTGTTTCCCACAGTGGCAGCACCTGTTTGCATTCCCACCAACAGTGCAGGAAGGTTCCCCTTTCTCCACATCCTCGCCAGCACCTGTTGTTTCCTGTATTGTTAATGTTAGCCATTCTGACAGGTATGAGGTGGTGTCTCATCATGGTTTTGATTTGTAATTCCCTGATGATGAGTGATATTTAACCTTTTCATGTATCTGTTGGCCATCTGGATATCTTCTTTGGAAAAATGTCTATTCATGCTTTCTGCCCATTTCTTAAATGGATTATTTGTTTTTTGAGTGCTGAGTTTTAGAAGTTCTTTATATATTTTGGATACTAACTCTCAGATATGTCATTTGCAGATATCTTTTTTCCATTCCAAAGGTTGTGTTTTAGTTTTGTTGATTATTTCCTTCACTGTGTAGAAGCTTTTTGTCTTGATGAAGTCCCAATAGTTTATTTTTGCTTTTGTTTCCCTTGCCTCAGGAGACATATCTAGTAAGAAGTTGCTATCGCTGGTGGTCAAAGAGGTTGCTGCCTGTGTTCTCCTCTAGGATTTTGACGGACTCCTGTCTCACATTTAGGTCTTTCAACCATTTTGAGTCTATTTTTGTGTGTGGTGTATCTCATATTTAGGTCTTTCAACCATTTTGAATCTGTTTTTGTGTGTGGTGTAAGGAAATGGTCGTTTCATTCTTCTGCATGTGGCTGTCCAATTTTCCCAACACCAATTGTTGAAGAGACTGTCTTTTTTCCATTGGATATTCTTTCCTGCTTTGTTGAAAATCAATTGACCATATTGTTGTGGGTTGATTTCTGGGTTTTCTATTCTGGTCCATTGATCTATGTGTCTGTTTTTGTGCCAGTGCCATACTATGTTGATCATTACAGGTTTGTAATATAACTTGAACTCTAGAATTGTGATGCCTCCAGTTTTTAAGATTTCTTTGGCTATTCAGGGTCTTTTGTGGTTCCATACAGACTTCTTCCTTGCTGATTTGGATGCATTTTATTTCCTTTTGTTGTCTGATTGCTGAAGCTAGGTCTTCCAGTACTGTGTTAAATAACAGTGGTGAGAGTGGTTATCCCTGTCTTGTTCCTGACCGAAGAGGAAAAGCTCTTAGTTTTTCCCCATTGAGGATGATATTAGCTATGGGTTTTTCATATATGGCCTTTATGATGTTGAAGTATGTTCACCCTATCCCTTGTTTTTGGGGGTTTTTTATCACGAATGGATGTTGTACTTTGTCAACTGCTTTTTCTGCATCAGTGAGAGGATTGTATGGTTCTTATCCTTTCTTTTATTAGTGTTGTGCTTCATATTGATTAATTTGAGAATACTGAATCACTCTTGCAACCCAGGAATAAATCCCACTTGATAGTGGTGAATGATTCTTTAAATGCACTGTGGATTCAATTTGCTACTATTTTGTTGAGAATTTTTACATCCATGTTCATCAGGGATATTATCCTATAATTCTCTTTTTTAGTGGGGTCTTTGTCCAGTTTTAGAATCAGGGTAATGCTGGCCATAGAATGAGTTTAGAAGTTTTCCTTCCATTTCTATTTTTTGGAATAATTTGAGAAGAATAGGTATTAAATGTTCTTCTTTAAATGTTTGGTAGAATTCCCCCGTGAAGCCATCTGGCCCTGGACTTTTGTTTGTTTGGGAGATTTTTGATTACTGGTTCAATTTCTTTGTTGGTTATCGGTCTACTCAAGTTTTCTATTTCTTCCTGTTGCCATTTTGATAGTTTATATGTTTCTAGGAATTTATCCATTTCTTTCAGATTGTCTGATTTGATGGCATATAACGTTTCATAATATTCTCTTATAATTGTTTGTATTTCTATGATGTTGGTTGTGGTTTCTCCTCTCTCGTTTGTGATTTTATTCATTTGGGTCCTTTCTCTTTTCTTTTCAATAAGTCTGGCTAGGGATCTTTTTTCCAAAGAGGCTCATGTCAATCTGAAAGATCATTTGGAAATATGCTTTCCAGAGTACCTGTGTTATACATGAAGAATTTCTGATTCTGGCTTCTATGGTTGCTCATATCAGAAATCTCTAAATGTATTGGTTATATTTTGATGCTATTCTTATCTATTAAAGAAGTCCTGACTGAAGTACAACCATTTTGAAGTTTGGAGCACCAAATATTGAATTGGAGAGATAGTGTTGTCCAGTAGTTGTAGGATGGGAGTGCAAATTAGTATTCCATCAGTGGGATTTACTCATTTAATAAGGACTATTTAAGTCAGATGTGGTAGATCTCAGGAGTTTTGCTCAGCATTTGTTCTGGTAGGCTTTCAATGCATGATCTCACTCCCTTAACTATAGCAGCAGATGGTTGGATCCAAATTGAGACAATCAGAATTTTCCCCACACAGGAAATGAGTGTGAGAAATGTAAGGAAGTATGGAAGGTGGTGGGAACCTAATCACCTGTTGGTAACATTTCCATGAATTCCTGCCACAGAAGCCCCTGAAACTGCACTGATACTTTCCTTTCTTGAAGCAAGAGAGAGAGTCTCTTTCCCTTTTAGAATTTTCTTAAGATGACTGGAATCTGTTTCTTTTGCCTAAAAAGAAAGAATCCAAACTGGTTCAACCCATTCTCTACACTAATAAGATATAGATTAAGGCTAAGTAATAAACTTAATTTTCACATAATTATGAAATATTTTAATTTACAAGAGATATACACTTGCTAAAATTATTGCTATGAGGAGCAATTACTCATAGAATTGGTTGTAAGCAAACTTGTGAAGTAGGCTAAATTTATCCTGGAGTTTTCTATCTTGTTTTTCCAGACGCTTTATTATCATCTCCTCCTGTTCATGCTCCTCAAAAGGTTTTTATTTTTTAAGCCATTAAGTACAGAGTGACCCTACACCTCTAATTGCCTAGCATTGAGTTTATGTCTTTTAGAGGTGTAATTACTTTATAACACCTCCCTTCACTTTCAAAAGTCCCTCAGTTTATAGCCACCTTATTTAAACATTTCTAGTAGCAGTGATAGAAGATTCTACCATGAAGAATAGTTGAGGTGATGAAGTGATCAGCAAGTTACTGAATTTTCTATCATCTTTTTTATTGTTAAAAGAGAATAGATATAAAGAACCCATAAAACTCAATAGCAAAAACAAATCTGATTAAAACATGGGCAGAGAATCTGAATGGAAATTTTTCTGAAGAAGACATACAGATGGCCATTAGGTATATGAAAAATGCTCAACATCACTAACCATTAGGAAAAGGCAAATCAAAACTATAATGAGATATCACCTCACACTTGTCAGAATGGCTAGTATCAAAAAGACAAGAGATAACAAATGCTGGTAAGGATGTGGAGAAAAGGGGACTCTTGTGCACTGTTAGTGGGAATGTAATTTGGCGCAGCCACTCTGGAAAGCAGTATCAGCGTTCCTCAAAAAATTAAAAATAGAACTATCATATGATATAACAATTCATTTCTTTGTATTTATCCAAAAAAACCAAAAACACTAACTCAAAAAGATATATGCACCTCATATTCATTGCAGCATTATTTACAATATCCAAGACATGGAAATAACCTAAGTGTCCATTGTCAGATGAATGGATAAAAAACTGATGTGTATGTTTGTATTGAAATATTATTCAGCTGTAAAAAAGAATGAAATCTTGCCATTTGTGACATGAACGGACCTTGAGGACATTATACTGAGTGAAATAACTCAGAGAAAGACAAATACCATATGATTTCACTTATATGTGGAATTCAAAAAAACCCAAAAACCAAAAACACACCAACAAGCCCATAGATACAGAAAATAGATGGGTGGTTGCCAGAGGCAGTGTGTGTGTTGGGGATATGAAATGGGTGAATAGAGTCAAAAGGTATAAACTTCCAATTACAAAATAAATAAATCTTGGGGATATAATATACAGCATGATATCTGTATTTATTAATACTATATTGTATATTTGAAAGTCTCTAAGGAACTAGATCTTAAAAGTTCTCATCACAAGGAAAACAAATTCTGTAACTATGTATGGTAACATATGTTAACTAGACTTATTGTAGCCATTTCACAATATGAACAAATGTTGAATCATTGTGTTATACCTCTGAAACTAATATGTCAATTGCACCTCAATTAAAAAAAGGAAAATGCCATTACTATCAGTAGGAATAAAGTTTCAGTTATAAAAGATGAATAAGCTATAGAAATCTGTTGTATCTATAGTTAACAGTAGTCTATTGTGCACTTAAGAATTTGTTGAGCAGATAGATCTCATGGTAAGTGTTCTTACCACAATTAAAAAAAAAGAAGAGGAAAGAAAGGAAAAGAAAAAGAAATAAACAGGCCTTCAGAAGTATTTTTTTATTTTCTTCCCCTGAGTGGTTCTCCTGCCACCTTCACCATTTTTTCTTTCAATCATCTTTTTGGCTTCACTTATATTTCTAATCACCTAGATTACTTCTTATTACCACATTACTTATGACATAAACTGCTCTTGTCTTACACATACTTTATTGGCCTTTTAACTTTCTCTTGCTTGTACCTAAAGAAACACCAAACCTGGAGAACCACCTTATCTGGTTCGAATATGTCCATGGACTACTACTCACAAAAACACCACTTCTCCACCTGCACATCACAGAAGAGTCTCTAGCTACCACTGAGCTCTAATCCTGCCAGTTTATCCTTCTTATGTACTAAGGAAGGTCCCTCCATCATTCTGCTCCATAGCTGTGTCAAACCCTTACTTTTCTCCTCAACCCCCAACCTGTGATTTCCCTCCTTCTTCACAGAGAAGGTGAAGACCATCAGGCAGAAACTGTCTATATGTTAGCTCACACTGAAACATGGACCCAGAGTTGCTATATCCAAATTCATCCCCAATACTCTTCCTTCCCATGGACTTGGAGAAAAAGGAATTTCATTTTTGAGTTTAGTTCCTTTATTTGAGAACCATGTTCCTTCTAGTATCTTTTCTTTCCTGTGCAAGAACGTTGTTCCTTCTATAATATTTTCTCTCCTGTATCTATCATGTTTCTCTTAGTATGGCTTTTTCGCTTTAGCGTAGTTCTGAGTTTTAGCACTCCCATGTCCCCAAATTTCAGTCATTCCAGAAAGCTCACAGCTCTCCAGTGCCCTTCCATCTCTTACAAAGTCTCCATCCCTCTCACTTTTCCCCCAAATTCATCCTTCTTTGAAAGTCATCATTTTGGTTTTCTCTTGTTCCTCTAAGAAGCTTTTCCTCCCCCTCAAACCTGCCTCAGTCTTTGATGGGTAGTACCACTCAGTACTCTCCCACCATCATAGGCATGCATCAGCCTGGATAGAAATAGTTTACTAGTCTGCCTTTTCCATTATACTGTGAATATTTTGAGAATAGGGCTGCCGTTCACCTAGCTCCAATTGTGTACTCTAGAGTGGTGTTCTTTATCAACATGATACCCATTATCAGTTTCATGAAATGTTTCCCCACCTACTAACCTCAGCAAACTATAATACATGATTATAAGATATTGCTGTAGGATATAGCAATGGGATAAAAATAATTATTTCTCTCCCTTTGCTCTAAGATGAGTCACCATCAAGGGTGTTTCTTTAAAAATATAGAACAGGTTATGATGAGACATAAGATCAGAGCAAAACAATAAGAATGAATGTGGCGCAGCAGAAAAAACAGATGGATAGAGGATAGAACAGAGATGGTTTCTAGAGCCTCAGGCATATGGGTTTTACTGAAGTTATGTTATACTTGAGGTTATATAGTGCTGCCCAGATACCACGTCCCTTATATACATTAACTCTCTTAATCCTCATCACAGCCCTATGGTGTAGACACTGTCATTAACTACATTTTACAAATGAAGAAATCAGAGCTCTATTTGATAAGTGATATGTACAGTTACTAAGTAGTAAAGCTGAGATTTGGGTCCACAGTCCTTGCTCTTAACCACACAGGACAGTCGCGGGGCAATGAAATTGTGTGATCTGACAAATAATTCAGTTCTTGAAATAGCTAAAATCATATTTAAAATGAGCCACTTTCTTTACTAAAATCTGTTCAGTGTATTCATTCCATTATAAATTGGTCTTATATTCTTTGTTTGAAAATTTTCTACACTAGCTTCAGGTTATAAGCATGTCAATATTTTTCTAGGGTCCAATAATAGCTTATTAAGAAATGTGACTTCAAAAACACAGAAGGCCCAGTTATCCAGCCATTGAATTTTGGGGATAAAAAAAGCAAGAATTTTTCTTTAAAGAGAGCATTTTTCCATTAAATGGTTGAAACTATTGCCCCCCTTTGAAAAGCACATGTATTTGCTAATCTGCCAAGTAAATCTGCCCGTTTCCACTCTGCTGTGGTGGTTTTTCTGTTTTAAATATAGATAAATAGAAGAACCACAGCACCTCAAAATGCTGGGGCTTAATTCTTTTGTGCAGTTTTCTTTATTCACAATGTCTACCTTTACCCGGATTTGATGAGCTTTGTGAGGTTTTGACTTCAAAAGGGGCTCTTGAATTTTTAATCACATCACTCAGGAACAGTGTTTTCTTGGTGTGCCTTCCATTTCTCTTGTATATGGGGGAAATTATACACATTTTTACTAAGTCATCAATTCCTGCTTGAAATTCTACCTTCAGTTTCATGCATGCATGGCTTTCTAAAAGTGGGATGAGCTGTGTGTGCTTCAGGGGCTGTGCAGTGAAAGCAGGATCCAGCAGAGATTTGGCCGTATCCGACAAGTGCCTGCTGTCAGATTTCCCCTTCTCCTCTGTTTGACACAATGGAATCCCTTACAAACATGCCGATTCAGACCAGCACACTGTGTACCTAAATTATGAAAACAATATTCACATGTAGCATCAAAAAAAGTAGACTCATCATGTGGTATTGTTCTGAAGCGAAACCTTGGTGATGAGATGAGGAAAGAAGACTATCCATCAATTATCTTAATATTTTGAATGCTGTAGCATAGGGTGGATGTTTGACTCTTGCTGCGGGATGGCAGGCTTGCTGTGATTTATGTGGATCTAGCTGTATGGTTTTGGTTTTGATGACAGATGTTATAGGAAAAATATTCGACTTTGTGATGTATTCTAATATCCTTGGGATAAAATGAATCTATATAGAATTGAAGGATATTGTAGTTATATTTGATAATTGAAGCTGCTATGCTTTGTACTTTGTTTCAGAGCATCATGTCTGAACAGACATAGAAGAATAGCAATTATTTTTAGCAAATGTGAGACTGGCTTGCAGTATTTCTAACATGTGGTGAACCTCTAGACATGCAGAGAAAGGAAAGCAGGGGGTCGCAGGCTCAGTTTTCATTTGGAGGGGATACTTGTCATTTCTGGAAATCAATAATGTTTTACATGTGTTCTGTTCCAACCCTTTATGCATAATAAGCTGGCTTTAAATATGATGGAGTTAAGTAAAGTGGACATGTATGTGATAATTACAAGATCTACAGTCATTCTCTCATTTTGTATGATTCAACAATTTAGCCGTTTTAAATTCTTATCATAAACAGAATTGAAGATTCTACTCTCCTGTTCCACATTCAGGCTGGAAATCATTAGAATAAAAAAACCTTTGGGGCACCTGGGTGGCTCAGTCATTAAGCTTCTGCCTTCGGCGCAGATCATGATCCCAGGGTCCTTGGATCGAGTCCCGCATCGGGCTCCCTGCTCAGCGGGAAGCCTGCTTCTCCCTCTCTCTCTGCTTGCTGCTCCCGCTTCTCGTGCTTGCTCTCTCTCTGTCAAATAAATAAATAAAATCTTAAAAAAATAATAAAAAAACCTTTAATATATACCTAGTGGAAGGGATCACAGTAACACATAGCAATATAGGGAAAGTCCATGGGGAGTGAATACTCCAGATTAAATGTCCAACTGAAACAACCACACCGCTTTCTTTTTAAATTACCAATGGGAAATGAATTTGACAAGCATTCTTATGTGCAGACCATCCAGAATACTACTTCAAGATTAGCTCTTAAATATATTTTAATCATGTTATTATATTGATTAAACAACATACATGACCTTCCATTTCCTAAAGGACAATGGCCATGTATCACACGTGATATTCAAGGTTTTTCTCAAATAAGCTGGTCAATCTAACTTTCTAGGTAGACTGTCTTTGTCTTAGCTTTGGGTTTCTACTAAAAAGCGTCTGTAATTATTGTGTCTAGCCTATTGGAGAACTTCTTATCCACTGTTAATCTTAATTGCTAACATTTTTTAGCGTTTATTACGTCCTAGCTGTCGCACTGAGTGCTTTACATGTACTTTCTCCTTTATCTCTTTTATCTCATTTATTTCTTACCGCAACAACACTGTGCAGTCGGTTGTATGATTTTACCTAAGATGAGTTAGGACTCGCAGCTGTATGGAGCTTCCCCAAGGTTGCAGAGCTCAACTGTAAGGCACTCTGTCTGACTCTAGAGTTGAGTGATTAAACCATTGAACTGCGTTGCTTCCACTTTGCTTCAGTTTTTCTATAAAATACATCATTCGATTCTGTGTTAGACTAACCTCTTGGGCTTGCTGCCTTTGCTGGTCTGTCTGTAAGGCTTTTTGTTTTTACACCTGAGCCCTGTCTCACATGAAACTTTGCTTCACATTTTTTTCACCCTTAAACCACCCCACTTGCTCCGGATCCAATCTGACCTCTGCTTCCCTCGCAGCCAGAATCCTAAAGAAGCACTGTATTCAGTTGCCTCTTCCTCATTACATTCATCAACTTTTTCTTTCACTGGACCAGAAATCTTGAGACTATCTCCTTAACTTTCAATTAAATGAATTCCCCCTCTATGGCTTTCTGAAAACAAAATTATTCTGGTTCTTCTTTCTTTCGAAGTACTCCCTTCACCTCTCTGCATGCTTCTCCATTTTTTGTCCCCTAAACTTGGGCACTCTGAAAGGTCCTGACTTTTCTTTTTATTTCTTTGCTTTCCAGTCTCTCTCCCTCAAGCTTGCTACAGTTGTAGGTGGATGATTCTGAAATGTGGGCCTTCTGCCAGACCTATCAGGCAGGAAGTACCTCGCTTCTATTTGTCCACTGATTATTTCCATCTCAACTCCCTATTTCTGCATCCAGTCTTATAGTCTGCACATCTGTATCCTTCCCCTTTGCCCTAAACCTCCTCTTCCTTTTGATTTCTCCAACTTTTTTAATGCTCTTATGAGCATGTCAGGTAATTGGGCTCTAATTTTAGCGGGATTTGATTTCCCTTTCTTATATTGAAAGACAACAATAATTAATGCTTATTGTACTATGATTACGTACTAGACAGTATTCTTTTTTCTTTAAAGATTTTATTTATTCATTTGAGACACAGAAATACAGAGAGTGTGAGAGAGAGAGAGAGAGAGAGCATGAGCAGGTAGAGAGGAAGAAGCAGGCTCCCCGCTGAGCAGGGAGCCCGATGCGGGGCTCGATCCCAGGACCCTGGGATCATGACCTGAGCTAAGGGCAGATGCTTAACCATCTGAGCCACCCAGGTGCCCCTACTAGACAGTATGATAAGTTTTTACATTGACTATCTCATTTAAATACTTAAACTATTAAGTAGCTACTCATTGCTATTTCCACTTTATGGACAGAGACCCAATCAATCAATCATACAATCCAGTTGATTTTTTGGTCACAAACCCTCCCTTATCCTTCCCTTCTATCAGTGATATTAACAGCAATAGTTTATATTGGTATTGCCCCAATCTTGAACTGGTCTTTTTCCTTCCAGATCTTCTTCCTTTGAACAGTGCATTCTCTAAACTTGCTGAGGGTTTTTCTTTCTAAAATATTGCCTTAATAATGCCACCTTCTGGCCCCGAGATCTTTCATGTCTTCATTTGTTTCGCATATTACAGTCTAAAATTTCCCCCTCATATTCAAAGATACCATTCATATTTCCAACCTTATCTTCTACTGCCATGCCACAAAAGCTATAGTCAAACTAATTTCTTCCAACATCCTTCTAATTCTCAAAGTTATTTCTTTCCAGCCTCCCTGCTTTGATTATTTCATTCTTAAAGCACGAATGCCACTCATCTCTGTCTTCCTCATTCCTGTCTCTCTGTATATAGAAATCTTATGGTACAGTGAGGCCAGGCTTGAATGCCACTTTGCACTTGAAGTACCCAAACAAAGGGATGCCCCTTTTCTGAAATTTCATGGGATATTTCACCACTCACATAAAACCTATTTGTTGTCTTGTTTTTGATCATTTTTGTGTGTCCTTTTTCTTCCTACTAGAATGCAAACCTCTGGAGAAATTGTAGCTGTCATATTCACCATGAATTCCCCATGGCATAAAAGAGATATTTTAATGGCAGGAATCCTTAGTAAAACTTTGACTGTAGGAATGAATGAAGGATCTCCTTTATGATGTATTTATTCTCTTGGTTCTTAATTGTTTATACTTTTTTTGCATAGTTCTTTTTCAGATCTGATAAAACAGAATTTTTTAGCTAGAAAAAAGATTACACATAGGAGAAAGGTTTTGTATAAACTTCAGTGCATTCCTGGATCTGCTGAAACCAATCTATGTCCATCCATCTGTGTATTTTATGGTCTGCAATTAGGCAGTTAACAATGGGGTCACGCAAGCTACGAAGGGTTCTTTCACATCTCTGTGACAAAGTTTCCAAACTATAAACAACAGTTCTGTGTCTTCATCAGTGGAGTATGAGGTAATAATTGATGAATATATCTGGGAGTGTTTATTGACACAAGTATTTAGGGCTCAGGATATATAGCAGTTAGGGTACTGTATTAGGGATATGGGAAATTATAAAAACCTCCCAAAATTACTCTTACTCTATGAAGCTGTAACTTTTATATTCTAATCAGGTAGAGAATGAAGAACTTTAGCCATGTATGTAGGGCACATTTGTATACTTAATTATAAATAAAACTTCTATCAGGTCCACAGCATTTTCTTCTAGGATCCTTTATGAAAAGAGGCAACAAGGCCACTAACTTTGTCAGTGACTATATCAAAATTATATGTGGATGTTCCTTCCCCCTTTACCAGCATTCCTCACCTGTGTTCTCTAGAAAAAAGCTGTAGCGAATTTGAAGTATAAATGTAATCTTCAGGTCCACTGTTCTGTCAATGTTTGTGGATCAGATGATGGACCAAAATTCAAGATAAGGAAAATAGAAGGTAGAAGAATAATGTGCCTGACCCTTTGTATCTCTGTAAGTGTCATTAGTGGCTAGCTGTGGAGCTTACATCTGAAGGGTGGCTTTTTTTTTTTTTTTAATCATGTGCTAGCTTCCTGGTTATAGTCACACAGTAAATACCTTGATGGTGATCCAAGGACTTTTCTCCTTCCATTGCTGCTTGTAACTGCTCCTGACCTTGCATGAGAACCATATTTCAAGTTATATTTCTAACATAGAAGATGATTCAGAAAACTCAAGTATCTATGTGAACTCATCCTAACTTCTTTTATTAAAGGCTAATAGTAGATAGGTATTATGGGAGGCAAGATCATAGGAGGGGCGGATGGGATCAACAACCAATTAAACCAACATACATTAAGTACAAATGATGGGCTACACACTAGGTTGGAGATCCTGAAATAAGTAAGACATAATTTGTATGTTCAAGGTGGCCAAAATCTAGAAAGAGAGGCAGACATATCAGTAAAGAACACTTTTATAGGAGCAGTAACTGTTATATTCACTGGGCATTGTGGGAGCACAGAGAAGGAACATCTCAACCAAGCTGAGTGAGTTAAGAAAGGTTTTCTTTAAAAAGTCAGCATCACCATCACCATCAAAACTCATTTGCTAAATACCTAAAATTTGTGATGTTACGTTGATGCTTTATAAACAGGCATATATAGAAGAGATTCCAGTCCTCTAAGACTTCATAAATTAGCATAAACAGACTGACTTAAAATAAGTTATAAGACAACACAAGAGCAGACATGTTTATAGCAGTAGCACTTTGCTCAGGGAGTTGTGTCTATAAAAGGCAGATAGTTCTGTGTGTGTGTGTGTGTTTATTCCTTAGGTTCTTGGATCAGTCTACAAATAAAGGTCCTAATTAATGCAAATCTTTATGGTGTGTTGGAGACCATTGGAAATGGGATAACCTCTTAATTCATTACACTAAGTTTTCTGCAGCTGTTTTTGGATAGGAATACCTTTTGCTCTCTGATGAACTGATACGCACCTGAGAGAGTTAATGTCACCTTCCAAGCCTCGGGAGTAATCTATTCCAAGCCACCTTTCTTTTGAACCATGACATTCTGAAAAAGTGATTGTAATTCTTTCTTCTTTCATTTCACAAAAGTTGTACTGTCAAGCACTCTCCAGGATGTATATTTTTAAGATTTGGCTTCCTCCCTGGAACCATGAACTCTTCAGATGCTATGATAATGGACTTGAAAGTCATCTATGAGCTGGTGATTCTATTAATATGAATAATGGGTGTTCTAATTTTTCATTATAATGTTTTAGTGATTGTATCTTTTCACACGCCTCCTGGCAGAAGAAACATTCTAGTTAGGCAATGGACCTCTGGCTAATTCCCCAGGGAAGTAACAAGTATCTTTAGAAACTTTTAATTACAGATAGAAAAGTTGGGATCAAAGAGTGGGAACATATGTAATAAAATCACTTAGTTTCAGTTAGACTTTAGAAAAAGCACACAAGTCAGTTATGAATTTGATTTTGTTTTAGAAGAAAGTGTGTAAACTTACCTATGCCTCTGACTTGGCCTGCTGACTTGTTCTCAATTCCACCATTTGCAGTTAAGTTGCAGGCCTTTTTGCCTTGAGAAACCTAGTTTGTCTCCCTCTCTCCCTCTCTCTCGTCTATCCTATGTATTATAGGTAATTTTGAATATATACATGTCTATGTACCATTTTATTATATTAAAATTAATATTAAAATGACTTAGAAGGACAATATTCAATTGCATGTCTGTTAGAAAAAATTTTGTAATTTAACCATCTTACAGAAGGCAAAAGTGCATATGTTAGTTATTCCCATTGCCCTGGCTTTTCTTATAATTTTGGGATTTCCATTTGTGTTGAAGCTGATTAGAAATGAATGAATTTACTCATTCAATTCCCCAACTTGAAGGATATGATGGTAAAAGATTTATTTCAAACAATATAACAATTCTTATTTCAAACAATATATCCCTTGATATAAACATGTGCTAGGTCATTTTCCTTGCTTTATTTTGAAATAGATCTAATTCGGAAGCTTTTTGGAGGAGAACATTGTGCATTTGACAGTAATTGTGACTGATTTTCATAATGCACTGATGTAGCATGTCAAATCTTAGGCAGTTAGTTAAATTCTGGGAAGGAATGGGAAGGAAATTAAATCTGGCAATAGATTTTTTTTCTCTTCACAATTAAAGAAGGCTCTTCTTGTTATGCTTCATGTGCAATATATACATTGCTTTCTTTAGCATCACTTAAGGGTACTCTAATTTTTCTGTCAAATTTCAACCAACTTATTTTATCATTTTGTCAGTTTCCATTTTCAAGCTTCATTCTGCCCTTGAAATACTTGTGCAAATTCAATGTGGAATTAAGCACAGGAAATAAATTGTTTCAACTTTCTGTCCTTTTTTTTTTTTTTTTTTTGAGGAAGCTTTTTTTTTCCTTTCACGAGGACTGTCTCCTGCCAAAAGCCTGTTTTATAGAGCAGTGAATGACAGGAAATAGGCACTGCATCTCCCTGAAAGAAGGTAAATATTTGATATTGCCCAGAGGTTGTTTTTAAGTAAATCATGAAAGGAAATACACAAATTTTCTTGGTCTTCTAAAAGCCAGTTATATGATGTATATGTTCTAAATAAACTAAGGTGTTTAGAAGATTGAGGTATTAGTATTTAAACCATACCTAGAAAACCAAATTTATATTTGTGATTATTAACTAATAAAATATAATTCTTAAAAAAAAACCTATTTTCTACTGCATCACGCCATCTTGTGCATGCAAGTGGACACAGCTCAGGCAGCAGTAGGGCAGGGAAAGTTGGTACAATAGAGCTACGTGATGGGACTCTATTACAGTTAGTAATACAATTCCAGAAATAACTTATGTGGAACATATTGCCTCTGCTACACATGTCAAAAAATGGACTTTGATCGATGGTGTTGCAACACAAAACCACATACTAAAACTTTGTAATTATGATGACAGCATAAAATTGTACACACCCTTGCCAATAGTGTTCGTGGCTTTTATAATTAACAAATGGGCAAAACACATATATTCTGTATGCTGCACATGCCTTACAAACATTTGTGGTTGTGGCCATCAGCATGTATGTAAGCAGGAAGGCATGATGGGTCTGGCAATCATCACCTCTGGGAGATAAAGGCATGCTCTGAGGAGCGATTATCTACAGCTAACCACACCACCTGGAGTTGCCATATTGGTACTTTAAAAATTCATTAATGTAGGAGAAAAACGTGTCCACTTATGCTGAAAGAGGAAGTTAGGAGTTTAGAATACTAATAGTGATTTCTCTGCTGTGGTTTATACACACTAAACCCTATAGAACGCTCACCCATAAATTAAAATCCTGTGTCATTTGAACAACTTCATAAACTTAAGAAGAAAAACAGACCCAATAAACATTGACAGCATTTCTGTAGAAGCATTTGCTGACAGTAAAAGTGGCAAAATTGCTAGGTTTTAGATTGTCTAGAGAAGTGGTTTGCTTTGAAAGATGAGTGATCTGATTTAGAAAAGTTGGCTATAAATTGTTTTTTCAAAAAGTAAATTTGCAAATTGAAATTAAAACATATGAGGTATTTTTATTTGCTCACTTTATTTATTGCAAAGCTGCCTTATAAAGGAAATTAAAGAAAAGAAGGTAAACCACATGGACCACCACCAAATCTGTATAATTTCCATATTTCTTTGCTGCCTTAGCCTACATCAAGTTTTAAAAAAATGAATACAGTTTTGAAAATAACCAATTATGATGGCAAATATTACAAGAAATTTATACATTTTCTATAATTTCAAAGTTTCTATAATAAAAGTCTTATTTTAAATAAGTCTTTTTTTAGGATATATTTTGCCAGTGAATATACCAGAATTGCTAATCACTTCAACATCTTATAGAAACAACCCTAGTCAGAGTCCTCTATATATTCCTGTGTGTGTGTGTGTGTGTGTGTGTATGTATGTGTGAGTTTGTGTGTGTTTGTGTGGCTAAAGTTTCAGGTTTATATCATTGCAAGAATTTCATATTTAAAAATTTTTACAGGATTTGTAAGGCTAGCAATATTATTTTTTGCATTGGTTACAAGATTGATTTTTTCTCCCCTGGATGAAATTTAGAGGTTGTTAAAGGTTTTGATCATTTTTTAAAATTGGGAATTAATTCAGAGATCAGAAAATGATGCTGAATGTTTTTCTTTTCTTTTTAATTAAATGATAAGCCACCTGCTTTGGTTTTCTTATTTCCTTTGTATTCCTTTTAGGTTTAAACATAAAGTAAATAGTAATGCTATATTTGGTTTAACCTTGAATTTCCAAGTTAAAATTAAATGGCACAAACATTTAAGGTCTTTGAGGCCTAAGACTGTGCCTGTCTTGTTCGCAACTGGTTTCTTATAATTATGGTTAATATTTATTGAGAGATTACTTTGAGTCAAATGTTGTTCATAACACATTCATATAATACCTTGTTTGGTTTTCTTGATCATTGCTTTTTTTCTCAACATAGCAGGGTTAAATGCTTTAGAGACTGTCAGCACTGAGAAAGATTACAGTATCTTTTCTCCTGCTCTGTTATATGTAATTCATTTTTTTAAAGAAAAAATAAACCAAACTCAAAGGCACAAAAACCCCCATAAATACTTTTGAAATTAAATATTTCCATTTTTAAGCTTTTTAGATTTTTCTGGTGGCCAAACTTTAGGTAATTTCCTTACAGTTGAGCTTTACTCATTTTAAATTCCTGCCTTAACTAATGTGTTCAATATATGCTTAACTTGCCTGTTATGACGTTTCGTTTATGACCCTCAGTGCTTAAAACAGTCCTGGAGATAGACATACATCAGTGCCAGCTGATAATGGTGATAGAAACCAGTATATGACATTGTTCCTGTTTTCAACTAATGGGGAAGATAAGGCATACACATTCTTATGGAAAGCTTGCGAGAGAGGGAACACAAGTAGGGGGAGTGGGAGAGGGAGAAGCAGGCTTCCCACAGAGCAGGGAGCTCAACTCAGGGCTCAATCCCAGGACCCCGGGATCATGACCTGAGCCGAAGGCAGAGCTTAACGACTGAGCTACCCAGGCACCCCAAATAAAAGAACGTTTTAAAGGAATAGCAAGAAGAACTTAGTTACAGGACAGCATTCATTTCCATCTCATTCATTTGTTCATTCTTTTCTTCTTTTTAAAAAAATTTTATTTCTAGTATTTTCTATGTAGAGAGTTTGGGAAAGGGGCACATAGAACCCATACAAGGAACCAAATATGGGTGGCAAGCAAATGATACAAAATAAACAAAAGAAAATACACACTCCAAGTCTTGATAATATTAACATTTTCAGCATCAGCAGAGTAGAGTGAAAAGTGCTCCCTTAGAGCACGAGGTTTCAGTTCTGATGCTGCCATCAAGTGGCTTGGGACCAGCTACTTAATCTGACCTACAGTTGATTTATCTGTAAAATAACATTGCTGGATAGCAGGTAGTGATGATGCCTGTAGGAGGTCCTTGCTCTGGTATTTTCTTTAGTCTGTTCCTTTTTCTCTTTGAAGTTCTTTCCCTCTTCCAGAGACCTCTTTCAAAAGGATCGGGAGTATTAATCTCGAGAAAATGGAAATTGACACAAGTATAAACGGGTAAGGGCTATGGTTATTTGTTCAATGATTTCATTCTGTCTATATATACTGAGTCTGTGCCTATGGTGTGTAAAATATTGCAGTAATGCAAAGATGAAGAAGGTAGAATCTTTCTCTAAGACAGAGTTCTAGAACATAACCAATGGGAGAAGCAAGGGCTGTACTATAGAATCTTCGAAGTGAGGAAGGTGGAACGAAGCAGGACTTCATGGCCAAATTGACCTCTGACCTGGGTTTTTTAATCAATCATCATTACATCTGCATGGAACATTTGTTACTACAGCATATCATGTGCTAGTCACTGTAGGAAACAGACAAGAAGATAAAAACCCAGACTTCATTTGCACCCGGTGGATTTTCCGAAAAAAGAAATTTATTTTTAAAATAAAATTGCCTCTGATTTTCTTAGTATCTGATATTCAGATAAAGACACTAATAACTTCATGGAATTTTTAATAATTCATATTTTATTGGGAAAGTATAAAGTCATTTCTATTTTCTTTATTTAATAAAATTTATTTCTTCTTTGGATTATTATTCAATAATATAGCCTATAATTTCATATCAGGGGAAACATTACTTCATTCAGTGGAGTGTAGTTACTATTCTCTGTCCTTTACAAAATCATGTTCTGCTTGAAATTTTTGGTTTATGGGCTTTTCCCCTCATGAGGGTACTAACTTGCATGTGTTCTGTGAAATGTCACATTGTACAAAAACTGTTTTTTCCAGCTTTTGTGAAGAAGATTATGTAGTCCATGGGTTCCACCTGCTAAATTTTTCCTCACTGTACATTTTTTACACATGGTGAGCATCACAGACTGTGAACAGCTCTGCCTTTAATGGATGTTACTACATTTCCTCAGTGACTGATTTTTATTAGTTCAAAAGATAACAGCATATGCATGCACACACGTTAATGTTTCTGAAGGGCATTGTGAGGAAAGATTAGAATGCTTTTGCCTTCTTCCTGATCAAATAGTGTGTCTTAGAGAACATGGATGCATTTAGTTTTGTGTCACTAAAAAGAATAAAATTGTTGTAATTGTTACTTACCACTCAGCCTCATTCATTCTTAGTGCCAAAGTTTGCCTGTTTGGTCAGTAAAGGTTGAGATCATGAGGTTAGATATCACATAAAATTCAGGATATTCAGAATATAATGCTAATCCAGAAATTGTTTCAAAGAGAAGAGGCAAGAAGCCCATGATTTAAGCACAGGTATTTAATGGCCAACCAAGGAATTAGGTTCATCTCATAACACTGAAAAACTTTACCTTGGGAATTGAAAATTAACACAAAGCGTAGGTCTTCATTATAATGAATACCAATGAGAGAAAAGAATGAATCTGAGATTTTAACAAAATTAACTCAGCTACACCTGGCAAGCTGTGTATCATAGAAGACTTTAGAACACGTATCAACAGCAATGTAATAGAGCAAAAGGAAATCACTGGGCCTGGCAAGGTTGGAAAATTGCAACTCCATGACATCCATCATGCATAGTAAAACAATTTTTCATAAAAAAAAATTTCCTTCTTTCCAAGCAAGATGCATCAGTTTCAACTTAGACATTGAGATATGAGGGATGTTTCAAATCCTTAATTCTATCTTCTATAATAGCTTATTTATGCAGTTATGTCAAATAATATAAGTGTAATGTATGAAAACATTGGTGTCAGTCCCATCCACATGAAGCATTAGGAGGTCTGTCTGCAGAAGTATCAGGGCTTTTCTTTGGAGTCTGGAAATTTTATCTTAAATGGATGGTATGTACAACACATAAGGAACAACTTCTCACATCATCTTCATTGTATAAGCAGGTGTGGTGCTTCTTCAATGTGCTGAATACTGTCAATAGTAGTAATATGAAGAAAGTGCTTAAGCTGTGAGCCCTTTCCTTAGACTGTTCATGGTGTGATAGCATCTTCAACATCCTCCAGCTAGATGGGACATGCAGGGAAGAAAAATGGTACCCAAGAAGTTCTTGAATGGCCAGTTTAAGATGGCCTTACAGTGGGCAGAAAGCCTGGAATTCACAACCTGAAAGGTCACTGAAGAAGTGGGCTTACTAATAATGAGGGAAATTTGTATGACAGAAATTCTTATCATTTCTTTTTTCATTGGCTTTATCATTTGACACTTTCAACATCTTGGTGAGAAAGGGTCAGGATCTTCAGGTGTATCAGGAATCCCAATACAGTTTGCTTAGATTAAAAACCCAGAAGTTATTGGTTTACATTCCTGAAGGGTTAGGTCTGGATGCAGCACTGGATCTCTTCATATCCTTGGTCTGCTTTCCAGAGCATTGTTCTCAGGCCCAGATTCCACATGGTGACCTTTCATCCAAACAGTGGAAAAGAGCATCTCTTCCCAGTAGCTCTGACAAGTCCTGGAATTCCCTCAATTAAATGGGTCCATGTGCACATCCTGCTCTTCACTCTGCTCTCCTGTCCTTTCTTCTCTTCTCACTCTATAGCTGTCCCTTGGTGACTGCATCTACACCTATAGCTTCAACCACCACCTGCATGCTAATGACTCCCACATTTAGCTTTGGAGCTCATGTAGTGTTCCTGACCCACAGACCTATATGTCAAAATGCCTACTAGAAATCTTTACTGGATGTCCCAGAGATACCTAGATATTGGGAAGGCTTTGTTGTATAGACTGTCATCTGTTTCATTCCAAGAATAGATGTGGAACTGTGCAAAGTGGGTTTTAAGGGGAGGATTATTTGTGTGTAAACTATGGAGACTGAGACACTTGGGGTGATTATCTTGCTTCTATACTTACTACACTAATCATCAGTTTCTTCATTTGTAAAATGAACACAATAGTACTCATGAACTATGTTGCAAGGATTAATAAAGGTTACATATCCAAAGGTTTTATTTGAGTGTTGGAAATATAATGGGACTAAGGCATGTTGAGTCTGATTGATAGTGATTATTGGAGTGTTCTCCTAGGAAAGATTATTAAGCAATGTCCAAGCTCATCAGGAAGGGGATTTGTTATTGGTCATTGATAGCTAACCTGGGCATGAGAAGACAAAGAGGCAGTCCTCAGGCCTCACACTTGCTTCTGTAATATGCACTCAAGGAGGAGAAGCCAATATTCATATGTTCACTTATGATAGTTATTATTCCCTTTGTATTGTATAAAACTGCTATCTACTGAGGCTTTTAGTCATAACATTTTCTTTTATTTCCCAATTCTTTATTTCAACTTGTGATGAAATGTTGTCATTTTTGCCTTGTTCTATCTCGAGACCGCTCCTCCTTTTTTTCTATTCATACTGCCAATACCTTAAGTCCTTCCCTATTTATTTCTCACCTGGTTCAATGCAATTATTGGCCATTCTGCCTTCAATTTTGTCTCTCATTTTAGACACTCCTGCCAAGGGAAATATTCTAAATTCCAAAAATTGTAAAAATCTCAACTCTTTATCATGACCCATAAGATCTTTTCTTATTGAAACTTTGTCCTTTCAACTGCACTATTGCTGACTTCACCACACAGCCCATTCTTATTCACATTGATTTTTCTGCAACCCACAATCACCCCAAATCTCTCCCCAGGTGGCTTTCTCTTCCTCAAAGTTGCCTGTTCTCTCTGTTGTCTAGTCAATGGTTATTTACCATTTACTCGGAGCCCAGAAACATCTTTCTAAAAGCAGATTTCACTGTCCCATTGGGTATCTTTCCTATGAGATGACAAAAGCTCTATCATAATAACAACTCATTTATTCATTCATTCATTCCATCTTGCATGCATAAATTCACTCATTTGTTCAAAAACTTATTTAACTTTTCTAGGCACTAGAAATATACTTGTGAATAAGACAGACAATGTCTCTTTCTTATGAAGTTTTCATTGTACTGATGGTGGTGGGGAGAGTTGAATACTGTAAATGATCACTTTTGAAAAAAGCCATTTTTTCCATGGAGGAATGGGTAAATTCCAGGAGATGTGGAAATCAATAATCTGGGGCTTGGGAGAGAAATGTTCTATTTACGTTTTTATTTTATGCCTTTTAAATTCCTATTTTGTATATATTTTATAACACATTTCCCATATTGTTAAAAAATTCTGTAAATAATTTAATATTTATGTAATGCATTACTACTTCATAATGTATATTCTTAGTGTCAGTTGAGTTTGGGCTAAGGTGGGATAGGCAACATTAAATGGGTTTCTGTTGTGGCAGAATCTTTCATAATTTATGACTTTCCAAGAGATAATATAATACTCTATTTGCCTCAACTATGGAATGCCACATTTTGAAGGGTATCTCGGGATATTAGGGGTTGAAATATGCTCTTTTGAATTGCAGCTGTATCCACAGTTCATTTAACTGTTTCTATATGGGATTAAATTGTCTTTTCTCATTAAGTGCACTCTGGGAACTTCAATTCCTAGAATCTTTTTTTTAGGAACTGTGTTTCCCAGAATCCTTGATTTGCAGGGATGTAGAACCACATTTTTTGTAATTATGTACTATGTCAGTCTTTTCCTTTATGACTTTATTCTATTGGTTTTATACAGACTGTAAAAGACTTAATGACATCATTTTAAAGTGGTAAAATTTACATACAGTAAAATGACAAACTTGTGTGTCTGTTTTTTTTTTTTTGCTTAACAATGTTTATGCTAGTTGTCACATTGTTGAATGTATTAAAAGTTAATTATTTTTTATTGACAAATAGTCTTCCACTATAAAAATACATCATACTTTTTTTAATATAACCTTCTACTGATGAGCATTTGAGTTGCTTCCAGTTTTTTATTGTAACATTGATATAAACAATCTTGTACAAATCTGTGTCTGTGTTTGTGTGTATTTTAATTTCTTTTGGATAAATAATTGATAGTGAAATTATTGGGTCATAGTGTATACATAATGTAATAAAGAAACTTCCAAGTCACTTCCCAATGTGGTTGAACAATTTTATGTATATCTCATCAACAATGCATGAGAATTCCAGTTGTTCTTTATCTTCACATACATCTGTTGTCAGTTTTTTTTTTTCTCATTTAGCCATTCCAGTGTAGGAAAATGGCTTCCCACTGTAGTTTTAATTTGCATTTCCATAATGCATAATAGCATTAAATACCTTTTCTTTTTTTTTTTAAAGATTTTACTTATTTTTTGACAGAGAGAGAGAGACAGTGAGAGAGGGAACACAAGCAGGGGGAGTGGGAGAGGGAGAAGCAGCCTTCCTGCGAGCAGGGAGCCCGATGTGGGGCTCTATCCCAGCACCCTGGGATCATGACCTGAGCCGAAGGCAGACGCTTAACAACTGAGCCACCCAGGCGCCCCACATTAAATACCTTTCCATGTGTTATTCACCATTTATCTTTTTTTTAATCAAGTGTATGTTTAAATATCCTGCACACTTCTAATTGGGTTGTTTATTTTTATTATTAGTTGTAGGAATCCTTAAAATATTCTGAACTCATCATTTGTCAGATATATGTTTTATAAGTATTTTCTCTTGGTCTCTGGTTTGCCTTTTCATTTTCCTAATTGTGACTTTTGAAGAGTAGTTTTTAATTTTTGTAAAGTTTAATTTATTATTTTTTCCTTAAGGATGTAGTTTTTCTGTCTCTGTCTTCCACAAGGTGATTAAGAATTTCTCTTTTATTTTCTTCTAAAGAGTTTTTAGCCTTATATTTGACACTTAGATCTATGATCCATCTTGAATTAATTTTGTGGAAGATATGAAGCAGAAGTTGTTTCATTATCATTCATGTGTTTATCCAGGTGGCCCATCACCATTTGTTGAAAGCTTTTTTCCCTCCATTGAGTTCCCATGGTGTCTTTGCCAAAAGTCAATTTCTGGTGTATGTGTGTCTCTAACCTGCTCCACTGATACATTGTCTACCTTTATGTAAATACCACACCATCCTGATTACTGTAAGTTTTATAGTCCTGATATCAGGTAGCACATCATCTAATTTTGCTCTTATTAAAAATGATTGTTTTTGGAGAATTTCATTTCTGAGAAAATGGAATATAGTTTGCCATAATCCTCCCATTAAGTACAACTAACAACCCTGGGCATTTTATAAAAAACAAACAAACAAATATAAGACTCTGAAAGTGGAACTGGAAGGCATGAAAGAAGTGATAAATGTGTGCATAAAAATTTAGGTATACTAAATGCAATGTGTTATGTTGGATTGGATCCTAGAACAGAAAAAAGATATGGGTGGAAAACTAATACAATCTGAATGAAGTATGGAGCTTCGTTAATAATAATGTAACAGTGTTGGTTTCTTAGTTATGACAAATGTACCATGGAAATGTAAGGTGGTATTGTTAGGGGTAACTGGGTGTGGAGTACATGGCAACCCTCTGTACTGTCTTTGCAACTTTTCTGTAGACAATTAAATTATTCTAAAATAAAATGTTTATTAAAATTAAAAAAAAAAAAGAAGACTCTGAAAGGAGGAGAATAGATGGTCGACTGACCAGGAACCTCAAATCCAGGCAACAACATTGTGATGAGTTCCCTAGGGGTTTTATTCTTGCCTTCTTGCCTCATATATCCCATACTTGGAGCTGAAGAAGCCTGCTCCCCAGACAGTTGTATGGGCACAGACAATGGAAACTTTAACAAAGGCCCACTGTCCAGCTAGAGGACTAGGGAAAGGACAGCTTATCAAGATAGAAAAAATTTAAACAATAACAACTCTAATACAGGAAAACATCGCAGAAAAATCTCTTGCCCTTACTCCTACCCATTCCAACAAAGGCCTTGATTCCAACTTCATCTGAGGGTGCAGTGTGGCATTCTAATCTACCCTCTCTATCCCTGCTGGGGTGTTGTCATAAAGGACTAGTAAAGGGCCAGAATTTTCACTCCCTACTGGTGGAAAGTAGTCATCTTCTTCCCCCTTCTTTTGTTATGTCAGTGGAGACCACTTGGAGAGCCCCACCCAGTAGTAATAAGGTACCCCCTTCCCCTAATTACTGAGTAGGTTGTCTGAGGAATCAAACCAGAGAGTCAAGACTTACATCACTTCTAAGCATTAATGAGGCTGCCTCCCTGTGTTGTCAGTGAAGGCCATATGGGGAGCCAGAAATCCCACCCCTGCCCAGCAGGAATAAGGAAACTTTTTGGATGTCAAGAGATGCCAGTCTGGGAACCTGGACCTCTAACCTCAGGTGACAGAGGAAGCTATCTAAGATGAAGGATTTAGATAGAATCCAAAGTCTCATAACATAATACCCATCATGTCAAGATTTTAATAGAAAACCACTCATTATACCAAGAATCAGATCTCAAACGGAATGAGAAATGATATCCAATAGACGCCAACACTGATGATAGATATGCTAGAGTTTGACAAGGAGTTTAAGTAGATATCATAAAAATGCTTCAATGCACAAGCTTGAAACAAATGAACAAATAAATAGAGATCCTCAACAAAAATAGAAGACATAAAAAAGAACCAAATAGAATTTTTAGAACTCAAAAATACAGTTGGATAAATTTAAAAAAACTCAATTTGTGGGCTAAAGAACAGAATTGAAGAAACAGAAGAAAGAATTAGAGAGCTGGAAAATAGGAGCAATAGAAATTACATAATCTGAAACACAGACACTTGTGGAATTATTACAAAAGATTTAATATTCATGTTACTAGAGTCCTGGAAGGAAAAGTGAAAGAGAATAGGGTTGAAAAAGTATTCTAAGTATTCTAAGAAATAATAGCTGATGATTTTGCAAATGTGGCAAAAGGCATAGACCTGCATGTTCAAGAAGCTGAGTAAACATCAAACAATAAACACAAAAACACATCATGAGCAAACTTCTGAAAACTAATGAAAGAGAAAAAATCTTGGAACTAGAAAGAGAAAACTAACACCTTACCTATTGGGGTAAATAATTGGAATAACATTAGACATCTTATCGGAAAATATAGAGGTCATAAAGAAGTGGTATGAATATTTCAATTGCTGGGAAAAAAAGAGCTATCAATGCACAATTCCACACTCAATGAGAATATCCTTCAGAAATGAAGGGGAAAAATCAAGATATTCTTCAGTGATGGAAAACTTAAAGAATTTGATGCTAGCAGACATAACCTAAAAAAATGACTAAAGGAGGTTCTCTAAACAGAAAGGAAACAATAAAAGAGAATCTTGGAATATCAGAAAGGAAGAGTAAACATGGTAAGCAAACATATGGATAAATATAACAGATATCCCCCTTACTCTTGAGTTTTCTTAATTATGTTAAATGGCTGAAGCACAAATTATAACACTGTCTGATGTGATTTTAAGAGTAAGTAGATAAAATATTTAAAGCAATTTTATTATAAATGTAGGGGATAAGATTTCTGTACTTTACTCAAAGTGGTATAATGATGACACCTGATAAGTTATGTTTGTGTATGTATATATGTGTATATATATATATTTATTTATTTTATATATATATATGTTTGTGTGTGTGTGTATATATATGTATACATAGTGGAACACCACAGCAACCACTAAAAAACTATACAAAGAGATGCCCTTACAAACACTATAGATAACACAAAATAAAATTTGAAAATGTTGAGGTAACCTCCAGGAAGGCAGGAGAAAGAAAACAAGGGATAAAAAACAGAGCATCAGAGCTAAAAATAAAATAGCAGATGTAAACTCTAACATATCAATTATTAGATTAGGTGTAGATAGTGTAAGTACATCAATTAAAAGACACATATAGGCATGTTGAATTAAAATTCCTGATCCAGGTATATGCTGTTTCAAAGAAAATCACTTCAAGTATAACAATATAGGGAGGCTAAAAGTAATAGGATAGAAAAAGATATGTCATGCAAACATTAACCAAGGAAAGCAGGATTGACTATATTAATATCAGATAAAGTATACTTCAGAACAAAAAGTAAAATTGCTACAAATGGGGGATATTACACAATGATAAAAGGATCAATCCATCAAGAAAACATAGCAATCCCAATGTTCATACACCAAATAATAAAGCCACATGATATATGAAGCAAAAAAGATAGAACTGAAAAAACGAATAGACAAATCCACAGTTACAGTTGGAGACTTAAGTATCCCTCTCTTAAAATGATAAGGCTAGACAAAAATTCAGCAAAGATATAGAAAAATTCAACAGAAACATCAACCAACAAGACCTAATTATCCATCAACAACAAAATACACATTTTTTTCAAGGCCCATGGAACATATACAAGATGGACAATATCTTAAGACATTAAATAAACCTCAACAAATGTGAAGGAATTGAAATCATAGAGTGTTTTCTCCATCCACAATGGAATCAAACTAAAATTCAATAACAGAAAGATAATAGGGAAGTCTCCAAACACTTGGAAACTAAAAAGCATACTTAAAACATAATATACATACATAAATAATCCTTGGTTCAGGGAGAGAGCTTTAAGGACTTTAAGAAGAAAGTCTTAGGGAAAATAAAAATATATTGAACTGAATGAAAATGAAAATAAAGCACATTAAAAAATACACATATCAAAATTTGAGAGGCACAGCCTAAAGTGGTGCTGAGAAGGACATCTATGGCACTAAATGTATATATTAGAAAGGAAAATTGTCTCAAATTAGTAATCTATACTTCCTACCTAAACGTCTTAGAAAAGGAAGAACAAAATAAACTGAAAGCAAACAGAAGGAAGGAAATAATATACATAAGACCAGAAATTAATAAAATTTTTATTAAAACAGAAAAATAATAGAAAATGTCAATAAAATGAAGAGTTGGTCCTCTGACAAGATCAATAAAATTGATGACGCTCTGTCACGATTGTCAAAGAAGAGGGAAAAAAATACCAGTATCAGGAATAAAACAGGAAAAAAAAAAACAGGAATAAAACAGGAGTTATTGCTGCAAACCCTATAAATATCAAAAACAATTCTAAGGTAATAAATACTATGAACAACTTTACAACATAGATTTGACAAGATGAAATCAATCAACTTCTTGAGAAATACAAACTATCATAACTCATCCAATATCAAATAGATAATGTGGATATCTCTATAAATATAAAGGAAATTGAATTGGAAATTAAAAAAAAACTGAAAAAGGATTTTTTAATGCCCAGATGGTTTCACTGGACAATTCTATCAAATATTTAAAGGACAATTAGCACCAATTCTATGTAATCTATTCCAGAAAATAGAAGAATAGGGGACGCTGCCCAACTAATTTTATGTAGGTAGTATTGTTACCAAACTAGGTAAAAAAAAGTACAAAAAATTTTAAGAAGAAACTACCGACCAATATCTCTCATGCATATAAATATAAAAATTCTTAAGATGATTTTAGCAAGTAGAATTCACCAGCATATAAAGTAATTATACACCAAGACCAAATGGGGTTATTCTAGACTGAGTCAGTTTGAAAATCAGATGATGTAATCTATCACATGAACAGGCTGGTAAAGGAAATCACATGGTCATATCATTGATTCAGGAAAAGCAATTGACAAAATTAAACACTCATTCATGACTAAAAACTCTCAAAAAAAAAAAAAAGGACTAGAGGCAATTTTCCTCAACTTAATAAAAAGCATCTACAGAGGACCTATAACTAACATTATACCTTATGATGAAGATTGAATGCTTCCTCCCTAAGGTCTAGAACAAGACCAGGATTTCTGCTATCACCAATTTAATTTACCATATGGTAGAAGTTCCAGCCAGTTCAATAAGACAAGAAAAGGAAATATAAGTCATACGTATTGAAAAGGAAGAAATAAAGCTGTCCTTATTTTTAAATAATATGTATGTCTACACAGAGGATCCCAAGGAATTAAAAGTGAATTAGTAAAGGTAAAGGATACAAAATAGGCATACAAATTAATTGTATTTCTATACACTAGCAATGAACATGTGTACACAATAATTAAAAATACAATCCCACTTACAAAAAATACAATACCACTTAAAATTGCTCAAAGAAAATGAAATAGGTATAAATCTAACAAAATATGTACAGGACATAGATGCTGAAAACTATAAATGCTGATAGAAGAAATCAAAGACCTAAATAAATGGAGAGAAAACTGTGTTCATGGATTGATTGGAAGACTCAATATAGTTAAGATGTCACCTCTTCCCAAATTGGTATACAGATTCAATGCATTTCTTAACCAAAATCCCAGCAGTTTGTTTTGGTAGATACAGGCAAGATTGTTCTAAAATTAATATGGAAAGGCAAAGGGACTAGAATAGCTAAAACAATTTTGAAAAAGAATTAAGTGGAAGAAATCAACATGCCTGACTTTAACACTCATTATATTGCTATAGTAATCAAGACTGGGTGATATTGGTGAGGGATAGGTCAAGAGAGGACTCAGAAACTGACCCATAAGAAGTGCCAATTAATATTTGGCAACTGTGTAGAACTAATACAATGAAGGAAAGATAGTTTTTTGAACAGTTGATGCTAGGGTGATTGGACATCTGTAGGCCAAAAAGTGAAACTTCACTTAGGTTTCACACCTTATACAAGTATTAACTCAAATGGAACATGAACTTAAATGTACAATGTAAAGTTATAAAACTTTTCAAGACAGAAAATCTTCAGTATTTAGGGGTCAGCAAAGAGTTCTTTAACTTGACACTAAAAAGCACAGTTTATGAAAGGAAAAATTGATAAATGGGGCTTCATCACAATCAAGGATATTGTGCTCTGCAAAAGATCCTAGTAAAAGGATAAAAAGACAAAGTGTATAATAGGAGAAAGTGTTTGCAAATCACATACCTGACAAAGCACTAGCATCTACATATAATATATCAAGAATTGTCAGTAGTCAACAGTAAAACACC
Source organism: Callorhinus ursinus (assembly GCF_003265705.2). Classification (NCBI taxonomy): domain Eukaryota; kingdom Metazoa; phylum Chordata; class Mammalia; order Carnivora; family Otariidae; genus Callorhinus; species Callorhinus ursinus. The sequence goes on along the minus strand of NW_027397068.1, from coordinate 24,584,480 downwards.
AATCTACGTAGAAAATAGGTGAATGACATGAAGAGACATCTGTTGAAAGATGACATACAGATCACAAGCACATGAAGAGATTTTAACATCATCAGCCATTAGAGAAATGCAAATTAAAACCATGAATGTCATCACATTCCTGTCAAAATTGGGTATATATATTAGGATGTATAATCAATGAGTCAATTATGCTCTTTCTTTCTTTCACTATTTTTTCCTTCGTTTTTAGATTGAATAATTTCTGTTGATCTTTCTTCGTGTTCACTAACCTTTTATTGTGTAGTCTACAATCTAAGTTTTTGCCCATCCATTACATTTTTCATTTCACACATTGTATCTTATAGCTGTAGAATTTTCATTTAGTTCTTTTTTAAAATTTCTTTTTTGAGACTATTTATTCACTCTTTATGTTTTTGAACATAGTAATAGTTGTCTTAATGTCTTTGTTGCTCATTCTAACAACTGGGTAATCTCGAATGTGGGTAATCTTGCCTACTTCCATTCCTTTTGACTGTTTTTGTTTTCCTTGATTAGGGATCACATTTTCCTGCTTTGCAGATCTAATCATTTTGGACAACTACCTCATACGTTTTGCCAAGTTTTAAGCTATTTATGGTAGGAGAGCCTGTCTAAGACTAATTATGCTGTCATAGCCAGGAGTGGAAGTTGACATAGACAGCTTCACATAGGGGTGCCTGGGTGGCTCAGTCTTTAAGCATCTGCCTTCTGCTCTGGTCATGATCCCGGGGCCCTGGGATTGAGCCCTACGTCGGGCTCCCTGCTCAGCGGGAAGCCTGCTTCTTCCTCTCCCACTCCCCCTGCTTGTGTTCCCTCTCTCGCTGTGTCTCTCTGTCAAATAAATAAATAAAATCTTAAAAAAAATTTCACATCTTTTTTATTTTTTTGCTGGCTTGATTTTATATGTTTAAACTTTTAAGTCATATGAAATTTTTTTGGTGTCTGAGGTGAGGTAAATATGTAAACATTTTTTTCCTTAATTTATCAAAGGGAAAGGATCAATATTTTTACTGATATTGGTGTTTAACTTACTGTGTATTTAACTTTTTATATATTACAATGAGTTTAAGGATATATACTATGTTGCATTATCTTCCCTTTGGTCTGATATCTACTGGTTTTAATTCCTATAGCTGTAGAAGAGATTTAATGTCTATAAGCAAAGTGTACCATTATTACTTAAATTTTAAAATTTATATTTAAATTAGTTATATTTATAACCTGTTTATTCTCCCAAATAAACTTTAGAATTATTTTTTAACATTAAAGAAAAATCCCACCCAGATATTTAGAAAATATTGTTCAGTCTTTAATACAGGAAAAATTGTTTTTAGGTCATTTCATGGACAGAATCAGTTTGAGGAAAAAGAAAAAAAAAAAAAAACCTGTCGGCTTATTTCCAGATAGTTTTCCTCTGACCTACAAAGAGAATCTAACAGTTATTTCTGTAGACTGTTAAGAGGTATGTCTACTGTTTTCTTTGAGGAGACAGCAATGACAGGGAAAAACTGAACAAATTAAGGTGATGTAACTAACCAATCTGTTTTCAAAATGTCTGAACATGGAGGTATTAAGTTTTATATCATGTTATTTTTTACTTGGTTTCTAAAGACTTTCTTATAATTAGAATAGAATGAACTTCCTGTGATTATAATCCAGCACAATTTACCAGACAATGATGAATCAATTCCTCAAATACATATTGTCAGAGAGTTTGAGTTTATTGAAGGTGGTAATATGTATATATTTAAAATAACTCTTTGAAGCAAACCCTCACAAAGTATTCATAGTAATGGAAACTATGATTGATGCCATGAAAATGTTCTTACACTGAGAACATAAATTTTTCCAATTTGCTTAAAATTTTTGTACTTTTAAGTGGAAAAATCAACTTGGACGATATGATCTCCAATTGAATGTGTATCATTGAAGACCAACATGAGTTTATAATGTTGAAATCCTAATAAAACCTTCAGCTTGAATTCAAATCTTTTTCAGGGTCAGGATTGATAGGATATTTATTTCCCTGTGTGTGTTTTGAAGATTTAGTGTACTTTCTACAGAACTGCTAAATATGCATGTCCTTCAGTTCAATTCAATTCAGAGAAAACACGCTTTCCTTTCCTGTATGTTTGTGTATGGGCTATAGCTCATACTGACTATATTGAGACTTGAAAATATTCATCATCCTTTCTACTTATCAGGAGGAAATGCAAAGCTGTTCTGCCTCTAGCACTGGGTTAAAGCTCAGTCTAGAAAATGCTTTAAATGTCAAGACCTTAGAGAAGTTGCACTGATGAAATGAGAGAGGAAACTTGGCTTTCTGAATTACTTTGCCTTTTTTATACTTGATGTCTGTATATATTTTATATATTTTTCTTTCTTTATTCAATATTTGTTGGGTGTTGGTGGTCATAATGTAATAGAAAGCATCTGGTTGGCATGTGAGCTGCATTGCCAAAGTCTAACACTATAGGATATATGATTTGCTATTGTCTTTTCTTTGAAGCAAGCATTCTTTATTTCTTTCTTGGAAGAAAAGGGCAATGCTATACTTTATTAAAGTTAGACAGATGGAGAGTGGATTTTGGGGATTTAAATGAGGAAAACAACCATACAGGGATGAGACAAAATACATATGTTGCTTATGAGAAACCAGATTAAACTAAATACTGTTACACAATAGACATAGCAGGAATGAGAATGAGAAGAAAGAGGTGAATCATAATAAAAATAAAACAACATTAATAGTGATAATACTATTAATTTATTGAGCACTTATATGCCAGACACTGTGCTAAGCACTAAACATGTTTTCTCATATGTAATTCTCAGGTAAATGCTTTGGTCCAGATATTGTTGTTCCCATTTTTGAGTCTCAGAAAGTGACTTGCTCAAAGATTATTTATTTATTTATAAGATTTGTTTATTTACTTTAGAGAGAGAGCATGCACACATGCGTGCGTGAGTGGGGGAAAGGGCAGAGGGAGAGAGAGAGAATCTCAAGCAGACTCCCTGCTGAGTGTAGAGTCTGACACGGGGCTTGATCTTAGGACCCTGAGATCATGATCTGACCCGAAATCAAGAGTCAGATGCTTAACTGAGTGAGGCACCCAGGTTCCCCCTAAAGTAACTTTAATATTAACAGAAATCTGTAGACTATTAGGAGAGGAATAGATCTGGTAGGCTGCTTGGTGAAATAATAAAAATAATAATGACAGTAATATCATTAATTATAATTGCTAATATTTAATATGGGCCTACTATATGCTTTTATTTAATCTATAGGTATTATATCATGTATGGTTATAATGAGTCTATGAAATGAGTACTGTTTTTCTCATTTTAGAAATAAAAAAAGGACACAAAAGATTGTATAAATATAGAGCATGTCCTCTAAATTATCATTATTTCTTTTTCAAATTCTGAACCAGTTGGGAAGGAAGCCAAGATGTCAGCTAGTGGAAAATCAAAATACTGTGTTTATAGCTGACATATTAGAATGTGGCTTCTTTCTGTGGGCAGTTGAACTTGCTAAGAAGAAACCTCAGGCATAGTCCTGCTGGCCCAGGTATGCCTCTCCAAATGGAGGTTGTGTTTTATAAGAGTGAGGGCATGACAGAAAGGAGTAGAATATGGGCTCTATGTTGGTGAGTTCATTCCTGAGAGCAAATAAGGGCAGGCATTTGGCCTTGAATTCTCATTTTTCCCAACTAAATTCACCAACCAGATATGCCATCCATCCCCAGGGTTAAATGAGGCAATGGAGAGAGGGCTGGAGGACAAAGTTAATGAAATCCCTCCAGGAGGGAGGAAACAGCAAGAGTGCAGACAAATGTTTTCCTCAACAAAATGCCAATTGGTAAAGCAGCTCTAATCATTGGTATACACTGGCAGTGTTTCTAGTATGTCAGTAAGATAATGAATATAAAGCACTTAGTACAATGTCTGGAACTTGGAAGCACACAATAAGTGGTAGCTATTAACATTATTATCAATAGAGAGCTGATGCCCAGTTTTAGAGTCAGGTTTTTCTGCCTCCTGAGCTCACACACTTACCTAACCCTGTACTGCTTCCCAGGACATGCTCATGAGAAGGGATTATGTTTCATTGTACTGGATGCTGATCTTTCCACAAAGTAGCTTTGTCTTTATTCAACTGCATAGCACAGGACAAACGATGGGCAGAGATCTATAGTGTGCATCGATACCCTTCAGCAGCCGCGTGGGGAGCCTTTGGCCATCACTCAGTAGGAAGGAGTCTGTCTTGCAGTGGCCCAACAGTGGTGTTGGAAACTCAGGCTTTGTTCTTTCCAAATCAGGCTTAACTAGGTCTCAAGTAAAACAAAAGTAACGGTTTTTTAGCAAACTACTGCTTTCTCCACGAACACCTTGTAACTTCAAAGACTCACTTCTGTGGGAACTAAATAGCGTGAGCAGAATGCTGCCAATTTACAGAAAGTTTGAAGATTCTTTGATGACAGCAACTGCTTTTTCATTAGTCTGGAAGGCTATTTTTGGATAACCCAGAGTTTGAGGAAAAAAAAAAATAAAAGCAAAGATACTTCAACACATGTTTATTTTTTTCTTGTAAATTTCTGGGTAAAGGAGTGAGATGTTAAAAATTTTTAGGGATGTATGTGCCATGTATGTGTGTGGGAGGGGGGAGAGCATGACAGAGAAGGAGGCAGACATGGACCTCTCTACTACTCTGTCACTTACTGAGAGCCTATTATGTGCTAGGTACTGTTCTATTTGTGTGCATTATCTCATTTAAGACTTTGTCTAGCTTGTTCACTTCCATATCTCTAGTGTCTGGCTCAGTGCCTTACACATAGCAAGAATTTGTAAATATTTGTTGATTGTTGAATCCATGAAATACAAGGAATAAAACAATTAGTTAATATGAAGGAATGAAATGTAACGTACATGTTTCTAATACTCATAGTTTTCAATTCCTGCTTCAAGTTAATTCAACAATAAAGTTATTGACCTATTATGTGACAGAAGATGTATAAAACCATGAGAATATAGCTAAACAGTTCACACACCCTTAATTTAGTGAACTCAGCATTTCCCAGTGTGTGCCATTTTAACCAGTGAATCTTGAGGCTTATTAAATCTTAAAATTTATTTGTCTTTGTCAATTAAACAGATTTGGAGGGGTGGCACCTGTGTGTTTGAAGTGCTGACAAATGCTGATTTTTAATGGCTCTGAATTGATGATGTGGTGATGACAACATTCCAAACATCACTTTGTTCTAAGAGTTAATAAAAGCAACATCCTTCTGTCTAATTTTGCATTTAATCAACTAAGTCAACCTATCAGAATTTGGCTTTAACTTTTGTAGAACACAATCTTAAAATAAGGTGATGATGATCAGAACTATTCTTTATTATCCTGTAAGAGTCTAACTCAGTGCCAGGCATTTTGTTGGCCAACTGGCATGTTATCTCTAATCCTTAAAATATCCTGCAAGTTGGAATTATTATTTCAGTTTTATAGGAAAATAAGTCTCAGAAAAGAGCTCTGACTTGGTCATGCCCACACAGGTAGTGGTGCACAGAGAACTCAAACCAGGTCTGACTTCAAAAGCTTTGCCTTTCATCAGGCAGTGCTGCCCTTTTTATGATCTATAATCACATTATCAAAGAATGTCTTACATAATTGAAACTCCTTTTTATTTCATTCATTTACCAGAAGTCCCAAGATTATTTATCAAAGTCCTAACCTTATTTACTTGAAATGTGAAAGCTAGGCGAGAGAATCAGCAAAAATTTAGATTATATCAAAGAAGTATCTAATTTTCACTAATTCTAAATAGCTAAAAGTGTGGAAATTAAATTAATATTTGGAAATGTATGGTGCACAATAAAACGCGTGTATTTCAAGCAAAGAATAAATAGTACCTTTCTCTCTTTTTTTGATGCAGCTGATTCAGCTCACATATTTTTAAATAATTTATCTCCAACTTCTAAAAATATGGCCTTTATTCTTTGATCTTAATCCTGTTTTTCATTCATAGGAAAGTGATATTTTTATGGGCCAGTGAAGCTTATATACCATTGAGTGACATTTAGATACTGTAGTTATTTCCATGTGAGGAGAATTAATCTCTTCAAGGAGGGCACTCAGTACTTCTCCCCACTGTTGGTTCCATCACTGACTATCTCCTGTTACATTTGCTGCCTGAGAGAGCACAGCCTTCAGTAGTGTTTTAGATGTTATATATAGAACAGCTTTTATTAAGGTTCAGTGTAACACTTTGTTTGTTGAGCCACCTTTGTGTCCTATTTTGTGACAAATAATTAGCAAATATATTTTATGTCTTGATTGTCCATTTTTGTTGGAAGTTAATTTACTTCCTAGGATTATGAAAGGATTGAAAGTGAGAGCAAGTGAAAAAGTGACCTGAAATTTTTGCAGTTGTAAACAAAAGAAAAATATACTAGAATATATTTACAGAATTGAAATTGTACCTTATCTGAATTGAATTCAGATTTTTTTTTAAAGAATCAAATAATTTGGGTTGATTTCTTTTAAATATGATTTTTTTTATGGTTTAGTTTTTTTTTCAGTCCTGTCTCAGGGTATTTTTTTAAATTTTTTATTGTTATGTTAATCACCATATATTACATCATTTGTTTTGGTGTAGTGTTCCATGATTCATTGTTTGTTCCTAACACCCAGTGCTCCATGCAGAATGTGCCCTCTTTAATACCCGTCACCAGGCTAACCCATCCCCCTACCCTCCTCCTCTCTAGAAACCTCAGTTTGTTTTTCAGAGTCCATCATCTCTCCTGGTTCGTCTCCCCCTCTGACTTACTCCCCTTCATTCTTCCTCTCCTGCTATCTTCTTCTTTTTCTTTTTTCTTAAAATATGTTGCGTTATTTGTTTCAGAAGTACAGATCTGTGATTTTTTTAATTTAGTAGAACTCACTGATTTCTTTCTTCAGGTAGCTGGTTAAAAGGGCAATTTTTCTTCCTTTCCCTGCCATTCTTCTTTCTTCCCTCTTCCCCTTCTTGAAGCCTTATTCCTTGGTTCCTCTGCAACAGTACATCCATTACTGATGGCTAAACAGACCTGAATTTAAACATTAAGAATGTTGTCAGTTTTTTTGGGCTTTTTTAGTCTGGCCTTTGGCAAAGGTCCATGACAGACAGTAAATTGCTCTACGAAAAATGTTAGTTTAGTCACTCGTTGGTAATTGGGAGTGGATTTGACCCTGTGGACTTGTTTCAGTTTTCCATAGTGAGGTCACTGTTCCAATTGGAATTAAATTGGCATTGAGCTTAGGGGTCCTCTGACATCGGGCCTCTTGGGAATGCTTTGTTTGCTATTTATCTTTTGGTATCAGTTTCTTAACTGTGATCGCTAAGCTTGCTGGAAAATTTAATGTAACTGAGGTGGTAAGATTAAGAAAAGGAGGAGAGAAAGAGAGAAAAGAGAAAGATTCAGTTTTGGTGGTGAGAATCCCAAAGGAAGCTCAAGTGCAGCATGAACCACATTTTCTTGTTAGTATTCAGCTTTTAGATAAATGACAGCAGTAGGATGTTTGAAGCAGAATGAAAAGAGATGATGGAAAGAGTACTAATCATTAAAGCTGGAGACAAAAACAGAATAGGCAAGTGTCCTCTGTCAGGAGCAGGTGAAGCTAATATATCTGTTCCTGACAGATACTTCAGGTTGCACAAATTATAGGCTTTTACCAAGAGAATTTTGGAGCAAGATTAAGGTTCTAATATGAATTCCTTCTGGTGACAATTATCAGTTTGAAGAAACTGTATTATACCTTGCAGAAAGAGGACACCCATCTCAGGTCACTGAACGCTCAATATTTTAGTTGTGCTTGAGCCGTCCTGTGTAGCAAAATACATGCCTAATTTAAGCGGCTGTAGCGGAGGCAGGTATTTTTAGAGAAGGAAGGTGGAGGTGTGCACAAGCTCTTAAGACTTTAATTCTGCATATATATATATATATATAAATAGCTAGCCCGAAGAAACAAATGCAAACAACACATCCTATTTCCTATTTACATCTGTGTCCTTTAAAACATAATTGCTTTATCTTCCATTATTCTTGAAGGAGAATTTTCACATTGAGAAATCCTCTTGCTTCCAAAAAAAGATGTCAGCCCCTTCCTTTTCTCATTTTAGTGATTAAGTATGTGGAATTCTTTGATGTATAAAATTTTAATTTCTTTGTTGTGATTATTTTATGACTTTGAAGTTACTTTGAAGCCTTTTATATCTTATTTCTTAATAGTTTAGTAGGGTGTCTGTACCTTACAAGGAGACTAATGAAGTGAAAGGTGTTGTTTGAATGGGAAAAGAGAGAGGATGAAAAATAGGAAAAAGCCATAGCTGGTTATCATTGAAGGTACCAAAACTACCCAGAATGAAAAAAAAAAAAAAAGAAATAGATACCAGGCATGCTTAGAAATGATGTTGGATGAGTGTAGCCAAATGTGTGTGTGTGTGTATGTGTGAGTGAGAGAGGGAGAATGGTGGAGGGAAGATTATGAGGATGTTGTTGGTTTAAACACACTTGATTTCAAGGAGCTCAGGATTCCATTGTTCCTGCATTGAGACTTTGTTCTTCACTTTTCCTTTTGTTTAGTGGGGTTTCTTCTTCCTCTTCCTCCTCCTCCTCCTCCTATTCTTCTTCTTCTTCTTCTTCTTCTTCTTCTTCTTCTTCTTCTTCTTCTTCTTCTTCTTCTTCTTCTTCTTCCTCTCCTCCTCCTCCTCCTCCTTCATTTGAGTCCTTCAGTTTTTGTTAGCAAAGAGGATATATTTTTAAAATTTAAAATATTGAATTTAAAGTGGACCAGGGAGCGTTTGCTTCAGGTCTTGTGGATAAAGCCTAAGCTATGTTTCCCACAGGGTTTCAGACATGGTGTTCTAGCACAGAAACTGCTAGAAGTCAACTTGCATTTATCCTATTGCAGATAAGGGAACTTCATGGGAAAAATAGATTTCTCAATGGAGAGTCAGTGTCTCAAAGTTTGCTCTAATAATAACGCTCAGGGCTTGGTGGTGAGGCATAATAAGATGTCAGTCAGTTATGTGCCTTCCCTACTGCTTCTTGAAATACAAAACAACTCCCTTTTGGTACAGACATAACAGTACCACACATGGGGGAGAGGACATCATTGCACCTGTGGGCAAAACCCAGCATGGTTCTGTGTGTTCAGGCACTCCAGAGGGCATAGCAAAGCTGCAGTGTAGAATTGGTCTGTCTTCCCAGAAATGATGCAGTCCTCATGTTGGCAAGACCAGGCCATAGTAGCAGCCAGTTTCCAGGCCCAGCAGAACAAGCATTGGAGGCACTACCATCTGTGAGACATGTAGCTGATACCTTTGGAAGTTGTACACAGTATCACATTGCAGAGAAGTCAGAGCCCTCATTGTCAACAGAGGTTACAGGATGCATTGGCAGTTGAGACAGGCTTGGGGTAAAGCAATGCCTTGGAAATACCACCCAATTGTTGGCTTAATATTTTGTGGGGCTTGGATGTTGTGGAGTGCCTTCTGTGTCAGAAATGCAGGCACCAGACTAGGCTACATAGACCTTAAACATATTCTCAAGAGAGTGGGAACAGGGGAGGAGGAAAAATCCGATGCCCCTTGATGATCAGGACATCATATGGGACCTTTCCTGAAGACTACCAGGAATAATTGGGGGTAGGGAGGGGTGCAGTGGTGGTTAGGGGGCTATATGTCAGGCAGTAATGAGTGAGCTCTCCAGCCAAACAATACTGTGTCTTTTTTTTAGTGTAACTTGATTTCATCTCTGCCTACCGCATTTTTGCCCCTCTTACCTATATTCCTCACCAGACTAGAGGCTCAGTGAAGTGGATTATGCATAACATTGATCATATTTTGAGTGGGGACAGCCACAGAATTTCTTGTAGTTGAGCTACACTATCAGGAAATCTTGGGCGGAAAAACAACTGCTTTGAAGTTTCCAGTTTCTTACATAAGACTCATTTTCTGGCTTTGATACCATACTTCAGTCTTAACAAATATTTCCCCAAATAGCCAGTTACATCGATTTTTGGAAATATTTGAAAACACATTTTTCTGTAGTTTTAGTCAAATTTAAGCATGATAGAGCAGGAGAAAAAAAAATCTCATTCACTGTTTTTTCATCCAACGAATAGCCTAATACTCAATATTAGATTCCCAAAAACCTTCATCTTCAGGCAATATTTATTAGTTTGATTCATATAAAGTATAAAGGTAGCTTCTCATCATTTATTTCATATGTTATAGTTTTGCTAAACCTGAAAATATTACCGAAATATCTTCTTTAATTCAAAGAAATTCTATAGGATAAAATTATTAGAGAGAACATTATAACTTTGCCATAGAGTCAGGGTAGGAATTAACTAATTATCCTCTCTGTTTTCTGGAAACTGTTTTTCATGGCAGGGGAAGAACAAATATTAGATAGACAGTTGGACTGTTTGCTTTTTTGGCTCAAGAGCAAGTGCTAATGTCTCGCAGGAGGCTGAGCACTGTTCACAAGCCATCCACAGTATGATTTATTTTTATGACTTACTGACATATGTTATGGGCAGTGGAATGGGATGTCTTCTTTTTTCCCTGTGGCTTGTTAAGTATTTAAATGAGCAGATAAAACCATACATCTCCTTCCTCCAGGAGCCCTGTGGGTCATGCTTTTTCATCTTTCTCCTTATTGAAATAGACAAGAATGGAAATGTTTGCAAATGGGGCTTTCTTCCTAATTTAGCAAGGTTCAAGAAAGAGCTAACTTCCTTCCAAGTATTATCTCCAAATGCTCTTCACATGGATTCATTTTCTCACCTCAGACTTTACAGGGCCATGGGCCGTGGAAGAAATGTGGAGATCTCCACTTCCTCTACCTACTGTTATTCACTTCTCAGATTTATCCAACTTATAAGTTGCTGACTTTCCTGTTCTGGAACTTAAGAATTAAGAAGAAAAATATAAAACCACTCAGGAAAAAAAAAAGTCCCCAACTGAGTCAGTGTCAGTTAAAGGGACTACCTGATGCAAATACCACATCAGCGTCAATTTTGTCACTTAAGAATTTTAAGATCAGAAGCAATTACATTCAATAGCACCTTGTTTTTATGTGTCTACCCTTCATAGTCTTGGCTAGTAAGTCTGCCTGTACCATAATTTACACTGACATCTAATTTCAGTGGATCTGCAAGCAATCTAACAGAAGATGGAGATACTAAGAGGAGAGGAGTCCAACTTTATCACTGCAGACATAAAGATTCATTATTTTTGCCAATTTCAAAAGCGAACCTTATAAATATCTATGCTTTTCCCCTCTGTTTTGCATATCTCATTACTTGAATTAGTTTATATTTTGGGCAAATGATTTCTGCTTAAAACTAGATGATTAAACACTTTAGCTGGTTACCAAAAAAAAAACAAAAACCCACCTAAGTATGGTAACTACTCCAGTTAGAGATTTTTCCATCTTAGAAAATTTGCCGCAGGAAGAGCAAACACAAAGGAGTTTCTTTAAAAAAAATTAGTTACAACAAGAAAGTTCTACTTTGTGGTACACACTCTTTGGAATATTTACCCAGCTCATTGCAATTTTCCTTTTCTGAGAATAGCATCTATACAAGGAAGGGGGCTTTGGGGCACCCGGGTGGCTCAGTTGGTTAGGTGTCTGCTTTTGGCTCAGGTCATGATCCCAGGGTCCTGGGATCGAGTCCCACGTCGGGCTCCTTGCTCGGTGGGGAGCCTGCTTCTCCCTCTCCTCCCCTCTCATTGTCTCTCTCTCTCAAATAAATAAATACAATCTTTAAAAACAAAACAAAGAAGGGGGCTTTGAGAGGCCATCCTGGGCCCTACCTGCCTGTGACCCCTCCCATCCTGACTACAGTTGATTGACGATTGACTCAGATAAGTCTGATTAGAGTCCTTCCTGGATAGTTTTAAAAATTGAAACTAGGGAGAAATTTCAGTCCTTTCATGGTGAGACCACCAGATGAGTGGCTTAAAATTGAAGATTTTATGTTACTGAACATATGGAAGGAATAGATATGGAGTACATCAGGGTTTTTCAACTTTGATTCTATTGATACTTGGTGTCAGAAAATTTTATTGTGGGGTCTGTCCTGTGTATTGTAGGATGTTTGACAGCTTCCTCGGCATCTACCCAATAGTTTACAGTAGCATTCCTGAGTTGTGACAACCCAAATTGTCTCCAGCCATACCAGCTGCCCCTTGGGGGACCCCACCCCTCTGTTGACATCCATTAGAGTGGAGGGAAACAAAGGCAAAACTGGAAATGGCGGAGAGTGTCTTACATGGTCTTAAAGATGTTTGAATTATTTTTGTGTTTTTAAGCCTCACATGTAATCCTACCTTTCCACAGGTACACGAAGCAGTTGGCGTAAGTTCTCTCTCTCTCTTTTTAAATCTGTTTCATTCCTTAAAAATTTGAATTCGGGGTAGGAAATAAAATATTCCTGACTGAAATGGTAATAGACTGTGGTAGATTAAGCTTATTTTAAAAGGCCATTTTCAGTAGGAAAAGATATACATACTAGGAATATATTCTTATCCGCCAATCCTCCACCAATTTTAGAAACAGAAGTTTTAAATTAAGTTAATTTAAGAAGGTAAGTGTGAGTGGGTAGGGTGGAATGGGGAACAATTGTTTAATGGCTGCAGAATTTTGGTTTTGCAAGATGAAAAAAGTTCTGTGGATGGATGGTGGTGATGGTAGCAAAACAATGTGAATGAGCTTAATGTCACCGAATTGTACACTTAAAAGTGGAGAAAATGGTAAATTTTATGTTATATATATTTTACCACAATTAGAAAAGGTTGATGTGGAGAAAAGGAGAGAAGGACTGGGTTGGGCCAGGTTTGGATGATGCATTCCTTTTTTTTTTTTAATTTAAATTCAATTAGTCAACATATATTAAAAGTACATCATTAGTTTCAGATGTAGTGTTCAATAATTTATCAGTTGTGTATAACACCCAGTGCTCATCACATCACATGCCCTCCTTAATGCCCATCATGGGTGATGCATTCCTGATGAGCTTATTGGTCAGCAGATTATCCTGGAGCAGAGACGCCACCCACAGTTTACAAGACTGACAGCATTTTGCCCCTGCCTGTGATGTTATTATTCCTCAGCAGTTGCTTTTGAAGAAAATGTGTTGAGGTGCAGATGAAAACCTGAATTATTCTCTTTCAGTTTCTTTGTGTTTTAAAGCTACTTCAGGTCATCTTTGGAGACCTCTAGACCTGGTACTAACTACCACATAACAGAGGATTGCAAAGCTGTCTTGGCCACGTGTGGGCTTAACCCACTCAGAATTCTACATCTTGGGATTCATACTGTGAAGAGTTTTTTTTTCTCCTCAAAAATGGTGCGTCTTGGGGCGCCTGGATGGCTCAGTCATTAAGCGTCTGCCTTTGGCTCAGGTCATGATTCCAGGGTGTTGGGATCGAGCCCCACATCGGGCTCCCTGCTCCGCGGGAAGCCTGCTTCTCCCTCTCCCACTCCCCCTGCTTGTGTTCCCTCTCTCGCTGTGTCTCTCTTTGTCAAATAAATAAATAAATAAAAATGGTGTGTCTTCTCAATCCCATGGGTTGGTTAGTTTTAGGTAGAGGAATTTAGGGCTGCACCCTTAGAACACTGAAAATGGGCAAATGCTCATCTGCTGTCTCTAATAGGGAATGTGGATTGATTGTGACCAAGGAGGGGAAAAGGGTGTTTAGAGGCACGTATAGGTGAACTACAACCATATCAGAGGGGCAAGAGGACTAAGAAGAAGAGGGTGTTATAGGAATCATGTGCTTGAAGTGAGGGACATGTTTATTTCATTCAGAATTCTTCCTGGGGTAACTTGCTCTGTTAATGTAACTTGAAATAGAATTTATAATCTCAGCAGATGCGTTTTTTTACAGCTAAAACACAACACGCACAGATTCCTTGCTTTGAGTAGCTGATTAGAAACAATTTGCATTTAACATAAGTTTGAAAAAAAAGTCTCTAAATGAAGTTTTTTGGGTGGGGTAGTGGAGGGAAGGCAGACTTATAAAGCTATACAAAGTCCCTTAACTCCTTAATCATTTAGACTATTAGTCATTGATTATCAAGATAATCAATTGACTAGTCAATTTTCTCAACAGAGGCCATTATTTGCCCATAAATTTGCAGATGGAATTGGTGATCAGGAGTAAGGTCACAATCAAATTTCTTAAGAGAAAGTGAATAAATCCAAAATTTTTATGAAAGGAGCAAATGAAGAAAAACAAGTAAAAAAAAAAAAAACCTCATTAGATTCCCTAACCAAGTTGAATCTTCCCCTATACACTGTACTAGAAATAAAGGAAAGGCTTTGGGACAACTGAAATATTTTCCATGTATCCAGCTTTAAAGTGTAACTATTAAATATTCTGTATTTCTTGTGTCATATGCATGGCATGAATTCACTTAAAATGGTTGAGGTCTTATCATAAGTATGTTCTAGACCAAGAATTCTGTAGTGCAAATATTTCTAAGAAATGTTAGGGTACACAAAGTGCTCTGTTATCTCACTGAATAGGTGGGACACAGTATCACATCTAACGCAGTGTGGCCAGATTCTCAGTGTCACATATTTGTTTTTATACCCATTGCCATTTCTCATATTTATAACCTGAAGTGATGTGGTATTTTGTTGAGATAGTTAATTGGCAGGTTTTGTCAGGATCCACTTGTTGGTCTTTAATTATAAAAGTCCTTCACTTGTGTGTTCAAGGGAGTGGATGCATATTTTATGAGAAAACAATAGCCTTCTGTTTGTGTAAGTTTAAATACAGCCCTACATAAAGGCTTGAAGAGATCAGAAGAGTTCAAACATTTGTTGGACCATAGACATTTTTGAGAACCTAAGATAATCATGAAATTTATCATACAAACCTGGACACTTTGAGAGGGTAAGTGGGGTCCAATGAATATAATTATTCTAAATGAAGAGGCATAAATGAAGATCATTCCAGGCAAATTGGAAGGTACTGCTATTTTAAAAATTTGATGAAAAATATGGATCCACCTCTATGAAAAAAAGTATGCATGTGGATGCATGCTATCTATTTTTTACATATCATTTTGCAGAGTTCACATCTTCACATTAAGAACTCTTGGATGTTGAGTAACATAGAATTGCTGAATCACTATATTATACACCTGAAATTAATTTAACACTGTATGTTAACTATACTGGAATTAAGAAAAACCCTTAAACTAGATGCATTCATCCAAGATTTATTGGTTGGTTGTCTACTTTGTCTCAGACCCTATTTTTAGATGCTGGAGATACTGTGCTGCATTAAACTAAAAACAATCCTGCTTTTCTGGAATTTATATTCTATCAGAATAGTCTGAATATGGTAGGCAGGCGTCTGAAGGCCATCCCCCAAGATGCCCATCACATGGTTATTTAATCAAACCTGAATCTAGATCCTGCTATGGAGGGACTTGGCTGATGTAATTACAATTAAGTGTTTTAAAATAGGGAGAATAGCTTGGATTATCCAGGTGGGCCCAAACTAATCCTGTGAACCTTGAGAAGCAGAGGAGTTTCTTCACCTGGAGTCAGCAATGTGGCAGAAGAGGAAAGCAAGAGTGACGAGGCTTGAAGGGGTCAGTAAAGGGATTGGATGCCTGAGAAGAGCTAGACCTTCCACTTGGCTTTGAATTTGAAGTGAGGGGGGCATAAGCCAAGGACTTCAGGATGAGGAAGACTTTGAAGCTGACAACCAAAAAGGAAATGGGGTTTCATTTAAATAACCGAACTGAATTCTGCCAATAGCTTGAATAAATTTGAAAGCAGATTCTTCCTAGAGTCTCCTTTGAAGAGCCCAGCCTGCCAACATTTTGATTTCAGCCCTGTGAGAGCTGGAGCAGAGAAGTCCACTGGACTTGTGATCGACAGAACCGTGAGATGATAAATTTATGTTGTTTTAAGTTGCTAAATTTGTGGTAATTTGTTAGGCTAGCAATAGAAAGCTAATATAGATGATAAACAAGAAAAATATTTGCTACTAGGTTATGAATGCTAAGGAGTAAAAATAAAACAAAAGAAAATATTAAATGGGAGAAGGGATGGCATTTTATCTAGAATTTCCAGGGAAGGCCTTGCTTAGAAGGTGACTTTTGAGAGAAGACCTGAAGATCATGAGAGAGTGAGCCATGAGCATATTGAGGGGGAGAGCATTCTATAGAGAAGGCACAGTAAAAGCAAAGGCCCTGAGGCAGGAGCAGGTTTGATTGTGTGAGGAGTAGCAGGAAGGCCAGTGTGGCTGGGGCAGAGTGAACTCAAGAAAGAGTTTAAGGGATGAGGTAGAGAGAATGGGGGCCATTTTGTGAGGGCCATGTAGGTCTTTGCAAAGAGTTTAAAGGATGAGGTAGAGAGAATGGGGGCCATTTCGTGAGGGCCATGTAGGTTCTTTGCAAAGATTTTGATATTCCGAGTCTGTTCTAGGAGTCGTGAGAGAGTTTGGAGCAAGGCAGGGAGTGCCACGATCTAACTTGTGCCTTGGCTGGGTCATTCTGGCTTCTGTGTTGAGTAGACTGCAGGGAGGACTGAGTAGAATAAGGAATGCTGGCTAGAAGTCTACTGCAAAAATTTAAGCAAGGCATGATGTTGGCTGGGACTTCATTCTGGGTAATAGGAGTGAGGGAGAAATGGTCATGTTTGATTTATTTTGAAAGTAGAGCTGTCAGGATTTACTGGCTCTCCATTTGTGGAAGATGTGTATTCGGGAAGAAGAGTATTTTTCACAATGCTTGTGATAAAACAGAGTTAGATTGTAGGCAGTGGTGATCAAGCAAAGGGAAAATTGTCCAGTATTTGGAAGTCTCATAATTATTTTTAGAATACATTTATAGTGAACTAATTTGGCATATTTAACTGTGTGCGTGAGAGACAATCTGGAACATCCATAGTATGATTTGGTTCCCTTGGCAACTGGCCGGAGGTGTCGGAGTACAAGGGCTTTTCCTGGACTCTGAGCGTTCCTTCAGGAGAGATGGAAGCTGTAGAACTTCAGACCCAGTACTGGCCCCTGCAGAAATTCTCAGGGGTGTTCTCAAAGGAGAACAGGCCATTCAGATGCCTTAGAAACTGCATGAAGTGAGTAAACAAGCATAGAAATGACCCAAACCATGAAACACAGACCAAGTTTTAGGAAGTTTGGCAATTGCAAGTGCTGGAACATAGAAATTTGGTGGAAATGTCAGATAGTGTGGAACTTTTTAATCTGGAAGAGTAAAGTCACAGGTGTGATCTAATAACTTGGCCGAGCACGTAAAAGCATTACAGCTCAATAAGAGGTGGCAGTTCTTCCCCGTATCTCCGGGAGATAACCCAGGGGATTTGGGTCAGCTATGAGGCAGAGCTTATTTGCAGCAAGGATTATTAAATAATGGAAGGAGTGCCTGAGGAATCTCTGGAGGCATTTTTATTCTAACTTAACCCGAGGGACAAAAATTCTGGCAAGATAGTGCTGGATCTCTCCACAAGATGGCAATCATGGGTTGACTCCAATTTTTGTTTTCTCTTGATAAAAATATCTATAAAGTTTACACTTTGGCAGGAAAAAATAAAGAACCATGACTTATGTTTCACTGTCATATTTTGTATTGTATTATCTATGGATGAGTTATATTTCCCCAAATCTCCATCTCTACTTATGGTTTTTTAAAAAATATTCTCTTGCAAGGCTGAGGGAGGCACATGTTGTAATATTAAGGTGGCAAGTGTCCCTCCCTGCTTTCACATGCCAACACTAGAACATTGATCTTGTTCACAGAAATCTAGAAGAACAAATTAGTTTCACATGTCTTAGAAGTCTTCACTGAGGTTTTGCCTAAAACTTGGTCCATGGAAGAAAGTCAGTTTAGAAACCTAGATGTTTCACTAAACAGCAAGAAATTAGGATTGAGGACAAGGAATGTGGATATAGTATGTTTTACAAAATGCTCTCAAAGAGTTATCATTCCTTTAAGAATTAAGGATTTTAATTCTCCACATTTGAGATGGAATGGCTCTGATGTAAAATTCTGAGGAGAAAATGCCCATTTCTTTTTCTTTTTTTTTTTTTTTGAAATTATTTAATATGTTTCCCCTTGTGTAGGGCTTTGTTACACAGTTTCAAGTATTTAAAGGTTCTTGCAACCTTATTCATCTATAACAACTATATTCTCTATTTTGTACCTCTATTTTGCCTGATGGCAGAAAAACAAAATGTCAGTTATTGGTGTATTCTATCAGTTCAGAATTTTCTCTCTTCTCCTTCCTGGGATTAGTCCTGGGGTATAAAAACCACATCAGGGAGGATATCTGGTTCCTGGAACTCGTGCGTGCTATTTCTCTAACATGGACGTTGATGTATTTGGGCCTGGGGTATGGGCAGCCCTCCATGCTGGCATCCAAGGAAAAGTCATTGTTCCTGCTATTTCTCTAACCACACAGACCATTATCTGTCTCCTACTATGTCATCCCCTCATTGCAACCACAAGACTTATTGGCTCTTCCAGCCTGTTTATAAGCCTCTCTTTCTCTGCTAACTTCCGTGATCTTTCATTGGCATCGAAAATCTGGATTCTCTTCCATGCTCTTGACGGGTGCTGGATGGGTCAGATGTGTTCTGCTTGAACACAGCCCACTGCAAGGACTATTCTGGAACTATTCCCAAGTACAGTTGGAGATGGGGGCGGGGGGGTTGCTAGGTGTGTTGCAGCTGACAGGGATTTGGGTCCTGCCTTTATAACCCCCACCTGAGGACTGGAGAGTTCTGACCTCAGGAACGCCGGTCTCAATGACGCTTTCTCTTTGTCCTTCTCTTTACCTGCACCCTTCACTGCATGACAGAGACAACTCCATCACAAAGTCTTCATATCAGTTGCAGCTACTAGCACATCAATTAAAAAAATCTGGAAATTGTGTGTGTGTGGTGGGGGGGAGGTGTTTCAATTGGTTTGCCTTTTTTTGAGTTTTCTCCACTTTTTTGTTAAAGATTTTATTTATTTGACAGAGCACAAGCAGGGGGAGAAGCAGGCTCTCTGCTGAGCAGGGAGCCTGACATGGGGCTCGATCCCAGGACCCTGAGATCATGACCTGAGTTGAAGGCAGATGCTTAACCCACTGAGCCACCCAGGCGCCCCTGCCTTTCTTAGTATTTCTGAAAAATGGTGAATCACTGCTAATGCAGGACACTTGGGGTGGCAGGGGAATATTACAGACTGTAGTTAAGAGACACCGTGACAAGTCCAGGATCCTTCAGTTACTGGTTGTGTGACCTTGGACAACTAAAAGATATATTTATTATCAATTAGTAAAGCATAAATGTATGACATAAACTCATTTTCCTGTTTAATTTAAAACAATTATGTGTAGGTAAAACCTAAACTAAGAGACAAACATTTAAAACCTGGGTTTCCATAATTCCTCAAGGTAGTTTATACACAGAGAAACTCCACAGTTTGAAGGAGGTGTGTAAAATTTGCTCATTTTTAATGACCTAAACACAAAAATTGTGTGTATAAATTAATCCAAACCTTTCCTATATTCTCCATCTGAAATTGTCATAAAATTATGTTAAACAATATTCTTTTCAATACATCAGGGCATATGATTAAATTCTACTTTAATAAGATTTTTAAAAAGAGAATAAAGAAGAAGGAAACAGGGATTGATTCAAGCAGAACAAGGGGAAAAATGTTATCAGAAACCCTAAATAAAATCATTACAGATGGCACTATAGATGTTCTCAATATAAATATTTAAGCTGACATGAATCTCACATGGCTAATAATACATTAGAATAGTTAAAATTATATATTGCAAACGGGGTGTCTGTGCATAACAACCCAATGCTCTTTCAACATGGTGGTGTTCAGTATAAAAACTTTCTTAAGCTGTACAATGTCAACTTCGGTTTCATGAAGTATGCCAAATAGAAATTGCACATGTGTTTTGTAATATGTGAGTTTCCACTGCGGTTACTTCCCCGTTGTGCTTCGGCATCACCCGTGTACTTGCCTCTGTGTGAGCGAAATGACACTACAGCGGTTAGGGGGACAGTTACCTGCCCAGCTTGACACAAACACCAGCTCCACAGGGCTTCCCTGGAACATTTACAGGGTTTTAGATAGTGGCCACTGCCAGCTCTGAAGATAATTATAATAAGTGAATTTTGTCTGGAAGCCAAGGAAAGAATCTATCTGGCATTGAGATAAAAGACGATGACTTTATTGTTTCACCAGCTCTTGCACTTGCAGTTGGAATCTGTGGCAGCAGTAGGGGATGGAAATCATGCTCTTCCCCCACCACGCTCCCCCACATGCCTTTCTGAACCCAGAACAAAGCAATTACGTTTTTAGAGGAAACCATTTAGAGGACAACCAATTTCACTGCGAGCATCCTGGAATCCAACAGCTTAACATGGCTCTGGTTGGAATGACATCTCTAAAATTGTATCTCTGCTGCTGTGTGACTGCTAGTGTTTACTATAATTTGGTGGCAGAAACCACAGGACTTTGTGCCTACTGTGTGCAGCCCCCTGTGGTGGGCTGCTGCCATCGTGGTACGTGGCCGCACTGTGGCGGTAAGCATACCTTGAGGTGGGCTCCTCTGAGAGGCAGGAGGAGTGTGGGGAAAGAAATGTCCTCACAACAGCTGAGTAGACAAGTGACTAAGCTCATTATATGACTCTGATTGTCCAGTGTGTCTCTTCTGAAACAAGATTTTTCATTCTTTCGGCAAAAGAATAATTTTATTAGTAAATGCGATTTTTTTTTTTCTCTGCGAAGCTGATCAACAAATGGCATATAAGTAGTCCTGAAGTAAATTCTGATGGCTTAATTAAAGCTAATGCAGTAGGGGTGCCTGGGTAGCTCAGTTGGTAAAGCATCTGCCTTCAGCTCAGGTCATGATCCCAGGGTCCTGGGATTGAGCCCCACGTTGGGCTCCCCGCTGAGTGGAGAGTCTGCTTCTCCCTCTCTCTCTGCCTGCTGCTCCTCCTGCTTGTTCTCTCTCTCTCTCTCTCTCAAATAATTCTTTTTTAAAAAAATAAAGCTAATGCAATATGCAATTGTAGTGCATTGTCAATCTCAGTAGAACTGTTGCTTTGTTCTAAGTGGCAATGCAAATCACTTGTTGAGGGTGGAGGTATAAATGTGATATGAAAGGATTTGTTGATTTGGATGCAAGTATTGGGTTTGTTTTGGTTTTCTTTTTTTCTATGTATAAAGCCCACATTGTAAGGGCAGTGGGAATCATTTCGATATTACTACAGCTAAAGACAGGCCTCAGGTATTTATGTGTCTGAAAGTTGCCTGTTGCTTCGATTCATGTAAATTAAATCATTTCCACATTGATTTGTGGGATATTGTGGTTATGATCTTGGGTTATTGCTTGGGTACTTGGTCTTAAAGTAATATTATTAGCTTCAGAATTTAATAAAATATACAATAAAAATATAGGCAACAATATATTTTGAAGTTTGATTATCTTTTTGATGGTCTTTTTGACAAATCTAAATGTCAGTCCAGTTGAAATCTCTTCATGGGTGACCACTGATGTACTGCTCTTGCCCTGGTGCCTATTTGGGTCTATGAAGACAGCTTGTTTGCTGCTAGTGTGAAATGCCACTCAATTGTGAGACCATAGTCTGGCCTTGGGTATGGGCAGGGAAGGGCATGTTAGTTCTTATGCTTGCAAGCAGATATTGTGGAGTTTTGTGTGTTTGGTATATTCACTAGCCTCCTTCAGGCCTTACAGATGGATTTAGTAAGTATGTCTGAGTATTATACTA
This sequence comes from Callorhinus ursinus, assembly GCF_003265705.2. Lineage (NCBI taxonomy): Eukaryota > Metazoa > Chordata > Mammalia > Carnivora > Otariidae > Callorhinus > Callorhinus ursinus. The sequence continues at coordinate 24,562,626 of NW_027397068.1, read as the reverse complement.
TTTTCTTTGAGCAGTTCAAGAAATCTATGGTAATATGTTGAAGATGACATGACTTAAAATCATAAAAAAAAAATCTTCTCTTGACATTTGATGTGGCACAATGGGAAGTGAAGTAAAGGGAATCCTAACAGTGTGCTTTCCTGGGTGTTGGAAAAGGTCCTGGGAATCAAACAGTACTCTTCCCCCTTTTCACAAAATTTTCCTCTTACTTGGGAAGGCACATTTGATAAGGCACTTAGAGACAAAGCTTTCTCTCTTCTCTCTCTCTCTCTCTTTTTTTAAGGGAAGAAGTAAGTCACAACACTGAGTATGTTTGCTCTGAGAGCAGATTTTGGTGGTAAGAAAGACTCATGTAGTCAGGGGAACGGAGGACCAAGGAAGAGAAGAAATCATGAGCTGCAGAGAGCATATTGGTTAACTTCTGGGGCTGTATGTAATAGTCTGCGACTTCCAAAGAGTGTACCAAAGCAGTGGAAGTGAGTTGTTTGGAACTCAATTTCCAATGAAACAGTGTTATATAGTGCCAGGGATGATCTCTCTGAAGAAATTATGTTTCCATTTGGCCCAGAAGGAAGAGAAAGAAGAAGTCATTCAAAGACTAGGAGGGAAAGCACCTCTCCGGCAGGTACAATAGCCCGTGTGAAGGTCAGAAGTACAAAAACTTCATATGCCCACAGAGATGAAAGGAGCTCACTGTGGTTGGGGAAAGGTGATATGGAGGAATAAAAGATGAATTAGAGCAGGGGGCAGATACTGGATTTTATTCCATGTTCAGTGGGCGGTTTTGAGCAGAGGAACCATTTGGTTTAAATGTGATTTGATACGTAACACAATCAAATTTGGGGGGTAAAGTTAAGGCTATATTTTAGATACTACAATTTCACATTGCCTAGGCTATTGGGTTTGTGACCTGGATGTGGGAATCTGGGCCTTGTCTACTTAAAGATGGAATTTAATGCCATGGAATGGATGCAATCATTTAGGGTCAGAGCATAAAGAGAAGAGAAGGTGAACGACACCAGGAGAATGTAGTCACAGAAGCACAGAGTTCCAAGAAAGGAATGTCTAATGGAATCCAAGTGTGAGAGGTCAAATGACAGGCTGCCACTTAACTCGACAACATGGAGCTTGTAAGCAACCTTGCACAGATCAGTTTTAGGGGTCAGTCAGGTTGGAATGGGTTGAAAATATATGCAGAAGTAAGGGTAATTCTTTAAAGAATTATATTTAAGAAGGGGAACAGAGAAGGGATGTTAGCTGTGAGAAGTTTGAAGTCAAGAGAAAGTTTCTCTTTATTCTTTTTGTAGTATGGAGGGTATTATAGCAAATGTGTATGCCATTGGTAATGATTGGAGAGGTAAGTTTTTTTTTTTTAAGATTTTATTTATTTATTTGACAGAGACAGACAAAGAGAGAGAAGGAACACAAGCAGGGGGAGTGGGAGAGGGAGAAGCAGGCTTCCCACCGAGCAGGGAGCCCGATGCGGGGCTCCATCCCAGGACCCTGGGATCATGACCTGAGCCGAAGGCAGACGCTTAATGACTGAGCCACCCAGGCGCCCCTGAGAGGTAGTTTTTTTAAGAAGCAGGGGAGAGCGGGGATACAAACAAAAAGTTGAGAAGATGAGTCACACAGGTGCCTCTGGTTCAGTAGAGCCCACTCCTGCTGGAGCAGGCAGAAAAGGACTTTCTTAGTGGGCATTAAGGACTTCCCAGAATCAGGCTTGGAGACTGTATCTCCAAACAATGACTTTCCAACCACCTTGAGGAACTACTATAGTGAAGCCCCCCTCCTCCCCTTGCTGCCTGCTGTGGGGCCTGGGCCCACACACTGAATTACTATCTCTGATGCCCCTGAAAGCCAGATGCTTCTGCTGTCATCCTCAACAAAAATGAAACATGCAGGGTTCCTGCTTCCTGTCTGCTGTCTTACAAATTGAAGTGAGCCTGGTGGTTAACTTGGAGGTGACAGAAGGCCCATGCCTAACAGAAACCTGGGGAGTGATACCACATGCACATGCCTTCTTTGACCTTGCCTGCAACTGCACAGTCTACTTTCAAATGATTTGGCAACGCAAATACAGCATGGGCCTTTGCCAGTGTGACAGGCATTTCTTCAAGACTAGCAGCATGAAAGAAGACAGGACTCAAATCACTAAAGTCATAGGTACCCTTCAGTGGTGAGTACTTCAGCAGGAATGATGTGTTTTCTAGATTGTGTGTGGAAAACTTTTTGGGATGACTTCTGTTCTTTTATCACTGGTAGACCGAAGTGGGGGAAATGCTCATGTTACTTACCTTGTTTAGTTGGTAGATTATTCATGCATTAAGTGTGAATGAGATCCAATTAGAGGACCCAAATTAATTAGCTTTTATATGTGGATATTGTCATTGGAATATCTGTTTAACACTGCCAAAATGATTTAATTCTTTCTTTGAACAGATTTAATCTTTTCTTTCCCTTTTTGGTGTTGAACCCTTTAGTATTCAATAGTGTGTAACAGTCCTGCCACATAATATGAGAAAATTCAGTTTCATGTACATATGCATACTTTCTTCAAAGTCTTTTTATGTGTTATTAAGAACAAGTGGAAAACTTAAATGGTTTAAAAATGCCCCACTTTGTAAATATTTAATATAACTATAGATAATTTTGAATACAATGAAGATCTGTTTTATAGTCACTAATTGTGGTACTAAATCAGCATAAGTCCTATAGGTGTATGTTTATATCAAAATGTCATTATGAATATTAAAACTAATTTGCTAAGACATACTTTCATCACTATATAAGATTTGGTGACATTCAGTGTGAAATGTTCAAATTAGAGCCCCTGTCTTTGTCAGTGAGTTTGGAGGGTGATCGATTTCAAGGAAATGTCATGGCTCCCATGTTTTGCCGTGGCTGGAGGAGAAGAGGTTGTTGAAAAGCTCTACATAATCTTCTTCCAAGAAGCACAGAAAGTACCTGGCAGAAAATGGTTTCTTCAGTAGAAAACACATGCTAACACAGTGAGTACTCTCAACAGTGAGGGTGCAGTAGGATTAAGCCAGAGGTATAAATTGCTCATGGCTAGCCAACACAGCAGGCAGCCAAAATATTTCAAAATATACTGATATGTTTGTAGAACTCAAGTTATTTCTGTATTTAAAATACATATTTATAGATACAAAAATTAATGACTTTGTACGAAAAGGGCCCTAAATGGACAAAGCAATATTTAAGTAGAGGAGAGTAGTGGGCAAGAATATTGTGGGATTTTGGATTTAAAAAAAAAAAATCTAGACTAGCTGAGCAGATAATTAATATATCAAAATGAAAAAACATTTTGCCAATTTCTAAAAAGGAGGAACTGGAAGTTAGATGCCACAGAACAGTATTCTTTAATGTTTTTATTTGACAGTAGTTACTAAGCACATCTTCGCAAGGTGAAAAAAACAGATCATGTCCTTCATGGAGCTTACATTCTAGTAGGAGAGGACAATTATTAAATATATTCCCTGCGATAAGAACTTTGAGAGAGTAAGCTAGCTAATATGGATAGAAATCAATATGTACCAAAACTGTTACATATTTTGCTTGACCCCTGGTTGGCTTGTTTAATTAAGGATGACTGGTGGCCATGCTGCCCAGGAAAAAATAGGGATTCGTAGAAAGAGTGCTTCTCTTTCCAGTATTGACCTGTGTGCCAAGGGCATGTTCCTACTCCTTCGAACAGAACTATTTTTTAATTCTCACTCTCCATTGCCACATTGCCTCAACAATGATACATTTGAAGAAGCAGAAATTGGAGGAAAAAACAGTGGAGAACAAAGCCAGGATTGGGAATTATAAGAAGTCTAGTGTGACCAAAGACAAATTCAATTTTGTTTCTCATCATTTTTCTCTTTTTATTATAAAATATGCTTTAAGTTTTAATTCAGATGTTGAGATTTTCCTGGATCTCTCATCTTTGTATGACCTTACCTTATTCATAATTTCTACACTAAATGTCCTTAGAAGTACTATGAGCAAATTTCTTGAATTTACTCATAGTGACTTTAACAAAAGTTATAGTAGCTTACCTCTTTACGTTCACTCATTCATCAGACAAGCTAGATGGCAAGTGCTGTGCTAGACCCTCAGGATACAAAGGTAAGAAAGACAAATATGATTTTTGCCAGTTCCTTTAAACTGAGTTTACTGAGGAAAAACAAGTCAAATAGCATAATGCGATAATGGACTTGATAGTACACTCTTTTTGTGACAGATATTAACCCAGAAATACAAACAGTTTTTGGTCATATTAGTGAAGTAAATGAGAGAGAGGAGAAAACAACTGGTACAGAAAATTTCAGTTTGGTATCCATGCTGGTCAGTGCTCAAACTATCCCTCAATTTCATCTCGTAGGCTCTGTGTTACAGTGGGAGGATTAGGCGGGCTTTTTCTTGCCTCCTGGGTCTCCTGGTTCCTGGCTGGCTTTGGCCAATGGGAGACACTGGGGAGGAAATGGGGGGAGGGGAGTTGAGGGAGAACTCAGGAGATTTCTTTCTCCCCAACTCTACCTCAGACGGTGTTTCTGGCAGCAGCTGCATCTCTTCTGTGGCTGTAGTTCCTACAAGTCTACCCCTTCTTCCATGGTCTCAGCTTCTGGCTGGACTACATTATGGCTCCAGCCCTTGCTGGAGGGCTTTCACTTCTGCATTCAGGTGATGGGTGATGCCAGCTCTCCTGCTGTGTCTGTAGCTGTAGGGGTAATAATCTTTCTGCAGGTGCTATTCTTTGGGTTGCCTCTTCATCCCATTTGGCTTCTTAACTTTTATTACTGCATAACCAATTACCTGTATTAAATTTCCTCTGTTGAAATACCTAGAGTAGTGACTAACAGAGTATCAGATGCTATGTTCAAAGCATGGTGCGTTTCCTCTGAGTACAGACAATATTCTAGGTCTGAAAGAATGAACCTTCTAAAGAGGCTCTGCCTTTGGCAGAACATTCTCAGCAATTTTATTTCTGTGTCTTCGGAACAGCCTTCCTGATTTTTCCTACTGCATCTTCATCAGTTCCTGCTGCCTTGTCCTCAAAATGTACTTAGACTATGCTGCGTTTGCTTATGTTTTCTGAAATATTACTTTCTGATTGCATTCTCTGCTAGTACTGGTCCCATATTTATTTCAGCTGGCTGAAACTTTGGTAATCTGCCCCCTCTCTTGCTCATCTCTGAACCGTAGTTGTCTTTCACCTTTGGTATTCTCAGTGATTATATTAATATTTCGCTGAAAGCTTTCCTGCCTCTCCACTGGTCACAAGTTTTGATACAATATAAACAAAGTACCACTTTTTGATCCCAAGAATTACTCCATGAAAACCTGCCTACTGGGTCTTCTTATATTACAATCCATTTTGCAGCCATTCTAATGAACTATTATAAGGTTAGAGCAGAAAGAACCCAGAGTAAGCTGTGGGGCAACTTGAGTTGCTCTGTCTCTGAACCGATATAGGACATGCACAGGGAAAAATAAAATCATAACTCCTGCCTTCCCGTCTCACTGAATTGTTCAGAAGGCCAAAACATAGATGAATAGTACAATATTAATATTCAGCCACTTGACTTCAGTACACTCTTAAATTCTTACAGTGATTCTGTGAGGTAATTATAATTCCAGGGGAGAGAACTCGAGCTGAGAAAGGCCAAGTGACTTCTCCAAGGTCATATATGAAATAAATAGAAACAGAATACCTGGAATTTCCACCCTATTTGCCTGCCTTCAATGCTCATGTTCTTTCTACTCTACCTGGATGCCTCTGGGATGTGAAAAGATTATTCATCAAAGTATTTTAGGAAAAAAGTTGTGTTTTGTACTACACACATTCTGGAGCATGGCAGTGGACGTTATCACCCTTCTTTGAATTAAGGCTGTCACATACCAGAGAAAATAACCAACAGATTAATTGTTCTCTCTAAACAGCTGACAGACATACTTGACCATCTGAACTATTTCCTGAGTGAAAGCATTTTATTCTTTAATAATCTATTTCCACATCACTGTCTTTGGCTATGCAGCCTTTCTTCTTGGATCTTTAGCTATAGACCCTAGTGGGAGCAGAAGTCCATTTGATCTCTTGAGCCTGCACACAGATCCACAGCGCTGTGAACAAAGAGCAAAGCATGCAATAAACTGTGTTAGGTGACAGTTCTCTGCAAATCAAGGTAATCTAGCTGTCGGCTGTTTGTTTTAAGAGTTCACTGAAATGCATTGGCTTAAGTTTTACTTTTGTTGTATCACATAAAGGACACTATGAACTTTCAAAGACACACTAAAACATTCATTCAAATCTTTTTCTATATTTTTACTGCATTTTGAGTGTTCTGGAAATATCTTATGTTGCATTTTGACTGTCATTGTGCTTGCTCCATGTTGTATTTATTGCTATTCATTCAGATTATAGTTTCAACCTGAAGTACACTACACTGTTAGTATGTAGACTTTAAAGAAGGAATATTTTTCTTCACCAGCTTTCTGACATTGTTGAAAAATTCTCATGCCATCTATCATTCTTGAATGTGCAGAGAAGTGAATAAAGATAATTTAGCACAAAATTATGAAAAATATTAAGAGTTTATCAATGACTGTGCACTGTCAAAAACCACATGTCTATTTCATGGCACTGAAGAGCGGCCTAGTTGTCAGCTTGGGCTTGATGAGAGCACTCTGCTTACTTCTTCATTTTGCGGGGAGGAAAACAGCTATAGCTTCCAGGGCTCCATAATAAAACATTGATTTCATTTGGACATTTATTAGCTACCAATGACAAAATTACGAGTCTCTTGGCTACATATTTCTTTCTCTTTTGTCTTTTTTGTAATAAGATGAGAAGGATAGAAACATAATTATTACCATTTTCCACTCCTATTCATCTTTAGGAATTTCACCAAAGACTTTGCTATTAAATTTTTATGCAGTAAAGTTCTTCTGGAGCAGTGGGAAGTGGGCAGTGGAGGGAGCTATGTGGAAAGGGGGCATAGACCATCAATTTTCTAATTCCATTGAATTGTCCTGGATGTTTCACCTAGACCTACCTTGCACACTTTGATTTATGTTCACAGGTAACCACAGTAATCATTGAAGCTGCAGTGTTCACTGGCCAATCCTAGCCAACTTGATGGCAGGTGTTCTCTGGAACAGTATGTTTCCAGCTGCTGCACTGGAAATAGAGACTTGAAAAAAGGCAGTGCTAATCTAGGGAGTGAGGAGGAAACTAGCAGGAAACTGCATTTCTGGAGTGGTTATTCAGAGATTAACACAGAAGGCCCCCACCAGGAGCTGAGAGTAGTCTAGCACAGGGGTTAGCAAACTATTTCTGTAGGGGCCAAACTGTAAAGTAAAAAAAAAAAAAGAAAAAAGGGGGGGCTTTATGGGCCAGTCTCTGTTGCAACTATTCAACTTTATTGTTGTAGCATGAAAACAGCTATAGAAAATATGTAAGTGACAAATTAACAGATTTTGGTTTTATGTGGTTGTTTGTTAAACATTTCTTTAAACTTAAGAATATTTCTAAGGTGGTGTGGGCGGAGAGGACAGTGGCTGACTAATATATTATAGCTCCCCCCAAGTATTTTGAGTGGAGATTTGGCAATAATCACACTATGTCCTGAAGTGTGAGTGACCTGGGTCATTAGAACAATATGAAAGTTATAGGCATTTATTTTAGAGCATCCTATTTATAGCACATTCATTAATGTGCAGTTACTTCCAAAATGATTTTCCTACCTTTAGTCTCTCTGCCTTCCTGATGTCTCTTCTTTTGTTTCCAGAATTTGAGAATTATTCCTATTATATCACTACGCTACTTTAACCTTTAATATCTCCTCATTCCTTACTGAATAAAATACAATTTCTTTGGTCTGTCATTCAAAGACTTCTGCAACTTGAACCCAGCCTGTCTTCCCAGTTTTATCTTTAGATTTCCCCTGTATCTTAAGTTCTTGCCATAAAGTGATTTTTGTGACCCCCAAGCGTATCCTGACCTTTGCACCTCTAGGCAGTTATCAAGCTGATCTCTCTCTTTCTTCTGCTTGATCTAACTTTGAAAAGTCTACCTGTATCTCTTAGTCTCCAAAGAAGGTAATGATAACACAGTACCACATGTAATTATAACTAATTACTAAAAAAAAATTAGGAAAGTTATCTTTTCTTTGCAAATATATAAAATTTTAGGCTCTTATTTAATAATAAAACTGGAGAACTCCAAATTATAGCAATTTAGAATTTGGCTCAATTGAGCTGAGAAGGTATAATAAAGATATCATACTGACTTACAGCAAATTGCAGTTTTTATCTGTTAACAATTTTCCAGTGTGAAGCTACCTCCTTGTGAAGACTATTAGCTCTCCTCCATAAGTTATGCAGACTGTGGAATGATGCACTATTATTGGTATTTGCAGCTTAATAGTAACAATAATTATATCTAAGATATAGCTGTATCAGATAGCAATAACATAAAGAGCTAGTAACATGCAGGCATACCACCAAATAACACTTATTTCTCCAAAATAAATCTGGGTTGATGATGGAATCCTTTCTCCTCTCCTCATTCCTAAATAGCCTAAACATACAAATAAAGTAATCCCAAAGAATAAAATGTTAGCTTTGGACTTCATTGCCTCTTGTAACTCATGACATCCCTTCCTACTTAGCTAATGTAATTTTGGTTTTTTGATCTATATACTACTAAAGTCACTACTAAAATTCATATACTTGTGATCTATTTCTGTGTGGGACATTCCTGCTCATTTAAAGTTAACATGCAGTCCATGAGATAGCTAGCAGAAAGCAGGGTCTATGTTGTTTCTGTTTCCTCCTCTTTTCAGATGTTCCTGGGAAGAACACTATCTATTTCACAATTGTTTCAAGTATGAAATGAGATCACTTATGTACAGGGATTAGAATAACGGATGAATATCATCTAGGATAGACTCAGGATAATGTACCTAGATATATTTCAAAAAAACATAGTAGCTGTAAGAAAACAATGAAACAGACTTCCTGTTTCCACATCAATTCCAACCAATACAACAGCTCTCATAAAGCAAAGTTGACTTTAGCATTTTAAGATGTAGGGCCTTAGCCTATGCACTGTCATTCCTAGCTTTGGTCAAATGAAACCTGCTTTGACTCCCAGAGACTTGGAAATGTTCTTTACTATCCACTGCCATCCCTTTGCAGCTAATAAGTACAGATGAAAGGCTAGGGGAGTTGCAACTCTCCAAATCTCCAGCCTATTCATTTCGTTGCCAGTACTTGATTTAGGGGTGAGAAACTTTGTTTAAAATAACTTTTTTTGTTGTTCACAGAAACCAAAGAAGGTATATTATAAAATCCTATTTTCCAATCTGCCACACAGGGACAATCAAGGGCAATAATTTGGAAGGAGACAGTGAAATAAAGAGATGGATAAACTGTTAAGCATAACAAGTTAATAAGCACTTGTCCCTGGGAAGAACAGGGAGAACTGAAACTGAGCTGGGTGGGGACAGGTGGTAGATGGTAGGATGCACAGTGAAGTTTAAATGTCTATGTTCTATCTTACTACAGACAGGTCTTTTCTGGTTCTCCATGTACAGAATGGTGGAATAACAGTACCCCAGGCTATTGTTTCATGACACAATTCAGTTGGTCTAATTCAGGTCTGTGTTCATTTCTGTAACCATAGCTAGGATGGAGGATGAAGTGATATTAAAAAAGGTTGTCGTGGATCCACTCTGTGTGAGGGTGGCAATTTTGGAGACGGGGGTTCGTTTTGATGTCAGTATATGCCTCAAAATATTTCTACCATAACTCTGCATTTAGAATAATGACTAGCATATAGAAATGATTACTGAAATCCTTTGATTTCCAGTGATTTTCCCTCATTTTGGAAATGCATACAACTTAAAAGAATAGAATGAAACTAATAGTTACAACATTCTTCTTGTGGCTTTCACTTTAACCTATTAAGCATGTATGACACATAGAGTAATCTTCCAAGCTCTCTGGGTTTAAAAGATAAAGCTATAGATGCTTCCTCCAAGGAATGGTATGAAACAAATTCACACATAACTATGACCAATAGATACAATGTTAAGACCCTCAGGGAAGATGGATATGATATGGGAGTTTAGCAGAGGAAAAAAAATCACATCTATTTGGTATCAATCAGAAAGCCTTCATGAATGTGCTGCTATTTGATCTACACCAGGAAAGACAGCTTGGGGGGACAAAAAATAAAACAAAAAATTGGGCAGGAGAAGACATTATAGATGGAAGGAACTGCATGAAAAGAATGTGGATATGGAAAGCTCTGGACGTGAGTATAATTTAGTAAGTGACAAAGGTTTACTAGATCACCGATACATGAGAAAATGTTAAGGCAGGATATTGGTGCAAGGCTTGGTAACTAACTTGTCCAAAGCCTTGGATAGCACATTTTAAAATCTAAATATCTTAAATTTCATATGTGTCTGCTTGCCTTTAATTTGACCTGAAAATGGTGAAAAGATGACACCTCATGGAAGGAGGAGTTGCAGAGGATATCAGAGAGGACCTGCTCCTGATAGGTTTTTTCAACTGCAGCTGGCTGCTGAGGCAGTAAACCAGGATAGAAGACAATGTCAGCAGCCCTTGACAGACACAGGGCATGATATTGATAAATAGTAACCATTGATACCAGATGGCAGGGCCTCCATGAAATGTTATCTTCAAGAAACTTGAAGTAGCTTATTTCTACCTAGGCTTCTTGGTAGCAGATTTTGTCATGTTCTGTTGGAATATCATTTTTATACCAATTAAACAGAACATAGAAGAAAAGATTCCTCAAAGTGCTATTTAAGAGAAGTATAAAGGGAAAACTGGACCCAGCATTCGAGTCTCAGAACATCGGCAGGTGAACTCCTTCCCAGGGGGAGTTGAAGGTCGCCCTCAACCTGTCACAGGAGACCTGCTGATTTGACATGCCAGAGGGATGAGTAGTCTGTCACTCAGGTCTGGGAAGATAAAACCTGTTTGATGAAAAGGAATCTTTCAAGACTTCATAATATCACTCAGATTGTTCTTTGTTTTAATGTATAGTGAAACTCTCAAACTTATTGAAGGAAGATGGCATAAAAATAAAAGGAGCCATGTAAACAGAAAATAGAACAAGACTATACTGAAGAGCCAGTTGTGATACCAGTGGAGAAAGATCCTTTCAAACTGGGTACTTCTGATTTGAAATTGGGAGTGTGAAAATAGTGTTTTTTTTTTTTTTTTTTTGGAAATTGCCCAAAAGCATAATAGAAAACCAGAAATGGAAATATAATTTCTATCTCCTGTGAAACAAGAGGTAGCTGAGACTCTGGGCTCCCACCTTGCTTGAGGTTGGGATATCAAATGAGGGTAGAGTGGAAACTGAAAGGGGAGCATTGCCCTACAGACCTCAGAGCCCTAAGGAGCATGCCTTGACTGTAAAACCACCATCTCTTGTTGATGAAAAGAGTCTAGAGAGACTAGTAGCTCCTTTCTTTATAAACCTCATGAAAATATGTGGTCTAGAAGAAAAAACTGCTTTAAAATGTGAATAATAACCAAAGAACAGTTGACACCATATCCAATCAATAATATAAAACAAAGGAGCAGAGAAATAGCAAAGAAATAGCAAATAAAACATCATCATAAGAATACTGTTGCCATTGAGTGATAATTGTTAATTGTGAGTGAATATATTGTGATGGATTTTAAAAAATGATTTTGAAAGAATTATCAATATAGAATAAGAAAACAAAGAACAAACGAGCTCAGGGAAGACATGGTAAAACAAGAGAAGATAAAATACAGAGCTCTTTTGGAAAAAAAAAAGAAAAACAATGAATTATCAAAATGAAGTGAAAAATTAGAAGTACAATAAAGAAAAATCACTGCTAAAAACATTGGTGGGCATGGAGAGCAATATTGAAAAGAATAAGCACTGGAGAGAATTTGGGATGTAGATTTTAGGCAGAGTAGACATAACGCATGATGTCTCCAATAAGAGAAGTGAGGTAATGGAACAAACTCATGTTTCAACATATAACTGTGGAACATCTTTTAAATTAAACATAAGGATTGATCTGTACAATATTTTTAAGTTACAAAGCTAACAGGGAAATATATTTTAAAAAGTTATAATGACTGAATGGAGGAGAGATGTATATTGCTAAGGTGCAATAATCCTAGCAGTAAAAATCCTATCTAAAATTGATAAACTAGGGGTGCCTGGGTGGCTCAGTCAGTTAAGTGTCTGCCTTCACTCAGGTTATGATCTCAGGGTCCTGGGATCTATCCCTGGGTTAGGCTCCTTGCTCAGCGGGAAGTCTGCTTCTCCCTCTCCCTTTGCCCCTTACCCCTGCTCATGCTTGCTCTTGCTTGCTCTCTCTCAAATAAATAAATAAAATCTTAGAAAAATAAAATTGATAAGCCAGGAAAATAGTTGATGCTAATCATATAGAGCTGTGCTATCTAATATAGTAGCCATAGTCACATGTGACCATTTAAAATTAAAATATATGTAAATTTAAATTTTAGATTTTAAGTCACATTAGTTATGTTTCATGTATTCAATAACCACATGTGAGTAGTGCCTATCATATTAGAGTAAAATGTAGAATATATCCATAATCAAAGAATCATAAAATCATGCAGGCTATAACATGGATGAATTGTGAGGACATTACGCTAAGTGAAACAAAGCAGTTCCGAAAGGACAAATACTATATGATTCCACTTATGAGTCATCTAGAGTAGGAAAATTCGTAGAGACAGAAAATAGAACGGTGGTTGCTAAGGGCTAGGGGAGGAGAAGGGAAGGGGGAGTTATTGTTTCTTGGGTACGAAATTTCATTTTGCAAAATGAAAAGTGTTCTGGAGATGGATGGTGGTGATGGATGGGAATGTACTTAAGGGCATTGAACTTTACATTTAAAAATGGGCAAGATGTGTATTTTAACAAAATATGTGTATTTTAACATAAAGTAAAAAGTAAAAAAAAAACACATAAGAAACCTACAGAAAATTTAAAAAGTAATCTATAAATTGAAATTCCTTAGCCTGTTTAGGAAAAATCAGCACAGAATATCAATAAGCTATAAATATCTTTGTAAAGTTAGTGGGTTTCAAATAATCTGAGGGGTATCCAGGCAAAAAGAAAGTTTCCTAATAAGGGAAATGCATCAGGCTGGCCTTAGACTTCTCATCTGCAACGCTCAATTTTCTGAGTACAGATTAGCAATGTCTACAAAGTGCTAGAAAAAGGCAATATGTGTGATCCAGGAATTTTAATAAGCTAAACGGTCATTCAAATATAAAGTTAATCAATAAACTTCTAAGCTGAGAGAATTTGGAGAATGCTGTCCCAATTAGGCTTAAAATCCAGTTGGCTACATATGACTGTGTTCCCTTTCTCCTACCTCAGTCGCTCAGTGGCTGGGGATCGGTCTTGTTCTCTTATATCGATTTGCTGCTTGTTCCTCTATTCACTCTGCTTTCAGCCCCTAAATCCTGCTTTCTCTAAAACTGGGTCCCTAAATGTATTTGCTGTCCTCTTAGAAAGCAACATGCCATCTTTCTGAGTTTCTGCATTTGTCATCTCATTAATAACATGGACTCTTCCATAGAGCCTTCCCTCTGACTGTTTCAGTGATTCTCAACCCTTATTAACTCACATTTGGCTTTAATACCTAATTTCAGATTTTAATCACTACCTGTCAGTTCCTAGAGTAAGTATCCTTTAGCCCTGCTTCTATCCTTTTCTCAACTTCAGCTATTAGTCCCTGGCTCTCAAGCACCATTAGTTCTTCCTAGAATGGCCCGTGCCATGTCTATTAATATGTCCACATCTAAAACTTGTTTCCTTTGGTTCCCAGCACAGCATCAGCAACATTATAAATGTTGGATAAAGTTGATCATGATTGCTGTGAAGCTCTATCTCCGTAAGTGTAGAGTTTACATTGTTTTGTAAGGAAAATGTCAGCATTAGCATTATTACAACCAGGTCGGTACCTAAATGAAAGAGACAGCTTTCCACAGATGAACAACACAACCTGAAATCATTGCTTACGGGTCTCAGCGTCACTAAAAAAGAATTTATGTGAGGCGTGAATATATATTTTTTAAAATGTTTAAAGTCTTATGGGTATATTTCAAAAGTTGTTGAGCCCACAGATTTATCTATCAGGGGGCCATGGCATTGATGGCATTTCTTTATTTGATCTATAATTACAATATAAGTGATGGTATGACCTGGGACATAAAGTTGAGACTAAAGGAAGAAGGGTTAAGACATAACCTGAAGCAAAGAGGACAGATGTGGGTGAGGCAGCAGTAAAATAAGTTTTTTAAGAATGTAAGTGAAATATGTGAGTTCACATATATAAAGACATATAAAACTAGGTCCTAAAATGATGCTACTAACATGATTATAAAAGGAGAAACAATATTTAGCATGCTGATGTTTAGGGGAAGTTCATGAATGAAACTTGGGTGTATTGCAGAGAAAATAGAAGGTTGAAAGTGATGATTTCATAGACAGTGTTTTTCTTATATCGGAAAAAAATTAAGCTAATACTGACCTTGATCAAGAAAAGGGAGGAGGACATTGAGACAGGAATAGGTATAGATACTGTTATACATATCTGTAAAATACATTCTTAAAAATTTATTGATAACTAGCTTGTAGAATAAGGTAAAAAAAATAGTGCAAGATAAGGGGTCTGATCCTTTAATCTACAAAGGAGAGGAGGGAGACATTTCTGAGACTTAATTTATAAAATATGTTTAACTTATCTGTAGGAATAGTGCAGGGTTAGTATTCTGGCTTCATTCCTGCTTTTATGAGGATAGCATCTTCTAAGGAATGTTGTAGAAGTTTTGAAGTTGTGAAGTCAACTAAGTGCTTATAAGACCATGCAAATGTCACACCCAGTTCCCAGTGACTGATCATGGCTGGGTTCAACCACATTTCAAGGTCTGGGATGAATACTGTCAGGAACGAAGCCTCAAGGTAATATTATCAGAAGTATGGTTCTTAGATTGAGGTTTAATCCTCATCATGAGGTTTCCTATCATTCCCTTGTCCACATCTCTACCTAGTCTCTGTTCTGATAACTGCAGTCCTATAATGTTCCCCATTTGCCTCCTGGTACCTTGAGACCATTCAATGCCTACAAGTCATTGGAGTTGGCTGGTTGCTGCAAGTTGTATTGAAATCCTGGATAACAATAATGAGAGGTAAGAATAAGGAGAGACTGAAGACTGTTACAAGCAGGATAAGTGTAAGAACCAGGAAACTTCCAAAGTAGCCTATCAAGACCCCTTTATTACTTGTAGGGGTCCCAGACCTCAGAGACCCTTGAATGCTCAGAGGAGGCAGGTTTCATGGAATTCCAGGGCAGTGGCAGGAGAAAATCTGGGAACCCGAATGATGGGAGGAGACATTTACATGGATGCCTCTGAGGATGTTCATTCTACAGCATCTTTAAGATTCTCTGGGCATTCAGAGGTGGTCCACCCTTCCTGCTAAGGGCTAGCACTTCTGCTGACCTGAGAGATGCTACCAATCCTGGTCCTTTCTTACCCTGTAGAGAAGCCCAGGATGCTTTCCTCCAGCCTTCTCTCCTTTGCTGGGGTCAGACTTGCATAGCGTCTGATGGCTTTCCCTATCTTGCCTGGCTTTTGCTCCATCTTTTCCCTTAGTATAGCCTTTGTGCATTTAATCCTGTCATGGCCTCTGCTTCTTGGGGGACCTGGACCCCCAAGAAAGAGTAAGGAAGGAGAGGCAATTGAGAGAGAACAAAACCTCATTAAGAAGACCTAGGTAAACAGGACAAAATTTTTGACCTGACATCCTCTAGTCGCCAGCAAGAGTCAAAGACAGAGGGGAATAAAGAGAGATGATAAAGAAAATAATCATGACCTCCAAACAGAGTTAGAAAGATGTCAAACAAGTAAATGGGATATCAATGAAGAGACACAATAAAAACAAAGTAAAACAGAAGTCTACAGAAGCTGGCCTCCTCAAACAAAGTCCTATTCTGTAGAACAGGGAGGTGGTGATGGACTAGAAGAGGACATGGGTCTGAGTGAGTGGTGATTCCGCTACAGAAATGGAACTGTATACCTGAATCAGTTTAGTACGTGGTGTGGTCTACCAGTGCTGCATTGATTTATCTCAAACCTGGAAGGATACACATCTGAGCTACATATGATTATAAAACACCTGAAGTTAATACTGTTTACATCATGCACATGGATGCCTGGTTTGTTATGATGAAATCTATTGAATAATCAAGAAGTTTTATTTTTCTGAGCTACTTCAGAATGGAGAAAGGCTGCCTGAGTCTACAGCAGGCATGCAATGCTTATGTTGTAACTCTTTAAGAAGTTTACTTACATATTCCTAGAATTTCATTCATTAGAGTAAAAAGCAATATAAGAAATGTACTAGTTACAGGTTCACAGCGGCAGAAGTGTCCCAAATGCTATTAAAATCCCAAGTACATGATGCATCTATTTATGGTATTGTCTGTTGATTTGAGAAATTAACATTCTTACAGTCACAACAGAAGTTGAGCTTTAGAAGAAAGAATTCTTTAAGTCATGTACCTTAAATTTTCTGTAGGTTTTGTATAGCTTTGGAAGATTTAAGAATACACTAATGGTTTTGTTTTTGATGGCTTATTAGGTATTAATTAAACAAGATTTCAAATAAAACAGCCTCTGGCCGTAAATAGTGGCATATTTCACATGCTGTTAACTTTTTATAATGTATTAGAAAAGTGTTTTCAAGTTGAAAATAGAGCTACCCTATGACCCAGCAATTGCACTACTGGGTATTTACCCAGAAGATACAGATGTAGTGATCTGAAGGGGCACGTGCACCCCAATGTTTATAGAAGCAATGTCCACAATAGCTAAACTATGGAAAGAGCCAAGATGTCCACTGCCAGATGAATGGATAAAGAAGATGTGGTACATATATACAATGGAATATTATGGAGCCATCAGAAATGGAAATCTTGCCATTTGCAATGATGTGGATGGAACTAGAGGGTATTATGCTAAGTGAAATAAGTCAGTCAGAGAAAGACTATTATCATGTGATCTCACTGATATGTGGAATTTGACAAACAAGGCAGAGGATCATAGGGGAAGGGAGGGAAAATGAAACAAGATGAAACCAGAGAGGGAGACAAACCATAAGAGTCTCTTAATCTCAGGAAACAAACTGAGGGTTGCTGGAGTTGGGGGGGGAGGGATGGGGTGGCTGGGTGATGGACATTGGGGAGGGTATGTGCTATGGTGAGTGCTGTGAATTAAGACTGATGAATCACAAACCTGTACCCCTGAGACAAATAATACATTATGTTAATAAAAAAAAGTCTTTTCATCACATATTATTCTCTGTATTAATGAAAGATATCTGCCCATCCAGGGTCCATCTTTAAAATAAAGGTATAGCTAGTCCTGTTTTTAAATTTGGACTTGCCTTAATTTGCATTAAGAATAGTATTGAAAATAAAAGGATAATACATTTTTAAATTAACCTTTGTTTGCTTTTAAATAAAAAGCAAGTCCTGATAATGAACTTTTTAGTTAATCTCAAGTTGGATCAAACAAAAACAGTTGTATTAATGACAATATAAATATTTATTTGGACAGCTTTTACCTGTTAGCCACAAAAGACTGTTAAAGCATCTTTTTTCCCTTCTGTATATTTATTTGTGGTAGAAGAGTCCAGGTAGTATTCACATCTAGAATATCTTGCAACTCTATTGTGGAGTAGACTCTACTAAAGTCACAGATAATATAACATTGAGACCATCTGGAGGTGCATTCCCAAGATTGTCTTGTCTCGTCATATCCACTTTCTCCTTCCTCCCTCTTTGGGGCTAGATCCCAGATTTCTCTTATACTCAAAAGGAAATCTTGCCTTCAAGTAACAGATTTCCATGATTCTCTTTGGAAGGAATTCTTCTTATTAAGTGGTGAGTGTTTGGGGTGAAAGGAAAAGATGGGGGATGTTTAGGCCTGGAAAAAAATGCTTTTTGAATTGCTTAAAAAGATGAAATATTTCCATTTGTTCTTCATAGGAAGTAAAATCATTATGAAATCAATTAGAAAGAAAGGATACAGTAAATACTTTATCCTGTATAGTAAATTTGAGTACAAGTGCAATTAAATCCAAACTGTTGGAAGAGTAATAAAAATTCCTATTCCACCTGCAACAGCAATGCTTTCATGTCTGGCCTCATCATTTTCGTGGCAGCAAAGGAAGTGAGTAGAATTACATATTGCTTTGTGACAACACTTAAAATAATAGCAATTTTTGAGGGCAAGTAATTCAGATCTTCCCCCCCACTCCCCATGTGTGGTTTAACAAATATGCAAGAGAAACACTAAACATATCAAAAGAAGTCCATGAGAAAGAACAATGTCAATTGTTTTCCATTTTGCAGGGAAAAAAGAAGTGTGCCCGAAAATGTTGGGATCACTCATTCTTTTATACTGTAATCTACAGAACCTTTGAAAGGTCAGACATCTAGTGCCTTCAAATAAACAGTTAACTATGAGAATGGCAGCTAAAGATCAAACTTTAGACAAAGATGTACAAGTGTTCTTAAAAACCCAAATCAGGTTCTGAAAAGTTGTTCATGTACTTTGTACTGAAGAACCGGCACATAGAAACCTTCACATTAGGCATTAGGGTTCATTCCCCCATCCTGCACTAGCCAAAATGTGGGAACATAATATATGAAAACCTAGAAATCAATGGTAAAACGTGTCATACCTAGGATGATGTGGAAAGAAACTATCAAAATTGGAGTGGGACACAGCACTATCCCTGACCTGAAAAAAAAAGTTACACCAAAAAATTCTCTGGATACAGTGTGGATTTGTTTAGTATCCGTGGCATTGCTTGTGAGAAATTCAACGCATGAGATTACCCTGTCCATCAGACTTTGCATAGAGAAGTTCTGCGGCATCTGAGTGCCTCTGTGTGTGTGACGGACTATACACACCACGGAGCTCAGGCTTGCTGCCACACCCTTTCTGAGAACATGGACGTAACTATGCTGCCCTGCACCACACGGACTCTGAATAGGCCCACCTTCAAAGGACATAGGCTTGCTCCGAGAAGGAGCTGCAGGCTCTGAAAGTAAACATGATAGAGGAGTTTCAAAAAAGTTTTGAGCAATTTCAGTATCATTAGAATAAGTCTATTTTCTCTCAGAGTGGTTATTTTGAAGGGGCCAACTCTCATTTAAGGGGATAATTTCTGATCTATTTGCTGAAAGAAAACCCTCAAAAATCCTATTCAAATGCGCTCATAAAAATGAAATAAATATATAAATCACCCACGCTTAAGTATGGCTTGAGTAAAGTGGATCTGCCTTTATTTAACTTCTGCATTTCTAACTTTTATGAAGTATATCTCATGTTGCCTGTTACTTTTTCATCTGAATTCCCTGGTCAGGCTCCAGTCATCACTTGAGCGACAAATGTACCAGTCATATAATGGCTTTTTAAAGACTGTTATTATGTTGTCTTTGAATGGCAGCCACATATGTCTTTCCTGGGATTATTTCTTTTTCTGTATAATTTGGAAATGCTTCAGAGATGAGGTGGGTTCCCCCCCCCCCCCCCGAGAGCATGGTATTTTCTCAGTTCTCATTCTATATGAATTCTGTACAATGTCAAGGGCTTATCCCAAATTTTTTTCTTCTTCGTTCTTCACATCAGCAACCTCTGCTGTGTCTACCTCCCAAACATCTCCCCCAAATCCACTGCTCCCTGCCTCCATCTCTACCACCTCTGTCCAAACCACTATCATCTTTCACCTGGTTTGGGTTCATGCAATGGCCTCCTTAGTCCCTCTTCCTGCTTCCACCCTTCTGCCTACAAACCCTTCTCCACACAAACTACCTGCTATGTCATGCTCTTAACATGTTGTAGATTGAAATTTCTGACTCAGGACCTTGCTCTCTGCTTCTCCCTCCAACCTCCTCTCAAACTGTCTTCCACTGAGTTGCTTACAATGATTTTAGAAACACTCTTCTGTCTCTGGACGTGACCTGGTTTGCTCTAGCTGGAATACTCTTCCTCCACTGAACCTCCCATGGCTGGCTACTTCTTGTCCTTCCAATACTAGTTCAAATGTCATAGCTTCAGAATGCTTAGTCCAGGCTCTCAATCTAAACTAGCTACCGTGGCACACTCCATTATATCACCAGACTTTAATTCTCTATAATACTTATTATTCTCTGATATTTTTTTTCTGCATGAATGCATTTCTTGTTTACTGCACATCTCCCCCTACTAAATAGAAGGTCTCTGGGATGTCTACTCCCCTGTGTGAACTTGGGAAGGCAAATTAATATTTGAGTGTTCTTTTCCAATATATAGAACAGGCTACTAATAGTACCTATTTCCAGTGTTAAATGAGATATAATGATTGTAAAATACTTGATTTGTGCCTGGACATAGCAAGAAGAAAGTATATGCTGCCTATATATTTTTTACTAAGGCTTTATTTTTTAGAGCAATTTTAAGTTCACAGCAAAATCAAGGGGAAGGTATAGAGATTTCTCATATACTCTCTTCCCCCACATATGCACAACCTGCCCATTAATCAACATCCTCCCACCAGAGTGGTACATTTGATGTCAATGAACCTGCATTGACATATCATAATCACCCAAAGTCGATAGTTATGGTTCACTCTTGGTGTTGTACATCCTATAGGTTTGGACAAATGTATAATGATGTATCCATCATTAGAGCATCATACCAAGTATTTTCTCTGTCCTGTAAATTTTCTGTGCTCCACCTATTCATCTCCCTCACTCCCCTTCATCAACCCTGGCAACCACTGATCTTTTTATTGTCTCCAGTGTGGCTTTCCCAAAATATCATATACTTGGAATCATATAATATGTAGCTTTTTCAGATTGGTTTCTTTCATTTAGTGATATGCATCTAAGCCTTTTCCATATCTTTTCATGGCTTGATAGCTCAGTTTTTTAGTGCTGAATATTTCATTGTCTGGATGTACCACAGTTTATTGATCTATTTACATACTGAAGGACATTTGGGTTCCTTCCAACTTTTGGCAGTTAGGAATAAAGCTGCTATAAATACTATTTGCATGTTTTTGTGTAGACATAGGTTTTCATCCCTTTTGGTCAAATACCAAAAAGTTCCCTATATATTTTTTATCTGCAGTATTTCTGTTATAGTAATTCTCTGCAATCTCCTTCTCCAGTATATGCTATGGATTCTAGTACACTGATTATTGATAACAACACTGTCAACTAGAAGTGTAGCAGATTTGGCAATCTGGAGACTTTTAACATTAATTGAAAGACCTTGAGAAAATCACTTTATCTCTGCAATTAAGTATTCTTCTGTATTACAAGTGTGGTGAAATCACACTCATTATAAAATTATAAACACCTTTAAAAAATGTTACTAGGAAAACATTTTCCAAACTTATACTGAACTCCAGTTTTATTAACATGCTAGAGAATCTCTAGTTGAAAGAGTTTGGCCACAAGCCAGAGCCTGCCCAGTCTCCCCCTTCCCCTGATTCCTATTTGCATCATGGCAGCCCCTAAGCAAAACCCTAGGAGATGGGCTTTTTTTCTTTATTTTGTGAACATTTTCAATGCATATTACTTTAATATTTTATATTTAATCATTAGCTACAGATAATTTAATTTTTAATTCATTCCTATTGTTTCTAAACTATTGTATCTTCTACAGTTCATGGCTGTGTGCTTCAGAGCTATTACAAGTCTCTATTCTGTACATGTGTGAAGTTGATTTATAATCATTGCATCACTTAATTCTGGTTGACTTAAATTTGGTTGACTTTGCTTTGTCCCTATTGGTTGGAATATCAGATGATAATGGCTGTTCCCAGGAGTGTGGTTTCCTGTGACTGCTCTTAAAATGGAAAAATGTTGTGCACATTTTACATGGTACATATTTATTAAAGTAAATGTTTGAGAACATTCCCTTCACTATATTCTGTGAGTATCCACAATCTCTACATCCTGTGAAAATTGAGAGAATGTTTCTGTGTATAGTGTCCTTGCATGAGACAAATGTGTGTGAATGATTCTAGAATGTGTTCCTGTTCATTGCTTTTCCAAATCATATTAAATGTATCATACTAAGAAGGATTCCTTTATAGTTGAGAAAAGTTCTTGGCTTGGCAAGTTTTTATACATTTGGGTTAGACACCCACTGAAAGTTCTGTACTTAAACTGATCATAAAGTTACTCTTGTAGAGCAATAAATTCTTTTATTTTCAACATAAAAAAAAAAATCACTCCCTAAGTTACCTGATTTGTTGGATTAAGTTTTCATGTATTCAGTTTTCTTAAAGCAAAGTGTACAAGAATATTAAGTATTCTTCCTTTTGCTTCTGACCTTAATTCTTTTCTTAGGATGGGTAGAAACCATGACTAATGTGTTGCCATCACTGCACTATTATTTTTAATGTAGTTCTGAATTCTAATTATATTTTCCTTTGAAAATTTTTACCCTGCAGTTCTATATAGTTTTTAGCTTTCTTTCATGTGGATGAGCAAAAGTAGAAGGTAAACATTTCAGGTAGATTTAGTGCTCTCAGCCACTCTTCAGTTTTCTTGCTTGCAAATCTGTCTTCCATATAAGAACCTATTTCCCCCCCCTTATTATTAAAGGTATACACATCCTTATAGAACATTATATTCTGCAGTGAGCCAAATGGAAAGATGAATATTGAAATCTCTGGGTGGTCTTGTAAGACCCCTGCTTCTCTATTCCATCCATGTCACAACCACCCTTGCCCTACACCATCAGGATTATCCCCATTTCCCTTGTGTAATTCAGTAGCCCTGTGTGTCACTTGGACTCTACACTAGGTGTGGTTCTATCAGAAATGCTAGGTGTGTTTGTTATTGTTCTAGGAACTAGAAATAAAGTAGTGAACAAACAGATAATATATCCATCTGCATGGAGCTTCCATTCTAATGGAGATGAGGACAGACACAGAAATACATAATTAAATAATCTAGTCTCTTAGGAAGTGTGTAATGCAATATCTATTGAAAAAATGAAGAGGTAAGCCCTGTGGGGGAGAGTAGTAGGTAGGAATAGATACACAATAATTCTGTAAGATTTCCATAAGAAGTTAGCCTTCATGGTCATGTGGCAGTTCTCCAAGCAGTGATTTGGAAATCCAGGCCCCTTATGCCATTTGACTCTGCCCTCTTTAACTTAGGCTTCTATGGTTATTGTGCTTCTCCAGATCTGGACAACAGAGGGGGAAAGACCATGAGTCATGGCACATGGCATCCTTTGCCTTAGCTCACGTTCCATTGGCCAAACCTGGTGATAGTCTTAGACATGGAGGCTGAGAAATGTAGACCTGAGCCCCCAAAAGAAGAGGAAGTAGATTTGGCAATTAGCCAATCTCTGTCACAATTGGGTACATCCCATTTATGGAGTTTTGCAGATTAAGTAAGACCTGTGTAACTCAGTGATACTCCAACAAGATTCCACTGCAAAGGAATCAGTGTAAGTGATGTCAAGAGGCCAGCCTCACTTGTGAATGAACAAACTCCTGCTTGTGGAAGGGTCTTTAGCAATGCTTTAGTAGACTCTCCTTTCTTTCTCTCCCCATTTTAGGCATGTTTTAAACAGTTTTTAATTCCACGGTGTCACAGTCTTAAAATCCAAACTGCAGAATTTTCTTGCCTTGGACATAGGTCCATTACCCAGAACCATTTTTAGACTTTTTGATTTTACTTAATATATGGCTAAGCAGTGCCAAGCATTTAATTACAAATTTTGGGAGGCAAGAGAATGCTGTACTAAATTAAACTCTTGAGTTCCAATAGAGTGAATTCTGCTCAGTAACAAACAGCAAGGTTTGGGAATAGAGGCTGGGATTTTAAGTTGTCATCCAATGTCCTGCCAAAACAGAGTCTAGATAATTACTACTTATTTCAAACGTTAAGTGGGTAGGCCAGATGTTTGCACACAGGAGGAAGTATTTTTAAATGACAGTTTTTCGATGACTATTAAACTGTGTGGGAGTAAAATGTTAGGAGTCTATTTATTCAAATAGTGAAAAAATTTTAGGTACCAGTGAAAACAGAGAAAAGACTTCAAGTGAAAAACTTGCAGATCAAGTATTAGATAAACATATTCAGTGAACTAAAAGTAGTGATCACCTTAAATGGTACTGGGCAATCAAATAAAAAGACCAGGCTTTCCTGGAGAGGGAGAGTTGGTCATTCATACAGACACCTCACTGAGTTTTAAATCTACATGAAAAGAATCACAATGCTATTTTTGTCTTTTTGTTAGGGATACGTGGTGGTGCCAGAATCTGAGATGTGTGAGGATAGATACCGGCAACCCTTTTTTATGCTCCTTCATGCATCATTCAGGGTTTAAACATAACACATCTCCCTTACAACACGGTGGCTAGAGAGAAGCACTCCTTAATTTGCCCCTCACGTGCTTCATTCAGCAACAGTTATGGACAGTGAGGATCCAGAGCTGAATGAGAGGCGGTCTCCCCTGCAGAAGCCTGTAGCCTAATTGGAGGCATACACATCACTGAGCAGCTGTGACCTACAACATAGGAACAGATAGGTACTAGGCATATAGGAGGTGCTGCCTGGATGATAGGAAGCTTGTTCCCTCCTGGACTCTGGGCTTCTGGAAGGCAGGACAGAGTCCTTTTTATCACTGTGTCCTAGTGTCTTGGAGGGCACGTCAGGACAAAGAGGGGTTGCCTGCTGCAGGGGCTGAAGAAATGCTTTGATTTCTCCTGATAGTTTCAAATAAAACAGACTACTGAAAAGGGGCAGCAACAATGAGAGTAGCTGGCATCCCAGATTTGCTGGAATTGGTAAGAATCTTCAGGCTAAAACAGGGTTTCTTAACAGCAGAGCTACTAACATTTTGGGCTCAAGATTCTTTGTTGTGAGAGGCTGTCCTGGGCGTTGTAGGATGTTAAACAGTATCCATTAACCTCTACCCACTGGATGCCAGTGGAAACTTCCTGCCCCCTCGTTGTGATAAAAAAGTCAGTAGATGTTGCCAAATATCCCTTGGACAGAATCACCTGTGCCGGACAGGCACTCCAACTAGAGGATATATTTTTTCTCCAGGCCCTGACTCCCACTTTCTGCATATTGATGATATTTGCTTGCTGTAGGACACTTTCATTTTATACCTTTATCTTAAATACTAAGGTTTCTCATGTTAACTATCACCTCAGATGATACAGGACATAAAAGCAGGGAGCATGTCTGCTTTAAAAAAAATTTGTGTGATTTTAAGTACCATATTCACAGTGCCTCATACCTTTTGTAGAGTTTGTTTGTTTATTTATTTGACAGAGAGAGAGCACAAGTTGGCGGAGCAGCAGGCAGAGGGAGAAGCGGGCTCCCTGTAGGACTTGATCCCAGGACCCTGGGATCATGGCCTGAGCCGAAGGCAGACGCTTAACTGACTGAGCCACCTAGGCACCCTCTGTAGGGTTTACAATAAGAATTTGTGGTCTCAATAAGAATGTGGTAGTTGCAAACATGGTTGTATGTTTTTTCCCTCCCTGTATCCATACCCTTGCAATACTACCACTTTGCATTCTTCCAATGAAGAGGTGGCCTCTTTCCCCACCCTTTGAATCTGGCTTGGCCTCATGACTTGCTTTGACTAAAGGTATTGTAGCAAATGGGATGTAAGTGGAGACTTGTGATGTTCCCTCACATTGGGACCTACTCTTTTGCTTCTTGGAACTCCTGGGGCCAGCCTACTGGGGGATGAGATATCATATGGAGAGAGGTCCATCATTCTCAAATGCCCCATCCAAGATCATTATAGCCTAGCCAGCACCAGGTGACCTTTGATGCATGAGTAGGCCCCGCTGAAATCCACTGAACCTGGCCTAGACCAGAACTGCCTAGCTCAGTTTGCCAGTCTGTAGAATCATGAGCTAAAGAAATGGTGGTTGTTTCAAACCACTAATTTTGGGGGTGGTGTCTTAGACATCAAATGCTAATTAATGAATTTCATCATATTTTCATTCATTGGCACTCAGGAATTTTTTGTGAGAGTAAGAAGTGATGTATTAGTTTGCCATAATGAAGTACTACACACTGGGTAGTACTTAAACTAAAGAAATTTGTCTCACAGTTCCTGAGGCTTAGAAGTCTGAAATCAAGGTGTTGGCAAGGTTCGTTCCTCCTGGGAGATGACAGGGAGGGATCTGTTCCAGGCCTCTTTCCTCATCCTGTAGCTGAACATCTTCATTGTCACATAGCGTTCTCCCTCTGTGTGTCTGTCCAAATTTTCCCTTCTAGGAGAACAGCAGTCATATTGGGTTAGAGTCCATTATAATGACCTCATCTTAACTCACTAGAGGTGTAATGACCTTATTTCTAAATAAGGTCACATTCTGAGGTACTGGAGGTTAGGACTTCAACATATGAATTTTGGGAGGGACACAATACAACCCTTAACAAGTGGGGAGGCAGTTGACAAAAGTGAGCTGAAAATATTGATACTTAGTGTTCAACTCTCGTGTCCTCCTAAGAAATTGAGATTTTTTGATATTTATGCTGAAAATAGAGGTCCTACTAAAATACTTAAATAGTGGAAGTGCTATTATCCTATATCATAAATTTATTATGAAAGAAGTAGGATAATATGAGGGTTGGAATGGTAAATGGTCCAATAAGGAGGCTGTCAAAGTAATTTCTCTCCAGTAGAGACACCTGGGGATAGAGAAGAGATGAGAGATGGGAGATGTTCCTAGGGTGTTGGTGCCGTAAATATGCTGTGGCTGTCGGTGAGCACCTGAAAGTTTTATTCAGTTTTGGCATCACCTCTTAACAGGGTGATAGACAACGTGGGGCACACAGAGGCAGCATGATCAGGAAGGAAAGAGGCTTGGTAATGTGTCATATGGCTTAAGCTAGAGAGAAGGAAAATGCAATGAGGCAGATCACTGCTTTCAGCCATTTGAAGGGTTGTCATGTGGGAGAGAGATTAAACTTGGTCTTGTGTGGCCCGATGAGTTACAGTGTCCAACAGACAGCTTTCAGCTATAATATAAGGGTTGAAATTTTTTAAGTCAGGGCAATCCTGAGTCAACAGTTAGGATGTTTCTTAGGGTCCTAAGATTTCAAGTTCTGCTATAGCCAGAGAGAAGAGAAACTACTTTGGGTCAAGGTCTTTGCAGGGTCTTGGATGTTATATCACACTTGTGTAAGCAAAACAGCTTTCTGTTGCCCGTTTCCTGAGTGAATTAGACCCAGACTGCAAACCCCTGAAGTGGTAAGACATTATAATTGTCAGGTCATCAAATAACATCAACATATTTTTTGTGAATTAACTGACACAAAAGGAAATTAACCGCCCCCATCCACAAGATCTCTAAATACGATTTCTTGTTTAGAAAAGAAGAAATCAAAGTTTTATTTTGCCTTTGTAGTTTGTCCCACATAATTAGCTCCTTATCATGTGTTGCTTCATTTTCTAATTATTGCAGTGCCGGAATTCATAAATTTAGTCTATAATTATATTATGTCAGAACATATAAAGCTTTTTTCCCCCCTCTAATTGTTATCTATTCTTTCTTCCCAACTAGAGTTTAAGTTGCTTTTGATTAAGGATCAAACACTACGCTTTTTATTAAAATGGCGTGTTTAAGTGCTCTCAAGCTAATTTCCCTGTTCTAATAAATATCATAAATAAAACACAACTTGAATATCTGTTGTTCCTTCATCCCCCCAAACTATCTCATAAACAGAGGCAAACAATACACGTAGTTACATTTATTAAACTAACAAAGTACTAAACCCATCAATAATATTTATAAGGGGTCCTCTCTCTGTCCAGAGGAGTACTGGTACCATGGGGAATGGGATGTGTCCCAAGATTCACTTGCTCTTTAATAGCTGAGTCTAGCATGGCAGGCAGAGCTGATACCAGAAATATTAAGTTCTCAACTGCATGGCAACATGAAGAAGGAAGATTGCAGTAGTAGTTGAGGATGCTTTAAAAACTAAGTCAATTATGAAGGATGGGAAGAACAGAGGTACAGACTGTAGATGAGAGGGAGAGAATTTCAAGAATGAGAACCTATATGAACAAAAACAGTGTTGTGTGTTGAATTGTGTCTCCCAAAAAGATATGTTTAAGTCCTACTCACTGATAACTTTGAATGTGTACTTATTTCGAAATAAGATCTTTGCAGATGTAATCAAGCTAAGATGAGGTCATACTGGATTAGGGTGGGTCCTGATCCAGTGATTGGTGTCCTTGTAAGAAGAGGGAAGTCTGGACACAGACAAGCAGGGACAAAGCCATGTGATGTTGGAGGCAGAGATTGGGGTGATGCACCCACAGGCCAAGGAACACTAAGGATCACAGCACTGTCAGGATCGAGGACAGAGTCAAGTCCTCCAGATGGAACCAACCCTGTTTATACTCTGATTTCAGACTTCTAGTCTCCAGGAGTCTGAGACAACAAATTTGTTGTTTGAAACCACCCAGTTCATGGTACTTGGTCATGAAAACCTGAGGAAATGAATCCATTCAGAGGCAAAAAAGTAAGGTGCAGTTGGGGACAGAGAGAAGACCTAGTTGAATGAAATAGAGAGGGTGATGGGGAAGAAGGAGCAAAACATGAGTTGAATTATGTTAAGAGCTTCCCAGAAAGTATACTAACATTAAATGTAGCTAATATTTTTCTATAGCACTTTTTATACACGCTATTATAAATGCTTTACAGAGGTTATCTTGTTTAACTCTCCAGCAACTTTTAAAGGTTTAGGTATGAATGTTCTTCTTATTTTACAAGTGAGAAAACTGAGTGAAGAAAGTTAATTAACTTTCTTAAAGATACATAGTAAGTGATGGAGTGAGGATTAGAACCTAGAATGCTTGCCCTTTTGACCTCACCTGCATTTGAAGTGGGCTAACATGTAGGAAATATGCCTTTGGGTATAGACACAAACTGTAAGCCCCTTATTTTCCCTTCCTCAATAGCCTGCTGTTATTTAAAAGACTTTTTCTCCCCCCTGTTAGAATGTGTAAAACCCTTTCTTGTGATGGTATAACAGTTTGTTCTGTAACTGTCTATAAATCAGAACTATTTCCTCTCACCTTATTACATTTCATTTCAGAACAATGTCTAATAAGTTAGTTCCTGTCTGTGTTAGGTCATCTAGTCACTATCATTTTGATTTCTTCACTCTTCTTGTCCAAAGCATATGTTAATTGCTTCAGGAGTCATACTTTCCCCGGCTGGGTTGTAATTAATTGAGAAGACGGAGGGCCTGGATAACCAAAGCAAAATCCTTTCTTGTCATCTGTAGTGATTGCCCGCGAAGGATTTTCCCAGAGTGTTTCTAATTAGAGGAAAATGAGCCAGCATATTAGATACACCCAAACCTGACTGCCAAAACTTTCTTTAAAGTGACATAGTTTAGGGGCGCTTGGGTGGCTCAGTTGTTAAGCGACTGCCTTCGGCTCAGGTCATGATCCCAGGATCCTGGGATAGAGCCCTGCATCAGGCTCCCCTCTCCGCAGGAAGCCTGCTTCTCCCTCTGACCCTCCCCCTGCTTGTGTTCCCTCTCTCACTGTCTCTTTCTCTCTGTCAATTAAATAAATAAATAAAATCTTTAAAAAAAAAAAAGTGACATAGTTTACTTCAAGTTTTGTGTGTGTGTGTGTGTGTGTGTGTGTGTGTGTAAGTATATAGTTATATATGGAAATAGTTTTGTCTGCTTTGTTATGAATTTAGAGAGAAATAACATGAATATGTCATGGTTGATTTAAACTAAACACCAGAGGATATAAGCTGATTTTCCACGTCTACTGAAAATATAACACAAAAACAATTATAAAAAGCATAGTTTAAAGGGTAGTTCACCTAATGCTAGGGAAGGAAAACCATAAAATTTAAGGATAATAGGGCAAAGAATGCACAATAAAAAGGGAGACAATGGTTTTTTGTCAAGAAAAGCAGAATGCTGTTTATTTAAAATTAAGTAGTCTTCAATTTAAAAATTATCCATATGCTAGATATTGGCAAATAACTTAAGTATAGGATTCTCCTGATCTGTTTACCTATGTGAGGTTGAGGAACACATATGTGAGTGTAACTTTTAGCGATTTCATTTTGATGGCTTATTGCTAAGATTGGGGTAATAATATACAGTCCCTGATACAAAAGTTCTTTTGTTTCTTGGTCAATTGGCTTTCCTTTGAGATAAGAGAAAACCTAGGGGCATACCCAAAGATAAATTTTCATATTAGTTGGCCTAGGAGAGTTTTAGTTGTCAAACCACCTGTGGGCCTATTTCCTCACAGTTATGCAGAGGCTGGAAGTGAATGCAGTTTGCCCTGTGGATGGACCAAATACATATTACCCTGAGGCCACGTTTTCTCGCATCTATTTCGGAAAATGAAAAACAAGGACAATAGTAACTTAGTTTTTCAGAAGCTTCAAATAAGGGGTTCCGAGCTATCCTTTGGCGACTTCTGCATTTCCAGAAGAAAATAATCTATTACTAATTGATCATTTTCAAGGAATATCAATATGTATTACTTGTTCATGGTTTAGTATTGGCTGTCAGTTAACTGTAATAACAGCAAGGATGGACACTTTAAACTGGCGGAGACATTTCTTAATTTGTAAGATATATGTAACTAACACACTCCTGAGGCTGAGGGAAGTTACTTTTGCCTAAGTCCTACATTTAATTAATGGCACACTTGAGAATGGAATCATGCCTGTGACACTGGAGGAAGCAGGCATGGATGTGCTGTGTGATAGAAAAAGTATTGAAAAGAAGGGATCTGGGGGCACCTGGGTGGCTCAGTCGGTTAAGCATCTGCACTCAGCTCAGGTCATGATCCCAGGGTCCTGGGATCGAGCCCTGCATTGGGCTCCTTGCTCAGTGGCAAGTCGGCTTCTCCCTCTCTCTGCCTCTCCCCCTACTTGTACTTAAAGATAAAAATCTTGAAAAGAAAAGAAAAGAAAGGATCTGGGTTTTATTTTTAACTCTGCCATAAACTAACATGCAGGCAAATCATTTTAAAAACGATTAAATAAATAAAATAAATAAATAAATTTATTGTATGAGGTGCTTTAATTTTTTCAGCACCTCAATTGTTTAGAAGAGAATAAGAGGGTTAAGCTTCCTTACCTTTAAAGTAGCTTTCAGAGCTAAGAGTTCTTGATTCTATGAAAATCTAGTTCACACTTTTGCCTATATAACATTCTACATTTGCAAATGTGCTTTTTTCTAATCCTTTCTTTATTTTAATAAAATGCCACCTCTTTTATATGGTTGGATCCACAGAATTGCCTCTCATCTCAGGCTCTTGAACCTAAAGCGAGTCTCAGTGCTCATACCTGAGGGCATCTGTAGGGCTCAGCGATTAAAGCCTTCATAGCTCAGCAAAGAAGACACTGGGACAGACTGTTATCAGAGAAGGACTGTGCAAACCATGTTTTCTGTTGTTTCAAAATTGTCCATTTCCTCCACCAATCCTATGGTTTCATTTGTTGCAGTGAAACACACAAGTGCCATCTGGCCGAGGTAAGCACCTTCAACTTTCCAAGTTCTGTGTCTTTCATTTCTTAGACCGCCTCACAGAACCCTGCAATGAAGTGCGTGATCGTCTGTCTACTCTACTCTTCGTCCTATTTTTCTTTACCTAGTTGGCAATGTGCAGTTTATCTTACTCAAATCTTTTGTTAGAGAAGAATCTGCATCTCCGAAGAAAGTATAATTGCATGTATATCTGCATTATGTGGCCTTGTTCTTATGATTAAAGACTCTGAGTGTACAATGTCTTACACCACAATTCCTAGCTCTCTGGGGTTCTGAAACACATGAACAATATTCCTAAGTAATCGTTACGGATAGCTACTGATCTAGAGCAATATGATAAATGGAGTTCTCCTTTTCTCACTCTCCATCACAGGAGAAAGATTATTTTAACCAAAAAAGAGCATTCCATGCCCAACCATGACTTACTTAGCATCAGAACCCTCAAGAACTGCCCAAATATTAGAATCACAGCCAAGCAATGGGAGGTAATCCATGCTCTTAGCACAGTTGCAAATTGGAACTGCCTTTTGTTGCCCCAAAAGAGTTTGTTTTCCATTTTATGCCATTCATGGTTGGAAAATGTTTATTTTTTAAATTATTTTTTATTTAAATTCACTTAACATATAGTGTATTATTAGTTTCCGAGGTAGAGTTCAGTGATTCATCAATCTTACATAATACCCAAGGCCCTCCTTAATGTCTATCACCCAGTTACCCCATCCCCCTCCCCCCTCCCCTCCAGCAACCCTCAGTTTGTTTCTTCTTAACATTTTTGCTTTAAAAGGTAACACTTTACCTGTGTCATATATTGGTTTTCCACTTTTCCTCTTAAAAAGACTAGGTTGCATAAGTCATGTTTAACTTTTTTTTTCCAAAAAAATATTCTGCAAGAATAAAATACATATAATGATTAGAGGATACAATGCATTATATTTTCCAGATTATGTTATCACTTCTGTTTTCCCGTACTGTTGTTAACAAGTCATCGGACGTTCAATGATGTTTCTGTTCCAGGCTAGGTTTCCAGTCAGCTTTCTGTGTTTCCTGCCCCTCCTTACATAAAGTCTTTGAATGATGGTCTCCTTTCTTTAACCCCAGGCTGCTCTTAAGTAGAAAGAAACATACTAGTATCACCACAAACAATTATTCAACCTACTACTTTCCTGGGAAATGCTATTTTTAAAACGTCTCTCTTCTTCAGGCTACCCTCTTCGATTTATCCTCCTTTTCACCTTCAAAGCTTCTGTGTCTTTCTCCCCATGTGCCTCTGTGTCAGCACAGAGCTGTCATCAGAATCTATATTGTCATTCTTTCTCCCAGCCCATGTGTCTGGGTCCGACCTCTGCTTCCCTCATGTCCTGGTCTTAAGCATTTGGGGAGCAAATTAATTTCATGACAGCAGCCCTCTGGTATTCAGAGAAAAAAAAATCCACCTGGTTAGAAGTATATAGTTTTGAAGAACATTTCAACTTGACAGCAATCCGTATGACTTATGTATCATGTTATTTCCCTGGGAAGAAAATAAAATCTCTTTATAATCATTAAATAATTTACCCCTACAAGACACTCTCAGAGATAATAGAATCCCTCTGTTGAGAGGGGTCATTAAAGTTCATCTACTCCTGTTTTTTTGGGTGGGACTTCAGTCCTTTGAAAGGAATTCCATTCTTAAACAATTCTGGGGAAGGGAGATACAGAATCCTGGCCTGTCAGCACGTTTCAGTGTATCATGGTAGGTTGGCCCTCAGCAAAGGAGGGCACATTTTGTGTGCCCTTCTGTACTGTACATGAGTTTTAGAAGTGAGGAATAAAAAGGCATGCAAATGGAGCTTTGTACTGTGAGATTTGAGTGGTTGCTGTAATAACCGTGACTGTGAAACAGACCTTCCCCATAATTAGTGCTCCTATTATCACACAGTTCTCAAGAAAGCAGATAGGGGAAGATTTATGTGCAAGGCTGCTATGTTAGGTAAAGTTAGAAAGACAATGAAAATACCTTGGGGGACTGACAGAGGTTCAATACCAGAAAAATGACTGTTGTTTTCCATTGTTATTTCTGTCTGCCCTTCCCCCATTGCCTCCCCTAAGTCATTACCTTCCCCTTTCTTCATCACATTCCTCCAGCCAAATTCCAAACAGATGCTCTTGAAATTCACCGGGACTATTCTTTGCACTTGTTTCTTTATGTGGCATGTCCCTCACTAATATATATCTATAGTTGGCTCTCACCTCTTTCAGGTTTTAGTCAGTTTTCACTTTCTCAGGGAGACCCCCCCAAGTTACATTTGCCCCTGCTACACATACACATACTCCTTACCCTGCTGCTGGCTTAATTGTTCTTCCTAATATTTATCACAATTTAACAAACTATGCAATATACTCATTTATTCTTATGTCTCTTTATTCCCTCTAGAATGTAAGCTCCACCAGAGCAGGGATTTCTGTCTACCAGTCGTTTCCCCCTTCATGTTGATAATCCATTCCAGAAAATCACAAGTTCTTTGTGAAAATGTTAACTGGAAGCCTGTTTCCTGCTATCATAAGTGGGGAGAAAGTGTGACACATTATCATGTCAACCCAAAACAACCTTTCCCAACATGTAACTAAAATATATACTTTTTACTTATATATAAATGTTTTACTATCATGTAAGAATGTAAAATGCTTTTCTGTGATCCAGATAATCTGGTTGTTAACAGTTGCCTTATATGCAGGAGCCGGTCACTTCTTAGAGCCAAAGCTACCCCAGATACCTATCCCATGCATTCATACTATGATTTTCAAAATATTGACATGTGATTATGATGTTTTACAATTGTTTTCACGATGTAACTTGAGACTATTCATGTACAATGTTTTGTTAAAAACTTGAATTTGAGTTTTAGAAAAATAAATGTTTGGAACCATGCTTGGCACACAGTTAAGTGCACAACAAATATTTGATGAGTGAAACAGGAAAATTTAGTGTCTACTAGGCTCTGGTCTCCAAAACAGATGGCCATGATGCAGACCCCAATCGTGGATCTTTACAGGGTCAAGTCTGCAAAACCTTGGGAGACCAGATTGTACCAGGGAAGAAGTGAGCCCTATAGACTTGGCTCTGTTGACGAGATATGACCCATGGTAACTGACAGTCTCCTGGAATCCAGTTTCTCCCTGTATAAGAACAGAGTAGGACTTCAAAATCTTTTAAGTTCCATTGCAAGTTAAACATGTTACTATCTGTAAAATAGGAAGCACGATATTACTTCGTTGATAGGGTTTTTGAGTGAATTAAACAAAAATTGCATTTAAATCACATAGCACAGTGCATGACATACCGTTAGTGCCCAATAAGTGGTAACTATTATTGTTATTATTTTCATTATATTTAATCTTGCATAATGATGCATCTGTTCACTTAATTTCCAGTTTTGTTTTAGTTACTGTTGTTTAGAATGCAGTTGTGTGGTAGTATCATAAATAGTTTTAGAGAAGATTTCTGCCAATTGTTTACAAATTGAATGTATAAACAAACATGCATTTTGTTGCGGTGAGATCATTAAATTATTTTAAAGAGGACAATAAATCCTCACACTTTGGAAACTTTTATAGGATCTTCAATAGAATTATAAATGGTTTTGGTTTTTTCAGTTTTGTATGTCTCCTGCTCTTCATTAGTATGAATAATTAAGCATGAACCATACAGAATTTTCAAACAAGGAAGTTTTTTTTGTTTTTGTTTTTGTTTTTTTACCTTGGAACACTTCTTGTTTCAATCCTATTTTACTTTGCAACCTTTTTGCAGAGGGTTACTTTTTTCCCTCTCCTACCACTCACTTTCCAAATTTAGATTTTAATTCTCTTAACTTGGAAAAAGGCTATTTCCAGGTAGGGTTGATATGTGTGCTTTAAACTTTTCATACTATATCATATCATAGTGGGAGGTGTGACAGTAGCAAAGAATAATTACATGAAGCAGAATCCCAAAGCTTCTTTAAAGCATCATCTTGGAAGTATCCAAAAGGTGTGAGGATGGAGGGGAGAGATTTAAAACGATAAATACCAATAAGCATGTGTTACTATAATACACAGGAGGAAAGATTTTAAAATGCAAAAAGAAAAACTGAAAACTTAAAAAAAAACTTCTTTTTTAATTTAATTTAATTTTATTATGTTAATCACCATACATTACGTCATTAGTTTTTGATGTAGTGTTCCATGATTCATTGTACACAAACAATGAATCATGGGAAAAAAAACCTTTTCATTTACAGAGAAACACTGGGGTAATTTCCAAAGTTCAGTGTTTAGAGTTTGTTTCTTT
This sequence comes from Callorhinus ursinus, assembly GCF_003265705.2. Classification (NCBI taxonomy): domain Eukaryota; kingdom Metazoa; phylum Chordata; class Mammalia; order Carnivora; family Otariidae; genus Callorhinus; species Callorhinus ursinus. The sequence continues at coordinate 24,526,656 of NW_027397068.1, read as the reverse complement.
GTTTCCATTGGCTTTCATCACTGGACCTTGTCAGCTCATGAAGCGATTTCAGACTAAAGTGATTTCCTTTGAATGCTGGGCTCATTGTATGAGAACACCGACAACAGATGAGCATGTGTAAAGGGAAAATCCTCCTTTATTTCTTAGAAAATATGACTAGATTCATATTGTGATGGCATTATTGAAAATCATTCCAAGGGGAAGAGGAGGAGAGATAACTTAATAAATCATATAAAAACTTGAAAGTTGAGGGCGCCTGGGTGGCTCAGTTGGTTAAGCGACTGCCTCCGGCTCAGGTCATGATCCTGGAGTCCTGGGATCGAGTCCCGCATCGGGCTCCCTGCTCAGCAGGGAGTCTGCTTCTCCCTCTGACCCTCTTCCCTCTCGTGCTCTCTCTCTCTCTATCTCATTCTCTCTCTCAAATAAATAAATAAAATCTTTAAAAAAAACTTGAAAGTTGGAAAGAGCTTGTAACCTAAAAGACAATTGATGACATAAATGTTGATACTGCATTTCTGTATGTTACTGTACAGCACTTTGAAATTAAGGTCAAAAAATCCTGCAAAAGGGGCATGTACATTACTTTTCCTACACTGCACTTCCCATTAATAAATGAGGGAGAAATATATACTATGTACATTGGGGAGGGCTTCATGTGTCAAGGGTGTGGCCATTCACTCAGCTGAGGAGTTATTGCTTCTCCTACTTCTGCAAATGATGGGGAGCTAGAAAAGTCCTTTGCCCAGGAAACTATAAGGCACTACATCATTGAATAGGTTGGTGACCTATGGGCTGTGGGCCAAATCTAGATAGTCACCTGTTTTGGTATGGTATGTAAGCTGAGGATGATTTTTACCTTTTCAAATGATTCAGGGGGAAAAAAAGTCACAAAAAGAATAACATTCCATGATGCATGAAAATTATATGAAAGTCAAATTTCAACATAACTAGTTTTATTGGAGCACAGCATGCTCATTTGTTTACATATTTGTTGACATATAACTTGTGGTTGCTTTCACAGTACAATGGCAGAGTTGAGTAATTGTCACAAGGAATGGAGGGTATGGTCCTCAAACCCCAAATATTTACTCTTTGGTACTTCATGGACAAAGTTTGCTGATGCCTAGTTAAAGGAATACACAGCCTTTGAAATAAAGCCTACGAGGTTAGGGCTTTGCTTTACCTGAAACTTCTTCCCGTTTAGAATTCCCCAGGCACTGGGATTGGTTCTATTCTTTATCAGGAAGAAATTAAGGATCTGTAACTAGCAAGAAATCAACCTTGCTATTAGTATTACAAATCTTCTACCATGATTATAGCAAAAGGGCGTCTACCTGCCTTGGTTTTTGTGAAAAAGTCTCCATCTTTATGGCAGTTTAAGTACCTGGGATTCTGGTTTTATTGCTATGGACTTAAGACTTTGTCATGGGACCTTGCTATCATCCCCATTACCTCCTTCTGCCCCGCCCCAGGGTCTGTGGATGTGTCTTGCTCTTATTACCCCTTCTTAAAACTTTAATACATCTCCTATATCCTCATTCTGGTGACTGGCTCCATGCCACCTGCTATCAGACTGCCCTAATATATCCTGCTTTCCTTCTTGAGTTTTGGACTATTGGCCTGAAGCCAATTTTCCTTTGTCTTTAACTTCCTGACTTTTCTCTATCTTCACTGCTGGGACTTTCTCAGATGACTATTCCTAGTGCTGTGAATATAGTTCTTTAACATAGATATCCAAGACATTCTTCTGATGATTTTTTACCATGATAGCTGGTAACATGCAGTGAGCCTTTTGGGAAAGTTGGCCCTTGTTGACCTTATAAAGGCCATGTGGGCTATGAGTGAGTCCATCTCCCCATGCCAACCCTCAGCAGCAGGTATAGATGTAGAAGGGAAGGTCATGCAAGGTCTGCAGTCAGTGAAAAGATTGAGAGATTGAGATCCATCCAGACTTGGCAATGGGCTAGTCAAAATCTTCCTGAGACCAGAAGTTTGAGTAATTTTGACAAGTCTCCGTTTGCCAGCATCCACACAGATGAAATTAACTGTTGAAAAGGAATCAGGGCAGCTTGTACCTTAGGCTGTGTCAGCCAAGTCAGTGTGTGGCTTTAAAGAATTAATTTTTATTATGGTGATAAATAACATGCTCTGTAAACCTGACCTCTTGACCATTTCTAAGCTTTCATGTTTGTGGCCTCCCCCTACAGTGTGTAGAGGAGAAAGAGATACTCAAATTTCTGTTCCGGCTCTTCTGGTGTAAGCTTGAGAAATTTACTTGAACTTTCCAATCATCAGTTTTCTCATCTGCAAAATAGGGCGGGTTCCTGCTTCACCATAAACATTAATGGAATATCATATTTAAAGTGACTAACACCTAATAGGCACTAAATAAGTGTTAATTATGGTTAGTAAAATTAGAATGGTCTCCTTAGTGGAACCAAGAAGAATACAAATCTTTTTCCACCTTCCTCAGGATTATGTCAAGCAACCTTCCCTTAGAGGCTTTGTATGGTTATGGTGGTCAGAAATTTACATCACAGCCCCGAGAAGAGCTGGGGAAGTAGGCTAAATGGCGAAGGTAGAGGAGAGGAGAATTAGGGACTGCTGATTCATCTGGTTTCTGTTACTTGAATTTATTTATGAACTTCTCAAATAAGAATGCCTCAATGAAGTAAAATAAGATTTTCATTTTTATGAAAAGACGAGTGGTATCAGAGAAGGAGAGATCTATAAGGAAAATGAACTCTGACTTTAAAAAGACCTTAAAGCTCTAACGGTCAGATTCATTTGGTTAACAGATGAGTTGAGTATATTCACCTTGTGAAGAAATCAAGGTGGGGTCACAGAAGTACAACTACCAAAATCAGTCAGTGAGCCAGAAAAGGCTGTTATTCTTTAGGGTTTAAATTGAACCAGAAGAAACATATCACCCCTGTCTGAATGGCATGGTATCTGAGTTGCTGTTGTCATATTACTCTAAAGGGCTCACTATGTTTATCTGCAACTGAATATGATTGCATTGGACATATGCAGCCTCAAAGTACACCTTTCCGGTCATAAATCTGGCCAATAACACTGTGTATTGTGGTCATAAATTTTTCATCCAGTATCCTCAAATGGTTTGAGAGGGTGACATCAGTTCACCTGGAACGATAACTGTGCTTTCCTTAGTTAAGAGCCTTTCAAACCCTCTGGGTTTCCACTTTATATTTATTTGAAACTTTTAAGAGATGTTTAAGAGAACTAAGCTATTTGTGTATTAAATTAGTTACAAAGTATTTTGAAGTGTTTAAAAATAGGAAAAATATAAGTGCATATTAATGATATTTAAAGATGTAGAGACGTTTATTTAAATATTTATGAAAGCTCTCATTGTCAAAATGGAATTTAAACCGTTGATTCATCCTCTCAGCAAATTATTCAATCAATGTTTACTATGAATTGGGCAATCTTCTAAGACCTGGATATACAAAAAAAGAACAGAACAAGCTATTATTTTAAAGGAGCTTAACTTCTAGTGAGTGTAAATAAAACAAACAAATACATTACTGAGGATATAATAGGTCAGGCCAACCTGTGTGCTTTGAAGGCAAGAGGTGATTTTTGCTCTCCATTTAAGAATGGAGAGCAAAAGAAGTGTGAAGGCTATATTATAGGAGGTGGTCAGAGAAGTCTCCACTGGTAAAATGATGTTTGATTAGAGAACTGATAAAATGAAAGAATGAGCCATGGACATTTCTGGGGAAGAGCATTCCAGAAGAGTGATAGCAAAAGACAAAGGAGTGTGTTTGAACAAGGGAAGGACAGGCCTCTGGAGAAAAGTGAGTGCAGGTGGAGGATATTAGGCTATCAAGGGGTTGTAGAGGCCCAGCTCACTTAACCCCTGTAGCAGATTGTAAGGAATTTGGATTTTTACTGAGTGAAATGGGGAGCTATTGGGGGATTTTGAATAATGGAGTGACATGATTTGACTGATGTGGTTTTATAAAGACGGTTCTGGCTGCAGTGTCTCCACACTGTAGGGGAACAAAACTAGGAGGAAGACCAATTAGGAGGTTATGGCAAAAATCCAGGGGAGAGGGGCTGGTGGCTTCAAGCAGTGTGGTCATGGGGGTGTCCAGATGGTGGATATAGTTTTAAAATACAAGCAGCAGGATTTATGAAAGGATTAAATGTGAGATTTGAGGGAAAGAGGGTGTTACACATGATCCAAGTTCTTCTGCTTCTATGTATGTCAGGTAAGAACCTATCAAATGATCTGACTGCTGAAAAAAAAAACTTATTATAAAAGCTGGAAATCATGCAAAAAGCAACTCTGGAGCCACTGAAGAGCAAACAGAAATAGACTTTACTGAAGAGTTCATGTTTTCTAGAGGGGATATGACCAACTATACCATTGAGTTTTCTTTTTGAGGCTTATAGTCTAGGATTAGGTGTCTTCTGAGTGACACAACACTTATAATGACACAGTGTACCATGTACAGTGGCAGCAGGGGCTCCAATGGAAAAATCCCATCTTTCTGACCTAGGGAACTATAAAAGTTAAGCTGGGAAACAATGAGTGCTGAAGAATGTGGAGAATTCCAGAAGGTGAAGAGCTAGAGAGAATATCTACAAACTCTGTCTACCTACATCTCTTACTTTCCCTTGAATGATATATGTGCAGCACAGACTCAGAGCAGTTCAGATTTAAAGAAAAAAATTGAGGGGTGTCTGGGTGGCTCAGTCAGTTACGCATCTAACTCTTGATTTTGGCTCAGGTCGTGATCTCAGGGTCGTGAGATCAAGCCCTGCCTTGGGTTCCATGCTGGGCATAGAGCCTGCTTGGAATTCTCTCTCTCCCTCTCCCCTCCACACCCCAGTGTAACGTAACATAAAAGTGACTGGAGTTGTTGCCCAGCAAACAGTGTTGGAAGTTCAAGTCTAGCTCAAAAAATTACCTGCTAAAACAAAGGAAATCACATTCACTGGAGAAAAATAGCACTCAAATTCTCCACAAATTAACATAATGTTGAGGACACAATCCCAAAGTATTCAACATGCACAGTACCAAGAAAATAGGACACCTTCTCAAAAGAAAGCAAAATTGACTGAGGCTGACTCCAAGATCAACCAGGTGTTGGAGTTAACTGGCAAAGATCATGGAGGGACTAAGATACCTATTCTCTGTGAAGTAAAATAAAACATGTTTTCAATGGATAAAATTTCAGAGAAATAGACACAAGAAGAAAATAATCAATGTAAATTTTAGAACTTAATATAAATTTTAAAATAAAAATATTAACTGGATGGACTTACTGCTGAATGAATATGACAGGAAAGTAAGGGAACATGAAGATCAATAGAAATTATTCAAGGTGAGGAACAAAGAGAAAACAGATTGAAAAAAAGAACGAACAGAACCTTAGTGAGCTGTGATCCAATATCAAACAGTCCAACATATAGGAAACTGGAAAATCAGAAAGAAGAAAGATAGTGGAGCCAAAAATTTTTTTAGAGATATACCAAAAATTTTCCCAAGTTTTGTAAAAGATAGATATTTTGCAGATACAAGATATTAAACACCAAGCTGAATAAAGCTAAATATGACTATGTCGAGGCATGTTATAGTCAAACTGTTGAAAGTCATAAAGAGCAAATCTTGAAAGAAGAGAAAAATGACATATTACATACAGGGGAACAACAATATAATTAATAACTGCCTTCTCATAAGAAACCATGGAGGCCGGGAGAGAATAAAACATTTTTAAAGAACCAAAAAGAAAAAAACAAAGACAAACAAACAAACAAACCTGTCAATCCAGGGCCAGTTTCACTGAAAACACCTTTAAGAATGAAGGTAAAATACATTTTCAAGATATACTAAAAAAATTTGTCATCAGCAGACCAGCATTACAACATATGCTAAAGAACATTTATTTACTTACTTAACATTTATTTTACTTCATATTTTATGTGGTGACAATACTTAACATGAGATTTACCCTCTTAACAAAATTTTAAATATATAATACATCATTGTTGCCTGGGGAACTACAGCACTGTTTTCCAGCTTCACTTTTTTTAAAAAAAGATTTTATTTATTTATTTGACAGAGAGAGACACAGCGACAGAGGGAACACAAGCAGAGGGAATGGGAGAGGGAGAAGCAGGCTTCCCGCGGAGCAGGGAGCCCAATGCGGGGCTCTATCCCAGGACCCTGGGATCATGACCTGAGCCAAAGGCAGACGCCTAATGACTGAGCCGCCCAGGTGCCGCCCAGCTTCACTTTTAAAGAGTGTGGAGAATTCTAGATGGTGAAGAGCTAGGAAGAATATCTGCAAACTTAGTGCAACGTTCTACAGCAGATGTTAGTCCTCTTGCTTAGCTGAAACTTTATGCCTATTGATTAGTTTTCTTTAGATGTCCTTTAGAATGAAAAAAAATGATAGAAATTCAATTCTCAGGAAAGAATGAAGAGCATCAGAAATGAATGGTAAGTATCTAAATAAATATGAATGGAAATTTTTGTTTTGTTTTTCCCCCACTTCTTTTTAAATTGTGTAAGCATTTAAAGCACAAAGTTTTACATTTTATTGAGAGGTTTAAAATGTATGATACAATCGGCCGCCATCATGAACGACACAGTAACTATCCGGACCAGGAAGTTCATGACTAACCGACTACTTCAGCGGAAACAGATGGTCATTGATGTTCTTCACCCTG